>NC_054544.1:25223989-25569614 GCF_017654505.1 Polyodon spathula | reverse complement strand
CTGAATGGGTTTCCGGATGCAAAATTGTCACTCAACACGCGGGTCAGGTTGGGTCCAATTTAGTTTACTCAGTAATACTCAAACTGTTGATTACTATTAAAGAGGCTCTCTTTGGTACTAAAAATCATTGTTTAGAATTTCTGTTGCGTGGATTGGCTTCCCCCAGTAGCTCATGACACGGCTTGCAGAGAGCAGCAGCAGACACGTGACCCATGTTGAAGGGGTTTCTTTTAGATCATTCTTAAAAGTCGGAGTAATGGATTTGTTTATGAAGGACGTGAAACAAAAGTGAATTGCATGAATAAAAGCTCACAGAAAATTGCAAGTCTGCAGTGTGGGAATCATTTGTTGTTATTGTGGACAAAGAAGGAAAACAAGTTTTAAGAAATACTAATTTTACATCTCATTTCCATTTGCTCTTGTTAAGTGTGTAATAATATCACACATTATGAGATCGTACTTCAGTTCATTTGATTTTCAGATAATGTATTTACCTTTGTATCTTTTTCACAAACATATTATATGCTTAATTTTACAGTCCTTTGTGTAGGTTCATGATGGAATAAGCACTGTCAGTAGTCCAGACCGATTTCCAGGTTGACTGAAATAAAACACTGCTTTAATACTGTATCTGGTCAGTGCATATACTACGCTGGGGAAAGGAAAAACATTCCACTGTTTTATCGGGCAGGTCGGATCCGTTTCTAATAACAGGAATTTTACATCGGGTTGGGTCAGGTTGATTAATTTGGACCTGTGAAGAACTCTAATGCACAGTACAGTATGCTAGGGGATGAGACAGTCGAGCAAGGAGGATTTGAAAGAGACTACTATTACCATACGCAATGGGGTATTCAGCGCATGGAATGTGCTCAGTGGCTGTGGTACTACTGTTAAAATGATGGTGTGTTGGAAGGGTCCCTGTGTCTCGCTTGGTTAAAGTACAGGTTTTGTGTGTTGGGAGTAGTGCATTGGCTCTGGCACTCCTCCCGCTGGTTAAGCAGTCAAAGCAAACCCTTTTCTCCTTGTTGCGCTGCAGCAGACCCTGCTGGCCAGGCCCCTGTGAGTTCAGGCGGACACCTGCAGGTCATGTGAAGTTCACTAAGCAGGCTAGGTTATCTCAATCCAGATTCATTGTCTTGTTTAATTTGAGAACCCTTTTTAGCGTGGCCTTTTTGTGAAAGTTGCATCTTCATACAGATTGTCATGGTTTGCACAGTAGTATCACATCTTTTAGGTTGGTTGTATTCTCATATTATTATTATTATTATTATTATTATTATTATTATTATTAGTAGAAGTAGTCGTAGTAGTAGTAGACATCTTTCCAAGGCTACTTACAGGTGTTAAAGGGCAGTTCAGGGTCACAATGCAAAAGCAATATTTAAATGCAGTGCCGTTTACAGTGGGTGCAAATAATACTACTAGAATACAGTATGAGATAAGAAGTAACAAGTTTAGGATTAAGACAACTTGTATCTACAGTGACACAACAGTAGTGCAAATCCAGAGCATAGTAGACTACATTTAAAAACACTAATTTAATGACATAGGAAGTGAAACGGAAGCAGACTTCCTGATTTTAAGGAAATTATCCCATCCAGATCCCAGTTGAAAAGGAGGTGATGATAAAACTGGCTGCAGCAGTGAGCAAGCAGAGCAGCACTTAGATATGATGCCAGTCCATCCAGTAGATCTGTTGTACTTTTGAATGATGTCACTTCAGTGTTTGTAACCACTGTGTTGATACCATGGCCAGCAGTTTCATTAACCCAAGGTGAAACCATTTCAAGGATCAGTGCAATCTGACTCAGACAAATTTCTGTTGTAAACAATAAAGCAATTGGGGCCAAGATGTCTGACTCATTGTGCAGTTTCTTAACCTTCTCTATCTTTATACACTAGCAGAAAATATGAACTTTGTTTTAAACCCTAGGGTGTGGATTAAACACAAGCCCTATCTATTATAAAGTATAGCTATGGCACCGCCATAAACTTTAAATATAATTCAGGACTGGGTCTCGATTACAGTACCACAGTTCTTAGCTATTGTGAGCACTCATTTTATAGGTGACAAGTTCCGGAAACTAGTTTCTAAAAATTACCAGAAAGAGCTATGCTGATCGGTACTGCCATTTTGTGAAAGCCGATAGAATTGATTTTGAAATCTTTGTGTACAACATGTATTAGTTGTATGACGACGTAAGGGTTGATTGATTTGGGGGATTTATGGGAATCGTTCACAATAGTGTGCAGGTACTAAAGGCATTTGGAGAACTGTTGCTGGCATAATAAATCAAATATTGTTTCCAAAGAGTTTGAAGGGTGAGCAGCACTGTGCCCCAAAGAGGAATGCCACACATGGTAAAGAGCTGACCGAGTGAGCAGGGTACAGATACAAGATACCAAGAGATGGGCAGGGACAGCTCAGCAACCAAGCAGTTACTTTCACCACAGGAGTCTACTTTAGGTTCCCACTGCTTATTAACTATTAATGGGCTTGACAGGCTGTAGCACAGTTCTTGCTGTTCAGCTGCATGCTAGACAGAGCCGCCCTCTATCGTATGCTAACAGCTGAATGATATAATATACTGTTATAGGACACTGAATGTCTGTGTGAGGGAATATCGGCACAGTTTGACATGAAAGTCAAGGCTGAAAGCTGCTACGAGTGTCGCTGTAACCCATACGCAGACATTTCCAGTTGTGCTTTAATGTTAATATACAAGTTAAAACATCCAGCTACATTTTTCTATTTATGACAAACCATTGTGATTGTCATTGTAAAGAAGGAAAGGATTGATAAAGAGAATATCGTGAAGTGGCTGAGAGAAGCTTGCCTGATTTTGCAGTTGAATCTTGAGATACTTATATAGAGAATAAAGCAAGGGAGAAACTCTGTATGGTAGTTGATGTCATGAATGGGGCTTCTTTGTGAAGTGGAAAGGCACAACATGCACTCTGATTGGCTGACAGATCCTCAGCAGTCTGTTATACAGCTTTAGTTTGCACCAGATTTGAAGCCAGTATCTCAGTGTTTGGTCTGTATCTTCTCAAATGAAACATTGTATATGGTGTGTTGGGGCTACTTCCAGTAAGTGTGGCATTGCAACTCGTAGTCCACAACATGACTCTTCATATGATTATGAATGAGGTATTCTGTAATTGATACATTGGTTCTTGTTTTTTGGGCTTTGGCTTGTATCAGAATTGGCCATCGTTTAATGATGATTTTGTCTACAGTTATTATGCTTCATACAAAATAGCTGATAAGGATCATTACATGTACTGTGATCCATATCAGATTGGGACCTGCAGGCATCAGTACTTCTCGTGACTCTGTGTGTTGAAATTACACAGGATCCCATCATTTACAAATACAATTGGAAATGATTTGGAAACAGGCAATAAGGACTTCAGTTCAAATGCTCTGAGTGAAGTTTTTGAGTTCATGAGTGGGGAAAAAGGCATATTACTTTTTTTGTTCTAATTTAGCAGCAAAGTTGCCTATTTTGCAAAACTAGCTGCATTTTTTTTTTTTTTTTTTTTTGTCAACAAAATAGGCAGCAAAATTGCTTGTTTTCCAAAATAGGCAACGGGTTTGCAGCCATGTGCGACCTTCCTGGATCTAGACGAGGGCCCAGATGTTGAGGTTGCTGTCCGCAAGGCTGTCATTCAAGAAAACGGTGGTCAGGGTGGCAATCCATGCAGCTGTGTTTACTGTGACCAGAACAAGTGATGCTGCAGGAGCGCTCCAGGGCTGTGTGGCAGGCAGTAGAAACTCGCAATCAAAAGAAATACAGGAATGAATCAAACAAAGTTACCCACGAGGAGGGGCCTCTTCAGTGTACTGTGTCTCCCACTGTACCCAATGAGGATATGACTAACATTGCTAAAAATAAAAGCTGTAGCAAAGAGCTGAGGCACGACGCAAGCCCATTCATGTTTTGCTGGTCATGTTTTTCTGTCCAGATTTGTACTTGTTTTATAACGCAACTAGGGTTGCCACATGTCCAGGTTTGAACTGGACAGTCCAGGAATTGGCATCTGTGTCTGGGTGGTAGGAATGTCTGAAATTAAACACCACCACCATAAAACACTTTTAATATTTCTTTGACATTTATTAGTTGCTTAAATGATTTGTATTACCTTATTAGAAATGTACTGTTTAGTACTGATCTGTGCATTCTACTTGTCCCTTGTACAGTAATCCTTTGCCAACTTCTTGACAACCCCCGAAGTTTGCAAAACCACGGTTGGTAAATACTAGATCTTATGGGAAATGGAGGGTTAGGTTCTCCACGGCTGCGGTTACACTTATCAAAGCCTATGTAAGTTGCATTTTCCTTCACTAAACACACATGAAAAACACAATAACATAAAAACAATGCAAATACTATAACATACTGGGTAATGTAACATGTAAAAAGTAATAAAAATATAACAATAAAAAGTAATGTTTTATTTACCTTGAATTCTTAGAGTTGAAGTCCTGGTGACAATTACGCTAAGTTAACACAGAGCAACGAGACCGCATGTGCATACTACTATGACTAGTACACGAGACAAAGCGAGAGATGATGCTGGTGATTTGGGAGCTCTCAAGAATACATATGATGGCACGGATGCCTCATATGTTTCCTTGCAAAACCGCATATACACAAATCTATATGCTGCGGTTGGCAAATTGGTATACAAAAGGAAAACCGCGTATACATGAATTCCGCTGTTGGCAAATACGCAGTTGGCGAGGGATTACTGTATTTGAGTAGCTCTTGGGGAGGGGCAACAAACCTATCCATGTGATGTAAACAATCCAATACAGTACTGAGCTGATGTGTGATTCAGGACTCGCAGGATTTTAGGTCTGAGGATCCTTCACCCTGAACTTGAGAATCCAAGTGAATATGGCGGTGTCATTGCAAATGTGACTCCGTACTTTAGTCGTAAACGAGTAACGTGACAATTCAGTTTTTGCAATTGATTCAACAGAATAAAAACAGAAACATTTGTATTTAATCATAATGTTTATACTTGTATTACTTTAGTTTATCATCTCTGGATGCCTTACATCACATTGATCTGTGTGCGATACATTTACACCTTTACACCTTTACCTTACCTTTACAGTAAGTACAAAAATACATAAAATATGGTTTAATTATGATATGTAATGATAACTAAACCATGTGTGTGTATAATAAGCTTCGCATATTTAGCTATAGCTCAGTTATTTGTAACATGTTTGTTATATTGTATAACCATTGTCTCCTAACAAATAAGTCTAATTTTACCGACACACAACGGACAGTGCCGTTGTTTTGTAGTTCAACTTGTTTTAATAATGTTTGTTAATATTTATTATGGGGGGGAGTGGGGGGTGAAATTCCAGTGATAAAATTTTAACGGTGATAAAATAATTATGACCATCACAAACAGGCTTTTCAGGCTCAGAAATCCAGTGACTGTCTGGAAAAATTATTCGTGAAAAAAACCCAGAGGTTGCTACAGCATTGTCGCTTCAGAAATTGCATTGACTTACCATGGCATTACTCATTACCACAGCTACTTGTCTCACGTAAGATTAACCTCTAACCTACCAAGATATAGCTACAATTTTTATATGGTGTTACACAGTAAATTTGCATTCTAATGAATAGTGAATTGCACAGGCATATATTACTTTACTGTGTCCATTATGGCTTGCAAGTTCAATTGCTAGAAATATCAACAGTACAACACTGTATACTGCATGATTATTGGTTTGTACCAAGCTCTTGTGGTATTGTGTTAAACTGTATTAAGCCTCTTTCACACTCATGTTCTACCTGGATTAGGACCCAGTGCCATGTGGGTCGGCTATGCGATTTCATACTGCTTTTGATAAAGCAGGGTTAACCTGGGTGACAGGTACAAGTGCACAATATGCATATCAATGCCCCAGAAGCAGCTTGTTACTGATGCTTCCATCCAAGCTTTTCTGGATCTAACCGTCGCTCCAAATGTTGATTGGAGCAGATGTTTCTTCATCCCTGCCGCAAACTGGCTAATGATGTGTCTCAAGCAACAAAAATGTGGCTAAACATAATAAACAAAAATGTTCCCTGCGGAAATTATTTCATCATCCATCATGCATTCTTTCTTGCTCAGCCCGGTCCAAAGCATGTCAAGCCACATCCTGAGGTATGAGTACAACCCAGGTGCATGGATTCACACTACACGAGACTGTGACCCGGGTAGACTTGCCAGTGTGAAAGGGGCTTTACAGTGTATTTCAGTTTTGATAGAGGTAGGCTGACTGAGAAATATGTCCGGGTTTGGTCTGTGGAAAAGGTGGCAACCCTAACCACCGCACAACGTTGAATTGTTTCCAATATGCTGCATAGAAATGGAAATTTGAAGGGATTCTTGGTTCGTTTTCATTTCGTCAAAGCAGATTTGCTAGCTGTGAAAATGTAGGGGTGTAACTATACAGCAATGTTACAATACAATATCACAATATGCAGGTTGCAGTAGGGTGTGCATCACAATACACAGGGTTGGCCTGGTGGGCTACCTGAATGATGCATAGGAAGTATTTTGTTAAAATACAAAAATTAAATGAGACTGAGAGACTATGTATTTAGAACACACCTATTCACTCAAGAACCATTTGATGTCTAACTCCAATGTCTATGTTGTGCTTTTGGTCTTGTATCACAATACATCCTGTCCCTCTACGATGTGATAACTTATGTAAAGAAAGTATCACTTGGCATTGGTACACAATTCATTGTTGCATGCCTACAAATGAACACGGACTGTTGTGGAAGGAGGAAAAAAAAAATCATGATGAACAGAAAAAAATAGGGATGTGAGAATAGAATTCTGAGATGTAAGAGAATGCTTTTATTTTTTTAAAGCATTGTAATATCACGCCATTTTAAAGTGAGATATATAAAACCCTTTTATTACAATATAAAATGTTATTTGGTCACACCATGGAATATTACCACGTAGTATTTGCATATGAATTCCAGGGTCTGTTTCTTTGAGATTATTTCCCTTTGAAGTGCAGTGAAATGATAACGTGGAGCAAGGTTAGGTCCAGAGTTTAGAGATATCTATCAGTATAGTTTGCAGCTACCTTGGACTGCGCTCTCTAGCTAAACAGGGCTTCAAGGTTGAGTTTGTGGATCAGTGGTGGGTATGCACTCCTCAGTCTATAGCACTGTAGGTGGTGAAGTGCTTGCATGATGTTAAAAATTTTACTTCAGTCTTCTCCATTTTTGAGCTCATGCAGAGAAGGGTGAATAGGACTGATGGGACTACAGCACTTTCCATCGATCAGTAATAGTCCAATGCATCTGTCCTTACTCCACAGCAGCACACTTCCTTGCAGATCCCCAAGATGAGTGTGTTTCACACGTTCCATTACAGCTGCAGTCCATGCTGTACGTTGCAGGCTTCTTGCATGGCATGGATAGAGATGGCTGCGGGCTGAAAATATTATCAAGATTACCATGGGATCATGGTTTTGTAAATAATTCAGAGTCTAGAAGGCAGACTTTAACACAGAATTTGCCTGTACTGCACTGCTATATGCAGTAGTCTGCAGCATTTCCACTCCACTAAATACAGTATATGTTATGTTCTGTTGAATTTTATAATTCACGCAGTGTTCTAACTTTATATTATGGATATACACTGCTGGAAAACCACTGCTTTTGTTGATAATACAAATACAGGGAGAGCTGTAAAAAACAACAAAAAAACAAAACAAACAAAAAAAAAATGAAACTAAATGATTAGACATGATCAAATATGCATTTTTGGACTTAACAGCTAATATTTACTTTTCCTCATCAGTAGTTTACTAAACTCATCAATGCGTACTTGCTGGTCGTGATTTGAACATTGTGGAAGCTTGCACGCCTGCGTACTGTAGATATGAAACGCGATGCACATGGAAAAGAATACCTGAAAAAGCAACATCAAATTTAAGTCAGCATAGCAAAAAATAAGTAAATTGATAATTAAAACAATTTAGCTTTGCCAATCAGGCACTCCTTGCAAAAGAATCAGATTTAGATGATGAGACTCGGTTATTTACAATATAGTAAAACATCAGCATGGATGTTTTTCTGGCTTCAGAAAAAATACAGACTGCGTGGTAATCAAGGATTGCTTTCCAATGTGCTGAACCTGCAAGAAAAAAACTGCTGCAAAAAATGGAAATACATCCAACATGTTTCTCCACCGTGATCATCATCCCACACTGTACAGGGTCAATCAAAAGATGTCTTCTACATGTCCAAAACTAGAGCAGCTGACTATTAAAGCAGTAGAGTTAGGAAAACCATATGATCCTGAAGCCAAGCAAGCACAAGAGCTTACTAAGGCAGTCACATACTTCTGCCTTCTGCCTTTTGCAAACAAAGGGATCCCAAGAATGTATAATGATCTGAGATCTGAAGTTGAAAGCTCGAAAAATTTTGCTTATTGGTTCAGCGCCACACCTGACCACTGAAAAAGCAATGGGGGTTTAGTGTAGGTGAGCTCTGCCTCAGACTTGCATGTCTCTTCATAACAGATGACTGGAAGCTTCAGACAAAATGTTCTGGAGACCACACTGCAAATATAATTTTAGAGGCCTTTTTTGGGTGGAATTTTCAGGCAGAAGCAGTGACCACTGATAATGGTTCAAATGTAAAAAAAAAAGAAGCATTTTCTACACTCCCTGGTGTGATATTGCAAAGCTGCTTTGGGCATAACCTTAATTTAGCCATAACCAAGGTTTTAAAGATACCAGGAGTTGAGCTAGCTGTACAAGCCTATTTACCAGAAGCTGGAAGAGAAAAGAGGACTAAAGAAAAAGCCCCATGAACCTCAACAGTCTCATATAGGTGATGTCATCACCCGCTGGGGGTCCAACTGTGCCATGCTATCAAGATTTTTAGAGCAGCAGCAGGCTGTTTGCGCAGTCCTTGTGGCTGATAGAAATACCTGGCTTCTAATGCCCAGTGATGGTAATGTAGCAATCATTGAATATGTGGCCCAAGTGCGTGGCAGTCTAAACCCGTTTGCTGGCTCACTGGCAGGTGAGAATCAGATCAGATTATCTACACTATGACCAGTTCTGCAACATATTCTGAATGACCTTCTTGCACCTAATGATCAGGCTCGTCCCCTAGTAGCTCAGATTAAATACATTATTTCAACTGATCTCTCTTCTAGATATGAAAGTGAGAACATCTGCAATATCTTAGATATTGCTAGCTTCTTGTATCCAAGATTGAAAGAAAGCTTTTTTTTTAGATGTTGACTCTACCATTTTGCTAGTACAAGAAGCAGCAGTTGCTCTTACAGATTGTAACCCAGACACAGAGCAAGATGCTGGCTGCAGCAGCCACTTAGAGCCATCCACATCTTTCAGTGTTACCAGGCTATGCATTGAATTGCTTCCTTTCAGGCAAGGATGACGCGACAATCCAGTGTACCTGATAAAACCAAAGGTCTGCCTGGATTACTCAAGTACATAACTCAGAACAAGCAAGTTGCTGACCCTTCTAAATCCCCAGTGAGTTGAGTGTAAAGTAAGAACTCAACACTACAGATCTGCTGTATGCCTTTCCGTGGATGAAGATCCTCTAATTTGGTGGATCCTCTAATTTATTGCTTCTTATTTTCCAATCCTAGTGAATTTGTCCAGCAAATATTTGAGCATTACAGCTACCAGTGTACCCTCAGAGTGCGTTTTTAGCACTAGTGGGCAATTTCTAACACCTTTTCATTCACGCCTAAGCACGGAACATCTGAAACATGCTTGTTTTTTTTAACAGAAACATCAAATAGACTTCTCGGGAATACTGATTTTTGGCCAATGGACTGCTTTTTAAGGAAATAGAAGCATAACTCAGCCACTGTTCTTTTGTTTATTTTAGGTATTTAGTGCTCACAGTACTGAGCTGTTTTCTTTTTTGTAAACTTTGTTTTAATTAAAACTTTTTTTTATTATAAGGCTTGAATTTGTTTAAATGCTTAACTTTTAAATATGCCTTTTTAAGTGTCCAAATTGTTAGTGAAAATGTAAAATTTTCAAGGGTATTAAGCCCTATGTAGCTACTGTAGGAATGATGCTTGAGTGTAAATAGCTGAATAAGACATTCATTTTGGTATTTTAGTAGCATAAAAATATAAAATTGTGAGTATATTTTTTAAACAATTAAACAGATCCAAGTTTATTTTATTTTATTTTTTTAAGGTATTAATTTTTTAAGAACACTAAGGGCTCCATTTTGAATGGAGTGCAAAGTTTGCCCTCATGAAAAGAAAACATTTTATAAAATTAAGATTGTAAAACTAGTAAGAAATAACTCAAAAACATAATGTCATTGCTCCAACCTGCAACAAATCTGTTTCTTGATAGTCTTGTAATATTGAGGATTGAGGATTTATTGGTGCTGTCCTAAAATTTCTGGAGCCCACTCAATATGTGTGTGTGTAACACAAGCTAGGGATATATCTAGCTTGGGTAGCACAAGAGGAAAGATGTTGTAACTATTTGCCTAGTATAAACATCAGCAAAGATTGTGTGGTTACGATAGGCAGTGCGCTGTGCCTGTACCAGGATGTCGGAGGGCTTAATATTTCTATCCTCTGAACTGTGACCGTCACTCTCCTTCTTGTTGTATTCTTCTGATCCAGTGTTCTCCGTGCAAACAGGACACACAGGGTCAGCCCAGGAGGATGTGCCATGAAAGCAAGCAATGCTGCTGAACAGGGAAGATAAATAAACAGGGGCGGCAGGAATGCAAGAGACTGGAGGCAGGCTGGCGGGGAGAGGCGTGGAAGTTTTGAAATTCAAGGCCCGTTAGCCCAAGCCTTCTGACGCCAGTCCCAGCTGGAAGTTATTGATTTCAAATAAGGGTCTCGGGGAGATGCTAGGCTGCTAACTGACTCAAACCTGTGATAAAACACAGCCTTCTGATTTAAAGTTGCTGGCTGTTAATGTGCCCTCAATTTAATTAGTTCCTCGTACTGTCTTATTAATATGGAATCAATGAAACTGGGTCTGGGAAGTTCATTTTACAACTAAAACTATGTAAATTATTCAGCCCAGATCTTCCACTCTGCAGCCCAGCACTTTCTCTATCCACTGAGCTACTCAACCCACTGCTTTCCACACCACCTTAAAACGGCAATGGAGAATTCTCAAACACAAGTATAATAGGAGACTGGTAATATATTACAGTTTAATTGTATATACAGAACTATGGCTATGGAAATTTACTGCCTGTGTCACTTCAGGTTTGTGGTTTTATTTGATTGCATTTTTACGTTTGCGATTGTGCCCGGTGGTGGTTATAGGTCATTCAGAAATGATAAGGCAGGCTGAATCTTTAGTCTCTGTTAGTGTAATTTAGTAAAATGTCATTCCCTTTTTTCTCTTGTCTTTTTTTAAAGCCTCAGACATCACACTGCTGGGTTGTAATTGGGGCTTGGGTTCAGCCTTTTTTTTTTTTTCTTCTTAGTTTAGTGTAATGAGTGTTCCTCTGCTGTGAACATATTCATTTGGGATGCTGCGCTTTACTTCATACCACGGTCTGGCCACATACACATGGAAGCTATCGCAAAGAGGCGCACACACATACCGTATTTATAGACACTAGCTGGAATGCAGAAAATAAATGTGAAAAGTACCAAGTTTGCATAGACGGGTTGGGAGGGGGAGATGTGGAATGTAATACCAGGGGAGGGTTGGGAGGTGGAGATGTGGGCTGTAATACCAGGGGAGGTTTGGGAGCGGGAGATGTGGGCTGTAATACCAGGGGAGGTTTGGGAGCGGGAGATGTGGGCTGTAATACCAGGGGAGGGTTGGGAGGAGGAGATGTGGGCTGTAATATCAGGGGAGGGTTGGGAGAGGGAGATGTGGGCTCTAATACCAGGGGAGGGTTGGGAGAGGGAGATGTGGGCTGTAATACCAGGGGAGGGTTGGGAGGAAGAGATGTGGGCTGTAATACCAGGGGAGGTTTGGGAGCGGGAGATGTGGGCTGTAATATCAGGGGAGGTTTGGGAGCGGGAGATGTGGGCTGTAATATCAGAGGAGGGTTGGGAGCGGGAGATATGCGCTGTAATACCAGGGGAGGGTTGGGAGCGGAAGATGTGGGCTGTAATACCAGGGGAGGGTTGGGAGAGGGAGATGTGGGCTGTAATACCAGGGGAGGGTTGGGAGGGGGAGATAATGGCTGTAATACCAGGGGAGGGTTGGGAGGTGGAGATTGTGGGCTGTAATACCAGGGGAGGGTTGGGAGGTGGAGTTGTGGGCTGTAATACCAGGGGAGGGTTGGGAGGTGGAGATGTGGGCTGTAATACCAGGGGAGGGTTGGGAGGGGGAGATGTGGGCTGTAATACCAGGGGAGGGTTGGGAGAGGGAGATGTGGGCTGTAATACCAGGGGAGGGTTGGGAGAGGGAGATGTGTGGGCTGTAATACCAGGGGAGGGTTGGGAGAGGGAGATGTGGGCTGTAATACCAGGGGAGGGTTGGGAGAGGGAGATGTGGGCTGTAATACCAGGGGAGGGTTGGGAGCGGGAGATGTGGGCTGTAATACCAGGGGAGGGTTGGGAGAGGGAGATGTGGGCTGTAATACCAGGGGAGGGTTGGGAGGGGGAGATGTGGGCTGTAATACCAGGGGAGGGTTGGGAGAGGGAGATACCAGGGGAGGGTTGTGGGCTGTAATACCAGGGGAGGGTTGGGAGAGGGAGATGTGGGCTCTAATACCAGGGGAGGGTGGGAGAGGGAGATGTGGGCTGTAATACCAGGGGAGGGTTGGGAGAGGGAGATGTGGGCTCTAATACCAGGGGAGGGTTGGGAGAGGGAGATGTGGGCTGTAATACCAGGGGAGGGTTGGGAGCGGGAGATGTGGGCTGTAATACCAGGGGAGGGTTGGGAGAGGGAGATGTGGGCTGTAATACCAGGAGATGTGGGCTGTAATACCAGGGGAGGGTTGGGAGAGGGAGATGTGGGCTGTAATACCAGGGGAGGGTTGGGAGGGGAGATGTGGGCTGGGGGAGGGTTGGGAGGGGAGATGTGGGCTGTAATACCAGGGGAGGGTTGGGAGAGGGAGATGTGGGCTGTAATACCAGGGGAGGGTTGGGAGAGGGAGATGTGGGCTGTAATACCAGGGGAGGGTTGGGAGGGGGAGATGTG
Source organism: Polyodon spathula (assembly GCF_017654505.1). NCBI lineage: Eukaryota > Metazoa > Chordata > Actinopteri > Acipenseriformes > Polyodontidae > Polyodon > Polyodon spathula. The sequence goes on along the minus strand of NC_054544.1, from coordinate 25,556,425 downwards.
GGCTGTAATACCAGGGGAGGGTTGGGAGGGGGAGATGTGGGCTGTAATACCAGGGGAGGGTTGGGAGGGGGAGATGTGGGCTGTAATACCAGGGGAGGGTTGGGAGCGGGAGATGTGGGCTGTAATACCAGGGGAGGGTTGGGAGCGGGAGATGTGAACTGTAATACCAGGGGAGGGTTGGGAGCGGGAGATGTGGGCTGTAATACCAGGGGAGGGTATAGGGTGAGCGGTCAGTTTGTAAATGCAGGATTTTACCATACGTTCATTCAGACACTTCTGTATACACCCCGGGGAATTACGTGCCTGCATAATTTTACGCATAAAACGTATCACTAAGCATAGGCGCGTAGTGTTAAATTACAGCGCAGTTAACAGAGAAGGATTGACAAAAATGTTGGCTCACACTGAGGATAAAGGGAACATTGATCGATTTTGTCAGAAAATACCACTACAACGGTCCCACGTTGCAACTATATCGGCGAAAGAGAGAATGCTGTACAGCCAGGGGAAATTGACAGCTGACCGTCTTCCTAATTTGAAAATGTTAGCTTTCAGATATATAAATGCAGTAACAAATACAGCTGATGCTGAGCGCAGCAACTCGCTGCATTTTCTTGTCCTGTCTGATCGGAGGCGTTCTCTTTCAGAAGACAAACTGAAAGAGCTGGTGTTTCTTTATTTCAATCTTGGAATTTAGGAAGACCTATGTTTTAAAAAAAAGAAAAAAAAAATCCATTGTTTTCTACTTTTTTTTTTTTTTTTTTTTTTTTTTTTTTTAAACTTATTGTGATATCCAGTATGAGAGAAGAACCAAATACAACTGCATGACACTTGTTACTTTGCACATACTTATACAGAGATAGCACATAATTTTGCTAAGTTTTTTTTTTCAGTGCATAATTCCCTGGGGTGTATTTTACAGTACTGCATGTTCTACTGTACATTTTTCTTGTACATTACTATTTATAAACCCTTATGTGTTTGCATTATAAATATAAAGACAGATTTTTGTTAAATTTAAGGAATATGTACTCTTATAATTATTGGAATAATTTATTTGTATTAAATGCAGGTTGCACATTATATACTAGGTGCATAGAACAGTAAATAGTGTCCTATGTGGCATACTATGATGATTTTGATAGCTTCGTGTATAGCAAATATTGTTATACAGTATACACAAAGGGGCATGCATAATTTCCTTTAACATATAATTATTTTGTCACATTTCTTGTTCTTTTAAAAATGAAAGCTGAATACTAGATTGGACATTTCTGTAATTTGAGTGGTGGTGTATATTAATAATCAGAAAGCATTTAAATGTATGTATTTGTGTATAGGGTGTGCAAGGTTCTGGCTTTGTGTAATTCACGGTCTGGAAAGAAGGGGTACAGAAACATCCCAGAGCAGAAAGTTCTTCTCCATCAGCATACAGATTGTCATTGGGCCTTGCTTACTGTCACCAGTCTGCTCTATTAAAACTCTCTGCACTGAATCTCATCCTTTTTTAGAACCCTGAACCATTCACTTAAAATCCACCTCAAGTAACCACTCTTGTTAGCAAGCCCTACAGGAATGTATACGCAGGGTTCTGAAGAGTGTGTTTTAGGCCTGTGACCTATTTTGGCAATGACAGGCACTCGGGCGACGGAACCCTGGTGGTTTACAGAAGCTCCATCCCACATGCGCCTGCCTCTGTTTCTCATTAAAAGATGCCGGCTTGTTTTTTACGAAGGTATAAAAAGATAAAGACTACGTTTCGCCCAAAAGTGAAGTGGTATGAAGGCTGGGATGACGCAGCTCGCCGCAGATGGCTTATAAAATGTGAATCATCTGGCACCCTCCTTTTTACCACACCATGAAATGCTGGGAATGAGAGGGCACTTAATTTAGACTTGTCTTTCCTCTGCGGCTGGCATTGCCGCATTTTGAGTAGGATCTGGAGAGCAGCAGCAAGCACCGGTCCTGCTCTGCACTCCACTAACAGATCACTCATACTCGGTAAAAAGGACAAGCTTTTCAAAGATGGTCTCTGCTTTCTGAACCGTCCTTTTGAGTAGCGTCAAATTTATTTTTGTAAAGTGTTTTTGTTTTACATTCTCTTCACTGTTTTAGGGTGTTCTAGGTTATTTTGTGCTGACATTGAGTTATCATTTTTTCTATATCTATATCTGCCTTTACCTTGCTTACCTGAACAGACTTCCTTGTTCTTTTTGTGTCGTGACAATGGGATCATTCAACTCTGCTGGCTCCACCCACTCTACATGTATTAGTAGCAGTTGAAAGTTTGTTCTGTGCCCGGCAGTTAGGATTTTCCAGGCAAGGTCTAATGAAGGGAGTGTACAGTATATGGAGTGGCAATCTCAAAGCAGTGTCTGATGCAGCATTTTCAAAAACTTTGAAATATGGATAAAAATGTTAAAAATCTTTATTGATAAATAAATGATTATGTTATATATTCATATACTTTTTTTACATTGACTTTCAATGTTGTTTATAATTGTTCTGGAAGTATTGGTGCTCAAGCTTTGAGTTTTAATCATTTCTTTATAGTCGCTAGCTTTTAGCAAATGACACTGTTGGCTGTGGTCATCTAAGTGACTACCCGGTCTTTAAATAATTCCAAAATATCAGATATAAGATGTAATGTTGATAACTTGTACTGGACCAGCACAGAGTTTGAAAGTATGCAAACAGCTTTCAACCACATGGGTGTCTTGAATGAGTAAAATCAGATTTGTGAAAACTTGCAGATGTAAACATTTTATAAGGCCTTTCGCACCCTTTTGCATCAGACATGTATTCAACTGTTCCATTTTTCATAGGTCTAATTTATTTTTAAAATGTAACCATCTGCACACTATTACTCGAGTCCTGTGGCACGGCACACATTATTACACTGGTCACATCCAATATGAAGAGACTATTGGATCTTTTATTCCACACAACTTTCAATTGTCTTTACTATTTTAGTGTCTTTCAGACTGAACTCGCCCCTGCACACACATCACTTGTGAGGACCAATAATTCTTTGGTAGTGCCACCGTAAATCTATTTTTATATAGTAGTAAAGTGTATCTGTGCAGTATTAATTTGTAGGGTAGCCTATATGTTATGGCAAAAGTTTGAATCTGCTAAATCTGTTAAGTTTTAACTATATGTCAACATTAACCAAGTAAGGTGGTAATGATTTACCGAAGCTTATTGGTAAATGTCTGGTATTATGAAGAAATATATTGCTTTTAGGACATTTTCGATTAACAAAATAATCATTATTGAGCTTACAGTAATGCACAATCGAGCAATTTAAATGAGTTCAGCTTGCTACTGAATAATATTGTGATCACTTTTAAATAATCAACACTCAAATTTACACATAAAACAATTCACAGTGGTGTTGAAGGATATTGTACTCCAAATACATAGTAGTTTGATGAAAATTAACATTCTGTTAAGTGCACATTTTAAAGCTTTTAGGACCTTTAGTTTTTTCAACAGAAAATCACACTTTGGTTATGACATAAAACACCACAAAGACAGGCAGTGAATAGTTAGACAGTATTTGATTATTCTTGAAAATTTACTGGCCAGTAATTCTTGAGAGAAGCCAATATTCAAACTTTTAACCTAACATACCAGTGTCTGTGAGTCATCCTTTAACACTGGTTTCCACAAACATGTCCTTAACTGGCTCTGTATACCCTTAAGATAACAGTTTAAATGATATAACTTTATCGCTGTAAACACGTTCAGCTTTGATGGTAATGTTGCCACATGGCCCAGGAGAGGGTTAACTGTGGACTGAGTTCGATAGAGCCTGCTTGGCTGTATAATTACACGAGTATAGTAAGTAAGAGTGAGGAGGTAATGAGGAAACTGGAAGCGATGTTGTGTTTCCTGTTTGAACTTTCATTTACACAGCTTCCATTTTAACCGCATTTTATTTATTTTTTACTTTGTTTTTCATTCCTTGCCATTGCTGTTTCTTCACAGTAAACAGCGACCATAGACACGCGTGTGTCATTTGGTTCTCGTTTATTACATTCCACATAACAAAGATGCAATATATATATATATATATATATATATATATATATATATATTAATCATATATATATATATCTATATGCACATATACACATTCATATATACATACATACATACATACATACATATACATACATACATATACACAGCTCTGGAAAAAATTAAGAGACCACTGCAAAATTATCAGTTTCTCTGGTTTTACTATTTATGGGTATGTGTATGTGTCATTTAGAGGATTTATTTGCAGAAAATGACAACTGGTCAAAATAACAAAAAAGATGCAGTGTTTTCAGACCTTGAATAATGCAAAGAAAATAAGTTCATATTCATTTTTAAACAACACAGTACTAATGTTTTAACTTAGGAAGAGTTCAGAAATCAATATTTGGTGGAATAACCCTGATTTCCAGTCACAGCTTTCATGCGTCTTGGCATGCTCTCCACCAGTCTTTCACATTGATGTTGGGTGACTTTATGTCACTCCTGGCGCAAAAATTCAAGCGGCTCGGCTTTGTTTGATGGCTTGTGACCATCCATCTTCCTCTTGATCATATTCCAGAGGTTTTCAATGGGTTTCAGGTCTGGATATTGGGCTGGCCATGACAGGGTCTTGATCTGGTGGTCCTCCATCCACACCTTGATTGACCTGGCTGTGTGGCGTGGAGCATTGTCCTGCTGGAAAAAACAGTCCTCAGAGTTAGGGAACATTGTCAGAGCAGAAGGAAGCAAGTTTTCTTCCAGGACAACCTTGTCCTTCACAAAGACAAATCTGCCCGATTCCAGCCTTGCTGAAGCACCCCCAGATCATCACCGATCCTCCACCACATTTGACAGTGGATGTGAGACACTGTGGCTTGTAGGCCTCTCCAGGTCTCCGTCTAACCATTAGATGACCAGGTGTTGGGCAAAGCTGAAAATTGGACTCGGCAGAGAAGATGACCTTACTCCAGTCCTCTACGGTCCAATCCTTATGATCTTTTGCAAACCTCAGCCTGGCTCTTCTTTGCTTCTCATTGATGAAGGGCTTTTTTCTAGCTTTGCACGACTTCAGCCCTGCCCCTAGGAGCCTGTTTTGAACCGACCTCGCGTGCACTTCACCCCAGCTGCCGTTTGCCATTCTTTTTGTAGGTCACTTGATGTCATCCTATGATTGCTGAGTGAAATTCGAATGAGTTGGCGGTCATCCCGGTCAGTGGAGAGTCGTTTTCGCCCTCTGCCGGTCTGTAGCTTTGTTGTCCCCAATGTGCTTGACCTTGTTCTTATGAACCGCCGTCTTTGAAATTTTAAGGATGGAAGCAACCCGACGCTCACTGTATCCCTCTGCCAGTAAAGCCAGAATTGAACCCTTCTCTTCCTTTTCAACTCTTTGGGCATGGTCAATAGTTATTTTTTGATTCCAATTACTTTTGAAGTACTACTAGCACTGGTTTGCCATCCAGCTGGTCCTATTGCAAGAGGATAGTGATGACCACAGGAGTGGTTTTTATACATTTCCTCATTAAATAAGGTTTGGTTCAGGTGATCCCCTAATCAGTACCTCATTCAGTAGAATGAGGTGTGCCTGTGTTGGAATTCAACAGACACTGGAATGGAATGGCTGCCATACATGTAAAGATGCTGATTTTAAGAAAAGTTTGCAGCGGTCTCTTCATTTTTTCCAGAGCTGTGTGTGTATGTGTCTATATATATATATATATAAATCACTACAACATTTCCAGCAAGTTAGATATTGTTTAAGCGAGGCATTTCAGAATGACATGCTTGCCTGTTTTTTGTCCCATGAGATTCTGGCTTGCGTAAAGCAGCACAACACATTTTTGACCCAGATGGCCTTCTGTAGAGATCACTTTTTTTTTTGCTGTCTACACTACTGTGCACTAGATCAGTGATCCTCAAAGTAGTTTGGGCATGGGCCCAAATAGTCTTACTTGGCTGTTTGTGGGCCTTCCCATAACATGTACAGTGTGTGTGTGTGTGTGTGTGTATATATATATATATATATATATATATATATATATATATATATATATATATATATATATATATATATATATACACACACGTGCCTTGCAAAAGTATTCAGACCCCTGACCAATTCTCTCATATTACTGAATTACAAATGGTACATTGAAATTTTGTTCTGTTCGATATTTTTTTTTAAAACACTTAAACTCAAAATCAGTTATTGTAAGGTGACATTGGTTTTATGTTGGGAAATATTTATTTTTAAGAAAAATAAAAAACTGAAATATCAAGTGAAATATCAAAAAGCAAGTGTACCTAGAAGAATTGATGCTGTTTTGAAGGCAAAGGGTGGTCACACCAAATATTGATTTGATGTAGATTTTTCTTCTGTTCACTCACTTTTCATTTTGTTAATTGATAAATACAAACTATTAACATGTCTATTTTTGAAAGCATTCTTACTTTACAGCATTTTTTCACACCTGCCTAAAACTTTTGCACAGTACTGTGTGTGTGTGTGTGTGTGTGTGTGTGTATATATATATATATATATATATATATATATATATATATATATATATATATATATATATATATATATATGAATGAATGAATTTTAGCGAGTTATTTTAGTGGGAGTTATTCTTAGCTCACTCTGATAAAGCCAAGTCTCAGGCAGTAATTATATAAAATACGTAATGCAAATATTTTTAAATAGCATGTTTGCACAGATAACCATGAATAAACTAAAATAAGAGAAAAGATAGTGTCTCGCTTTGTTTCAATTTGGCAAATTTGTCAACACTACTCTGTTTTAAAGATCGCTCATCTCCAGTACAATTATTCAGAAAAAGTAAATCTGCTACGGTGTTTCCCTTGTCTGATGAAATTAAAAAATATGTAGAGAGAAAATTAAATTCTAAACACGGAAATGTATTATTTTTCTCAATAACAATTGGCGAAATTCAGTGTTTACCCGACATATTAACAACCCCGCCTGTGCTTACGAATGATTGGACTGCTGTAACTTTCCCCACTGGTTACTCATTTGCCTTCAGTTTTCATGCAGAATACTGTGAACGGCCTCTGCTTGCTTATGATTGGACAGCTGTGTAAAACTTGGCAGATATTTGACTCTCCTCTCCTATTGGTTAAACTTACTGTCAGTACCTGCAACTGAAACAGACACAGTTTATGTCCCACCCAGCTAACTTATGATTAGGCTACCGCAGAGAAAATGCAGATATTCAATTGGTTGATGGTATCGCAGGCCCTTCAGGAAAAGCACAGCATAAGCGAGCAGCGCTGTCAACAGGTTGCTGTGACGCTTTTGTTGGAAAATGTGTTTAAAGCTTTATTTATTTTCTCACGCTACGACCCACAAGAAATGTGATCACAACCCATAATTTAAGAACAGCTGCCGCGGGCGCAATGGCCTGGCTTCGCGGGCAACACTTTGAGTACCACTTCATCAGATGATGCTGTTACTTACTAACACTCTGGCTGACCTGCTTTTGTCTACATTACATAGGAGTTTGAGCAGTGAGGCCCTTCTAAAAGAGTTTGTCAACAGCAAACTAGATTCATCATTCATGAGTTTAAAAAAAAAAAAAAAAAAAAAAAAAAAAATCATCCTTGACAGAACATTCCTTACAATGATCTCATAAAAGCAACGTTTCCCTTGGATTTCCTTTGTTTGAGGTTTGCAACCATTATGTTCCTCAAGTGTTTATCTCATTTACCTCCTATTACCTGGATTGGAGCTTGCTGTGAGCTTCTCAGGAGAGCTGGTCTCAACAGCCTACCTAATTCCATTCGAATCAGATGATAAAGCAGCAAGACCTTTCAAACCCTAATCAATATTGGAACAGCAGAACCCATGTAAAGATCTTACATAGTAAAGTGGAATCTTTTAAAATGACTATTTGTCATCCTGTATTCTTCAGCTGAAGCACTGCTTTATCCCTTAGACTGTCAGGCACTGTTTATTTTGTGTTTGACTGTGTCAGTGATTGGTTTTTGGTGGTTGAATGTAGGTGGTGCCAGATCGGGCAGCAACCTGCGCATTGCATGACTCTCTATTTTGGACAGTTTGCGTCATCACGGTCAACCACGAGTTGCTTCATGGTGGGACCAGGGTCTGTAACACTGCGCACAGTCACAATGTCAAAGGAAGGTATTTACAAGAAGCTGGTTTTGTTTACTGAGAGCTATAAATAGGAATGTTGTTGTTTTTTGTAAATGTTTGCCTTTCTTGAATGCTGCAGACTAGACTGATCTCAGTGTTTGTCCTAAGGTTTTGTGCTATATATTCACACTGATATACTGGATGCATTGACTGAAAACTTTAAGAAAGTCTATCTGTTAACATGCTCGTTTTAAAGAAAGCTCTGTTTGCAGGCCTTACTTTCAGGTAGTCTGGCACTTCCTAAGTCACGCAGCCTCAGCAGTGTCTCTGAGGTCAAGACCTGTTAAAGGCTTCAGTGTATTTCAGTCATTAGGGAAGCAGCTGGTTAGTTACTATCTTGTTTCAGTGACTAAGGAATTGCCGGACTACCCGAATGTCAGTCATGTAAACAGCTTTTTGTTTAGGTTTTTTTTTTTTTTTTTAAATATCATTTTTTGTTTCTTTCAAAACTGCACATTTGAAACCATATAGTACATAGTGAATAGTGCATAACTGGTAAACATTGAATTGTTTCTTTAGCCATTGAGGATGTTAGTTTCTATTTCATTTCATAAATGTTTCAACCTTTTGGATTAAACAAGTTAGAGCATTTTTAAACTTTTATATTGTATGGTGTTTGTAATCAATCGGAGAAGTCATCGAAATTACTGCAACATGTAATTGTGCAAAGACTCAGTGTGTTCAGCATTTAATTGAATATTGAGTTAAAAAAACAAACAAAAACAACTGAATATGAAATAAGTTGACCTACACTGTACACTTACAGATACTACCTTGTGATTATTTAGTTGGTGCTTGATTCTGGAAAGATTACTACCTATATTAACAATGGTGTGTCATTAAAGAGTTAAAGGTTTTAAAATATATACCTTAGCTCAGAATTTTTCATTTCTAAAGGTAAAGCATTTATTCACTTTCAAGGTAAAAAGAAGAGAGCAGTTGATGTAGTATTAGTCCCTCGTGATTTCTGGCATCTTTAAAATGGGGTCAGGTAATTTGGCACAGAGCTAAACATTTAATCTTAAAGAAAGTGTCCAGTACAAGGGTCTTGGGGGATTCTATTGCCTGTGACAAACATGGAGGAAGGGGCTGCATTGTTGTGCTATACATTCAAATAGGTTTAAGTGTTGAGAAATAGTGTAGAGGTGAGAAACTGAACCTTGACAACTGGTGACATTAAATCAAAGGTTTTAGAAGCTAATGAAGGTCAGGGAGATGGATTTGAAAACTCACGAGCTGCAAGTTACAGCTATTCCATTGTGGCCCTAAGGCCTGTGGCAGATGCAGTGCATGACACAACACAATCCAACTGTAGAGTTAATACAGACACTTTAAATGAATTCAAATAAAACCACTGGTTTCGTTATGACTGCCCTCAGTTGTTTTATTTATAGAGGGAATGTTGTTTTGTTGTAGCTGGTATAGGGTTAAGTAAACGTTTCAACTCTTCATTTTTACTCCCCCTAAAAAGGAAGACTTAAAATGCAGGGCAAACAGTTCCTATGAAATGAATGTTTAACAAATTCATTGGTGTCATAAATATGTTTTTTTTCATAAATTTGAAGCCCCAAAGTTGGCTTCAAACATGCAAACAAACAAGGGATCCCTTTGTGAAATCAAAGACTGGTTATTTGCTGAAACAAAAATGGCTACCTTGCTGTCACTTTCCCAGAGATTTCAAAAATGTGTGAAATTACTGTTCTGAAAATAGCATTGAAAACCCCAAAAGAAATACAGTACTGACTTTTTCTTCATCTTTTTTTGTTTTATAAAGAGAGGGGGGGAGGGGCTATGATATAAAAACATCTCTATAAACAAACTCTAAAAATTAGGCTCTTGTTTGGTGGCAGGAGAGCAATACTGCATTGCCCAGTGCGGGGTGGATGGGGGCAGCTCAGAGCACCGGCCTGCTATTTACACAGAGAGCAGCGACAGCGAGCTCTGATAAATTTAGCCTCTTAATGACGGCTCTGAGGAAACTGCACACACGAGGAGCGAGCTGTAATTGCTGCATAAATCTTATTTTTTTTTATGATTTCCTCTTGCCTTGGTCTGAGCCTACAACTGAAAGGATTCTCTCTCTCTTATATGAAGCTCAGGGTCGTTCTTTTCTTGACCTTTCCTATGCTGCTGTTTCTGCTCTTTTTTTATAGTGAAATGTACAGTTAGAAACTACGTTATGATCTGTGTGTGTATAAAAAGATGTAGTTTTAGATACTGTATTGTTGTTGAACAACAATAATAGACTTCAGTAACTGGTGCAGGGCCACCGTTGTGCATCCAGGATGGAACTGATTTGCTGTTGAAGCTAGTGTGGGCTGTGTTGAAGTAGTTCTGGAGTCATACATGATCATGACATCCTATGCGAAGGGGATATATTGGAAGTGGTTGTACGTTGTATGTCTCACACATTTTTCTATTATCTTTGGAGAGCCGCTTATCCAGTTGCTATGATAATTGGTAGTAACATTTATCATAAGATATTGAGAATATCTTATGATAAATAATGGGGATACAGGTGGATGTACAGTATGTCTCAACATTTGTCCATCTATAGGTCACGCTTATTTTTGCATGTATCTAAAGAATCGTTTATCAAATTGCGATTTAAATAGTTCATAGCTACTACTTCTATGTTACTACTTCGATGTTTATATGTGTCATGGTCGTGCACTTTCTCATCATACCAAAGGCTCTCATTTTTTATTTGCAGCTGGGAGGGAGGTATATTACTGACACAATTGTTTCTTCAGGAGAGTTGAGGGTGGGAATCTACTCCTGGATTCTCTGTCATATGCTGGAAGCATACAGTTAATTATGTGAACTAACAATACAGTAGAATTTGAAAGTTCGAAATGCAGAAGAATGGCTATTCTACAGCATGGTGTACTGGACAGAGTAACCCATCTGCATACTAAACATGGCAATACAATGCAGCACTTGCAATTTATGATCACATTGTAAACAAATGAAAGCTTTTACAGTTTCTTGCTTTAAAGAACATGTAGCTTCAAATGCCATTTTTAACTGTTTATTTATTTATTTTGCATACTTTGCAGCTTTCTGTTTCTAGCCAAACTCATTTTAAATTAGTAAATGCTTTGTATTATTGTATTATTTTCTGTAACATACACCTACAGGAGGCAGGGTGGTTCAGTGGTTATAGTTGTAACCAGAAGGTCACTGGTTCAAATCCCACCACTGCCACTGACTGACTCACTGTGTGACCCTGAGCATGTCACTTAACCTCCTTATGCTCCATCCTGCGGATGAGATGTTAAATCAGTGTCCTATTGTAAGTGACTGCATTAATGCACAGTTCACAGCCTACCTCTGTGAAGCACTTTGTGATGGTGGTCCACTATGAAAGGCACTATATAAAGATATTCTATTATTATATGTGTTTGACTGTAAAGAAGCCCATGAAACAGTGAACCAAATGCCCACCCCGTACTTGCCTTTCCATGAACTGAAACTGTCCCTCACTTACACAGTGTTTTGGCGTCTCTCACCAAGCCAAATATTTAGACTTTTCTCCTTCCCCTTGTTCCTGGATAACAAAGGAAGCCCCCTTGCATTGGCGGAAACCTTTTGCTCTGGAAGCAGTGCTTTGTTCTGATCAGATAACCTAGACATTCTGGCCTGCCCTCTTGCTCATCCTGCCAATGTGAATTATGGGATTTAAAGAGCTTCCTGAATTCTCCACTTTATACATGTTGCTGTTTCCATTCTGGCCAGAGCGGCAGGCATAGGGGTGGGTGTTTGCTCCCCCTTACCTCATTGTCCTGTCATCGATGCCCGGCTCACCTAGGGATGGGGTGTGCTGTGCTTAAAGAGTTGTTTCAAAGTCAGATTTCAAACAAAATACTGTGTGATTTGATTATTCATCTGATCTGGTCTGTCCAACAATATACATTTATGGCCAACAGTTTTGCATCACCCTATAGAAATAACTAATTTTGCTTCAGGAAGTCGAATGAAAATTGCTGAATAATGTTTCATTAACATATTGAATTGCATACCACTTTGTAGTTTTCCATATACTGGGAAAAGCTGACAAATTGAAAAATGTGAAATTTCAAAAGATCCAACATGAAATACTCTATACTATTGTGGCTTTTGGTAGACTTTTGCAATATCATTTTGTAAGTTCTTTGGTTACATGATGTTTGAATTTACTTCAAATATAACATAGATATTTTTATTAAAATTCCCATTCCCCAGTAGTGAAAATTACTGTTTGCGATTCTGCAGTTTGTAAATCCCTGATCCTCGATACTAATTTTCATGCGGTCATGTAAGATTACTGTTTAAAGCCCCACAACCGTAGAATATGTAAACAAAAAAGGAGGGGAGCGTTAAATGAATTATTTTAAGGAAAAACGGTATACATTCCTAAAAACTCTCTGGTGCACTCTTCTGGAAAAAGTAAGTATTGGTTGTACACTTGAAGCTGCATTGCGTGATACCTACGGTATTTTGTGCCGTGCCTCGAGGTTCTGCATATTTGCACCTGTAAGTGTTCATTGCAACCTCTAATCAAGTATTTTCTTTTGACAAAGCATTAGTTATTTACAATACATAGAATATACTCATTTTTTCTATTTATTCCAGCCATACAATATGAAGTTGCATTTATCCGAAGTAATAAATAAAGATTTCCATTACATGAGAGTAGGTGTTAAAACGTCATGCTGATATTGGACTCTGCTCTCACCAAGATAAGCACCAACTAGACATAGCTTCTTGTACTGTAAACTAAAGTGATCCATCTGTGTTTCCTTCAATCTGAGGATGTAGGTATCCTTCTGCCTGGTATTGATGGCTAAAGTGTAATGCTGGCTCCAGGGATCGGCCTATTTTGCCTCCCTGGCGCATCAGCACACACAACGGCTGCAATGTTGGCTCCAGGGATCAACCACAGTATGGCCCCCCTAGCGTATCATCATGACAACCATCTGGACTGAGCTGAGTAGGGTACTATTCTGGGGTCTTCAAGTGGAACCTCCCATCCTTGGTGTTTCCTCGACTAGCCCGCAACACCTTAAGAGGGCTTGACAGTGATTCTGGTGTCCCAGCATCACCCCCCTACTCAGCTAAAGCCAGCTTACTTACCTTCCTTTACATCAATGTTTTTTTTTTTTCTACTGTGCTTGAGGTCCCCAACCAGAATCTTTTCGTCTTTTCTGATAAACTGTGTTGTGGAGTGTGCCACAAATCCTGGACAGTCAACCTCCACTGGGTAAACATGGACTCTCCATCCTCGCTGTTCCTATTCAGCAGCTAGTTGAGCATACCAAAGTTTCTTCCTTCCGTACGCCTCATCCACAGCATCCTCCCATGGCACTGTTAACTCTACCAGGTGAACAAGGTGTTCTGAACCAGACAAGAAGACAATATCAGGTTGAAGGTTAGTGGTGCCAATCTCAGGTGGGAAAATAAGCCGTTGTCCAACATCTGCCAGCATTGTCCATTCTCTAGCAGCTTGCAGTTGTCCTAGATGAGTTTTGGTTTTAATACCTTTTCATGGAGGCTGCTCCCCTGGATGGAAGAATGTTGTTCTTCATGTGTTTATATAGTGCTGGTATTGGTGACAACCTGTTGGTTATGCTGCGCTTGTCTTCGGCCAAACATCGCAGCACCTTGTTATGACGCCAAGTAAACAGTCCTTGGCTAAGACCCACCTTACATCCTGTCAAAATGTGTCTTGGCGATGAACACAAAAGACACCACAGATCCTCTCCTATCAATAGGTTAAGGTTCTGTGGTGATGGGAGAACATCATATGTTGACCTGATGAGAAAACGTATCCTGCTCTGCTCCATTATCCATAGATCTCGCCAGCCGATCTTGCATTGTTCCACACTCTTCCATCTCGTCCATTCTCCGTGCTTGGCCTGGGAGACTGCCTTTATGCACGTCATCCTCTCCTCCTGCTTTTGCACCTCGTTGACTGCCAGCTTCCGCTGTTGAGCTGGGGCTACTTTGTGCCATGTAGGAGGAGCTGAACTGAGACCAAAGCCTCGCTTCCATGCTGTACTTGCTCCATGATATCACTGATACGAAGGGCAGCCTTTGCATCTTCCACAGCTTCCTTTGCCGGCCACTTTATTTCAGTTTTCAACACAGGTGCTGCCTCCCTCACATATTCATCATGTGACTCTACCAATGTAATTTCCAGTCGAACCTTGGCGCACTTAAACTCCTCGGTTAGAGCTGAGACTGGCAGCTGCAGTATCATCCATTTCTTGACGTATGAACGTCTCTATTGTTGTCAAGGAAATCTCATACGCAGTGAGTGGCCACAAAAGTCTTGGTAGTAGACCAAACTGAAAGCATCAGAGTTTAAGTTTGCCCAGTAAAGCACTGATGTCTATGCTCTTCAACCCTTTTACTGATTGTTGTCTCACTTCTCCTATATGAACTGTGTCCTTTAGGTCCCCTTCATACCATCTCCCAAGACTTTTAACAGATGTCTCAGACACTGTTGGTATTGCCTCACCACTGACGTAGAACCTCTTATCCACTTCTTTACCTTAAGTTATAGAGATGCTGCTTGACTTAGTGGACTTGCATTCGTGCCCATTCAATGGTATTGATGTAGTGTGCCCAATAACTGATTAGTGCAGGCTACGTTGTAGTCATGATTGTCATGTCACCCATGTATGCTCTAATTAGTGGCAGTCACATTCCAGAAGCCAAGCATTCTCCACCCACTACCCATTTTGACACCCTAATAATTACTTCCTTTGCAATTGGAAAAGCCAGTGGAGAAATGGTACATCCTGCCATTATTCCAATTTCTAGACAATGACACGTAGTGGTGAATTCAGAAGTTGAAAAACAAAATTGCAAATCTCTGAAGTAGGCTTTCACTAAGTTTGTTATAGTCCTCGGTACACTGAGAAAATCAAATGCTTCCCAAAGACACTTGTGGTACTGAACTGTATGCATTAGCTGAATCAAGGAATGTCACATGGAGCTCATTCCTCTCCTCTTTAGCTGTTAGAATTTTCTTTACACTTAGGTGTGCAGTCCTCCATTTGATGTTTTGGTGGATTGATAGGTGGGATGTCTGAAGGAATCGACATAGCCTCCTGACTTGAGTCTGTGTGTATTTTCCTTCGAGATATCTCTCCAGCTCAGACTGATTTGCTTTAGTGTGCCAAATTTCTCCCAGACAAATAACTCCTTTGCAAATTTGAATGGGTCTTTATAAAAGTTAGTTCTCACAAACTCCTTCTTTTTGCAGCGTTTCTGTAGACGCTCAGCACTGCACGATGTTTCAAGCTTATCTTTTGATGACCCTTTGTAATAGATTGAGTCCCGCCTCCTGACTTGCCCGCCCTGTTCTGCTCTCTTCCACTGCTTCCTCAGCTGCCTCCTTTCTCTAACTAAGCGCTCAATCTCCTGATGCCATCTAGATTTTACAGGAATAGTTTGTACTTTCTTCTTTCTTTTTTCAACTCCAAACCTCTCGCCCATATGTGTAGATGTTATCCCCAAATTTATCCAGCTGTTTTACGACTGTTCCACCTAACCTTTCCAACGCAAAACAGAGATCCGTGTTTACTGTGTTCCATGCGTTTTCACAGAAGCTCTTGTTCGTTTAACTCCAGGCTTATGCCTGTTGAGGTTCTTTTCTCTTTTCCACTGGTTCATCTGACCTGGTTCACAAGGATCATTAGGTCCATCACCAGTTGTTTTTATTGCAAGTCCTCCTGTCATCTATGACAGGGGTGCTGATATCCTGCGAACTGTGGTTTGCTTTCTGTCGCTGGATTTCATTCGACTGACTTGACCTGTAAAAAGTACTTATCAATGCGAGTACTTATCCTGTAAAAAGTACTTATCAATTTTCCCTCAAGCATTTCATTCTCCCTTGATGAATCTTCAAACCCCTAACTGTTGTCACTTTTCTCCAGCCACAGACACAAACCTGGAGCTCCATGTCTTTGCTAACTGCAGATCTTGTAGTCCTTTGTAAAGTACTCTCCGTTCTCATATTCATTTCCTTTCCCAAGTCATTAACCATGTTGTAAACCTGGAGCTCCATGTCTTTGCTAACTGCAGATCTTGTAGTCCTTTGTAAAGTACTCTCCGTTCTCATATCCTTTTCCTTTCCTAAGTCTTTAACCATGTTGTCAAACCTTGATTCATCTGCCGTCCCCACTGTCATAGATTCTAAGGGTATTTTTCTCTTTAATTTCTTAGAAACCTTGGGCAGGTGTCTCCAGCATCCTGTTCCATTTGAAAAGACAGGGCTGGATCCTGCCAGCTAGGTTGGCCAACCCCTGCCAGCCCCAGTGGTGTCTATTTCCTCCTGTCAGCTGTCTCTCCAGGCTGTCACAAATACATCACAACAATTATAACCAGGCTTGCTCCTGTTCACTGTTTATTATTCAAGTGGTACCAAAATACCAGGATAAATTACCAGCCATTCAGAGAATGTATTTGACTTGGTTATATTCACTGGAACACTGTGAAACTTGATAATTATACAAAAGATGTCACCACTTTCAGTGATTATCCAAAATCAGCAATAGGAAAGCGTTGGGTATGACTGACACCTGTTTCATTAGATTTTCCTTGGCTTGTTTATCTCCACTGTGGTATTTTTTTGAGCCTCTGAAAAGTAAATTCTGAAAAGGAGCAACCCTAACTGTAAGGTTGTGTGCAGGGTGTCGCTTGTTATCTTGTGCAGTTTGGGCTTGATGTGTTGTATAGTGTCAAAGTATTATGGGTTTCCTTTCATACATTTAAATATAAAATGAGAAATGTGATAATTGTCATTTTCATCTGGATCATCAATAATGAAAAATGACATTTTTGCACAACATTGTCACCAAATGGTGGACGTCTTTTCAGTGCTGAATAGCTTTGCAAGTTTTTAGATATCATGAATATAATTTTTTACTAAGTTTTTGTATTAAAAATGTTGCTCCCAAGTTTTGTGACAAGTGTAACAACACACCCAAATATTTTGCATGTAGATTTCAGATGACTATTTAATTAGAGAGTTTAGCTCAGTAAATTTATAGGCAGGGAAATAAAATGGAACACAAAGTGGCAGTTCTATGGTGTGGCAAGGCCATATGTAGCTGTGCTGTTGGCAGCTACTGTCATTCAGACTGGACCAGCTCAGCTGTTTTGTGTCCTTGCTTTATGTTTTATTAGCATTGAGATCTCATGATGTGTGCCTAGTTTGTCTTCATGTTGCATTATAATGTAAGTAGGCTTTCTCCTTTTTAGTTTGTTTATTTTTCAAAATACCATAATACTTCTCTCACCTTTTTGAGTAACATTTATTTATGAGATGTGATCAAATTTTGCAAAGTGATTTCTGTTATGATAAGACACCCCTTCACCATGCATTCCTATCTCACTTTTTACTTTTGTTACAAATACAGTCAACTCTCATTTAATATGAAATTCAAAATCAGTAATTCTTATCAGGAGTCTAGGCCAAATGAATAAGTGTTTTTCATTGAGGTTGCATTAACACTGAAAGCAAATTTCAATTAAAGAACAATGAAAAGTATTATACATTTTGATATACAGTCACAGCTGCTTTATCAGGACACTGATCCCAAATAAGTGGCTGTCCCAATTAAACGAGAGACATTTGAGACAACCTTAGTCACACTTTTTTGTTTCCAAAAATAATGAAATCACATCACATTTATAATTAATTGTTAAATGCATCATTTAAATGAATCAATTGTTGTTTTTTTTTATTCCTAAACAAAATTAATCACTTTATTTCAACATTAAATAAAAAATAATGAAATGGCATCTTATCACAAGGCGAGGCATCTGCGATGCAGCCACGCCAACTTTCTTTGCAACAGCAGCCTGTGAAACCAGAGTTCAGCATGGTTTTGTGCAAGTCACAGTGCAGTCACTGCACTGTGCTACGCGACCTGTCTTGCTCTGAAAAGCAATCTCCATTCATCATTTGAAAATACTGTATCCAAACTAAATGAAGTGACGTCCCAATTAAATGACATAAATAGCATTGGGAAGAACCGTCTCCCAAAGTTGTATCCCATTTAAGTAGAAATCCCGATTGAACAGTATCACGATTTAGGCGATGCCAACTGTAATGTGCATTTTCTTGAAAATACATTTATAAGTGAACTTTTAAAAAGGATGCATTGCACCTTGAAATCTGCATGTCCCTTTCTGGTCACAGGCATCTATAACTACAAAAGCAAGCAGCTTTGGTATAGACTATTCAGGTTTCTGGTCTTCAGGATGTAAACACCCATTAGGCAGTGGTTACATTTCTATTTCAGGGAACCAGGGTTATGGCACTAATCTAAAATGTTCTTGTGCTGGTCACTTGTTACTGTGCTTCATGGAAATGGCATTGAAGAGTGAGCACTGTGGCAATTTGAAATGCACTAAAATACAGTACAGAGGTGCTAATCTGGATGCAAGTTAATACATTTGCCAATATCCTTTACAGTCAGCTGTTTGAAGTCAGATGATATGTTTTTATTCAAAATTTTCAGCATTTCTACAGGAAATTAGTTTAATCTGAATTCATCTTAATGAGAACTGACTGAAACTGGAAAACTTATTACATTGGGATGTATTTTAACATACAGCGATGGTCAAAAGCTTAGCATCACCTAGAAATTTAGTTCAGAATTTAGATATCTTATTTAACATCATGTAATCAAAGAAATTACAAAATGATATCACGAAAGTCTACCGGAAGCCATAATAGTAATACGGTATTTCATGTTAGATTTTGAAATGTGACATTTTTAAATGTGTCATTTTTTGTTAAGTATATGGAAAACTACAAAGTGTTATGTTATTCAATATGTTAATGTAACATTATTCAGCAGGTTTAATTCAAATTTATTAGCTGTACATTACTGAGAGTGTTCGATTCTTGATATGTGGGGCTGTCAGTACACCCCTCTCTCTTCTGAATGCCCTGACATGTTTGTTTAGCTATTTGAGTTTGCTGGACTGTTTAAACCTGGCCTCAGTTTTGAGTTCTGATGGTGCTGTTCAGCAGTGGAGCACGTTCTCCAATGTACCTTGTCATCTTGCCAGAGGTTCTTAAGTGGTGTTACCATAGGTTTTGGAAACATGGTTATGTGCCACTACCCTTTGGCACCATCGCCTGTTTGCTTTTATAATTGATCTATTCATTCTCTGCACTATTGCTGCATTGATGGGCTAAACACCAATTTTGTGGGTAATTGAATTCCCTGTGTTCACGTTGCTGGCTGAGAGCAAGAACATTGTAACTAACTAAAATTACAGTTTTATAATATTGGCAATTTAATACTAAAATATTTATCTGCTTTTGGACGTTTCAACAGTTTTGGGGAGTCTTCAGTTCCATTATTGCCCTTGGTCACTGGTTTTGTTGTCGTGGATTGCTGTTATGGATTCTGTCTATATTGGGATGAGTTGAGGTTAAAAGCTCTAAAACCATGAATGCGGACTGTGACCAGGGTGGCTTGCGGGTGACATCAGACCAGGAAGAGTGGCACACAGTAATGGGGTATGAAGCGCTGATGTGCAAGTTTGTTGAAAATAACATTTTTGAACATAAAACAAAACATGTTCCAATAATAAAACAAAAAGGCACAGTGGCCAAAGTAAACAGACCAAACAAAACAGTGAACTAATACTGAAACAAGTAACATGCTGATTTAAAGTCAGCACGAGTAGCAATTGTTTTCTCTAGAATTTAACTTCACTCGCGACTCACATATCTCGTTCCGCCTCTGACCAAAATAAACCCCGTTCAGCCAAAGCTGCTGGATTTTATCCATGTGAGCGTCTCCAGATTATAAATAAATTAATCAATCTGGAGACGGTCACATTCTGCATGAGTTTAGCATGGATGGAAAGCCCCTTCAATGCTGTAGAATAATTAAGAAAACATTGTGTTTGTATACACTAACCAATATTGAAATCATAATACAACAAATACTCTGCTGTAGCTCAGGGAAATGAAGCAAAATGTAAACAAAGGAAGAACAGGCTTGTTTATTGTTCCAGTGTACTGAATCCACAGGAAATGCTGATACAGCCGATGTGTTCAACATGAGCTTCTAGAGAAATAAACATCTTAAAGGTAGAATTGCTGGGGTTTGCACATATGAATCATTCTCTTACCAATGTATCATTAATGCTTGGTTTCCAATCCTGTCTTGCTACTGTTGTTCATCACATGATTGAAACTCACCAAGTTGCATAGCAACTGCAGACCAGTATAGCCAGTCCTGGGATATAGTGGTGCTCTTTTAAATCATGGATCCCTGAGCTTGTTTAGCCACTGACAGTTTTATTTAAATCTTCTGCATAATAGAGTTAATAGGGAAACCTGATTGTTACCAAAATACAGCTTGTTTGTCATTTTGGTAACAATTAGGTTTCATAAATGTAGTAAAAGGCTTTTATTTGTACATGAATGAATAGCTTAGTCCAGCTCTGTACTCAATTTAGTTATTTCTGTTTTTCTTCCCATAACCAGCTGACATCAACAAGCTTTTGTTTTAGGTACAGTATTAGAAGACATTAAAAAAACAAAAAAAATAGATTGAACATTGAGAATTGTATTACAGATTTTAAATAAATAAAACAGTACAGACACATTTTCATTCGTAGTACGGTAATATATGTTGTGTGTATTTTTAGAAACTGTTTGTTAATATTGTGTTTTTTAATATTTAATCAGACTCAACTAATTTAAGGGTGTTCTGTGAGATGTAATCCAAAAAAAAAAAAGAGAAACTAATAGTACCAGCATTCCTAGAAATAATAGTAATGCAAATCCACCAGACTAAGCATCTGTTAATGGCAGTCATGAACTGAAACAGCACGTTGCCATGCAGATGAGGTGAGGCTGGGTTGATGATGTGCAGGGCCTCAGTCCCTGTCCTTGAGAATAAACTTCAAACTTTTTTTTAAATGCGGTAAGAAAAAATAGATTCAAGACACAATGGTAAGCCAAATAAAAGAATGACATGTCAATAAGTGAATTGTTAACATCTGTAAACCCCAGAAATTTTACATTTTAAAGGAGTACTTTATACCATCTACATTTAATTTCTTTTCTTACCCATTTTAATATCCTGGTAGGTGTGTTTTGTAATAATCCTTGCATTATTTACTAGGCTTACTAACCATTTTAAGCACCGGGTTACTTCTGAAAAGACAAATAAAAGTCAGATGGTTTTAGAAATGACCACTACTGTGTGCGACTGTAACTTCTACACTGCTGCGACTGTAAATGACAAAATCACCTGGGTAGAAATGACAAGTGGTCATTTTTTTGGTGGTCAGCTTTTAGGAGTATTCCCAGTGGTCAAAAAGGATTATTTTTCTTGAACAATTAGTAAGCTATGTTAATACTAATCAAAGCAAAAACTATATAATTAAAATATACATAACTAGGATATGAAACCGGCAACAAACATTGTGAAAATAATGTAGGTATAAAGTATGTATGTTGTCATTAATAAGTTAAATGGCAGTATTATAATACAGTATGGGACAATATACCTTCTACTAGGAAATGACTAAAATGCATGTCAGGATTTAAATGTAACTAAAAAAAAAAAAAAAACACATGATAGTTTTTCCATAGCTGGGAAATTCCAATATGATTAATGGTGCATCTTCCATTATGACAGTGATATATTTATAACTGAACAAAATTATGATTATTTCTCTTTTTACCTGGAATGGTTAAGGAGCGAGGTGCATGACGAATGCGAGACAGACTGTAGTTCTGTGTAGATGACACTGATCAGACCTCATGTGGATATGTCTTCTAATCTATAGTGGGGCTGTGCAGTGCCAGCAGGTTCAACAGATGCCTGCCAAGCCATTTGATTTGGTGGCTCTAGTATTGAAAACAGATTCCTCTCTCACAGACACAGCAGCATGTAATTAGCGCTAACCCTCCCAGGCGGTTTGCATTAGCCAGTGTGCAATAGAGAAAGCCACTTAAAAGCAGCCCGTATTAAAGGACAAGTCTCGGTCAGGAGGGATTCTGTCATGCAACAAGACCGTCCTTTTTAAAATCAGCCCGCCATATTCAGGCAGACCGCCGCTTTAATCACTTTCACCAGCGGAATGCTCGGGGGAGGAGACGGCAAGTTTTCAATTAGGATAATTAAAGCAAGAGGTGCTGTTGTGATATTACAGGGTAGGCAAACTCAGCCAGTCTCTCTTCCGTAGGCTAGTGACAGAAAAAAATGCAGAGACACTTCTTCCTTTTTTCGTTCTCATTTACTCCCACCTCCCTCTTCTCACTCCCCTTTTAATTTAAGAGCCCTGTATTGTTTTAAAAATAGTTATACATATTTAAAGCTCCTTGTAAAATTTTATCATCCAAAACATTTGTAAAAACAAGCATTTTCTTTATCCCCTAAGGGAGTGGAGGAGTATTTGAGTGACAATTCACAGAAAATCAGTGCTCGAGGTTGTTCAAAATAAAAAAAAAAAAAACAGACATTTTATATTTCAGCCTGATCTGGTCAAGGGTTTAAACATTATAGAGGGATAAAAATGCTTAATTAAAAACTGTTTGAGATAGAGACACAGTCACTGGGTGTGTGCACTCAGTCAGCAAAGGCATCCGTCTCCACCTTAACAGAATATAATACATGCCAAATTAGTAATTTATTTATTTTCTCCTCACTTTCAGGTTCCCGACTTCAGCATTGACAAGTATTTGATATTCCGTTTTTAAATATTATACGTTTAAATTGCTGCGTGCATTCACTTTAATTGGTCCATTAGATATGTTAACAGTCCTTTGCTGTACTTAGTAAGGGAGATTTTTCACTCTGTTAGATGGACATTGAACGCTGCAGAGCAAATTCTCAAGGGGTATCCAGCATTCCTCCTCCTTCTCTAGATACTGCCCTGATTCGCCCGCTGCGTGCATGGATTTGATAAATAAATCAAAGCCCGCTGGGTGCATGGATTTGATAAATAAATCAAAGTCTCAGAATTCTTCAGTGAGGTTTTGCAATAATGCAATAATTCCTAATTGTATCTCCATCTCCTATAATAGACATACATTGGATATGGTAGGGTGTTGAGTCCCATATTTGTGGGTGATGTGGAATGACCCATTTATGTCACTGTTGCATTTTTTTTTTTTTTCTTAAACGGGGTGAAAAAACAGAATGTTAGTATTTCAAAAACTAAATAAGTGCTTGAAGTCTACTACAGGACATACATTGTGCTTGTTTTCTTGATAGTTTTGTATTATCACCAGTAAGTACACCCCCCCACCCCCCCCAAATTGTGTTAACATTGCACTTACATTGAGTTTCAACAAGCATTGTGACCCCTTGTGTTTGCAAATGTCTGTCTTTGCTGTAGTCTAATTATCTTTCACTGTGAATAAAACCCCCTGTGAAGGGGATGTAGTGGAGGCGGTCCTACTTCTATGTGTTGCATTTTGCACATTTCTACATAGATCTGGAGAACCACTTACCCAATTGTCATGAAAGTTGGTGTTAACGCTACTGTATTTAAGTACTTACAATCCATTCCAAAGTGACTCAATACCCCTTTTCCACCTGCACACCTGCTCCAGGCCCTCACAGCCTGGGTGGTTTTCCAGTAGTAAGATACCCGACCCGAGCTGACCCGTACCGTGAAACTCCCCTCACAACATATCAGAGTCTGGCTCGGGGCTGAAGCAGGCTGTGTCAAAAGGGAGAGACAGAAACGGAAGTTAGACTGAGAAGTTGCTTTCAGTTTGAACACCACTGGTGCTGTATATTTACTGTAGAAGTGTTGCATGAATCACTAGTATAGGGAATTGGGGGACATGCTGTAGGAGCATTTTATCTGAGAGCCTTATATTGAGGGAGCACTGTATAGATATTAGGGCTGGCACTATTGATCGATGAATAAAAATAAATAAATAAAACACGTTAAAACACATGATGATTCATTTTCTAACGACGTAATTACCTGTAATACGGTCCCCCGTCTTTGCTTCCTTTGTTTAGGTATGTATTTCACACACACACGTGCGCATTTTCAGTACTTTTCTGCAATAACAAAAAATAAATAAATCCATGATGATAAAAATATTTTTTTAAATGAATGCTTTATTTCTATTTTTGCAGTCTGGGACATTTAATTTAATCGACTCAGCATGTTCATTATGTGTGACGTCTCTCAGCTCAGCTCACCTTTCTCTAGTGTAACAGCTACTCGAGCCATACCAGGCTGGCTCGGCTCGGCACCTGCTCAGCTCCATGTGCAGGTGGAAAAGGGTTATTAGATTTGAGTTGGGGCGTGGGCGGGCTATGGGATAAGGTTGATATTCTTTTGTTAAATGATTGTGGTGTCATTGAAAAGACCTCAATAATGTTCTTCAGTTCTGTCCTCCCATTGTAAGAACTAAGTTCATGGCAACAGAACATGGCCCCTACATATGTGACAGTGTTGCACTGAGCACAGACCCAGATCCAGCCATGTGAATATGGAAATATATTTTCGCAAGCTGACTTGAATGTTGTGACATTTGGTCACAACATTGCCTACAGTCGATTATGTTGATGCCAGCTAGCCATGTACATTTACACATCTCTAGTGCTTTGACAACTATCAGAATATTCGAATGAATATTTTTTGACGTGTTTGGATACAAAAATCAGATGTTCATATTTGCTACAATTGACAAATACCTTGCACTATTTACTGTCTTACCAGAATTTGCATGACAGTTTAAAAAATGGCAAAGAAAAAGAGCTCCATGTGAAATTTATATTATATATTTATTTATATATATATATATATATATATATATATATATATATATATATATATATATATATAAAATAAATTTAATGCTCAAGAGCAGCTGTGTTGATTCTGTGTTTTATATATATTTTTTTATATATATATATATATATATATATATATATATATATATATATATATATATATATATATATATATATATATATATATATATATATATATATAAAACACAGAATCAACACAGCTGCTCTTGAGCATTATTTTAAAATTTACATACACGTAGTCATCTCTATGGTAAGACATCTAAGATAAAAATGCATTGTGCTTGAACAATACCCAAGTTCCTGAATGTTCTGCAGTGATATTTATATAGACTGTATATGTCACATACATTTTGTTGCTACTTTCTGTTATGTGGAATGTAATAAACGAGAACCATAACAGTTTTTTTCCCCTTCGCTTTACAACGACATTTCCACATTTGTTTTATTTTAAGTGTTTAAAGCTACGTTTCCATTTGTTTGCTTGTTCAGCTTCGAAAAGTAAACCTCATGCCATTACTTTCTGAAAACATGTCTGGTCGCTGTTTACTGTGAAGAAACGGCAATAGCAAGGAATGAAAAACAAAGTAAAAAATAAATAAAATGCGTTGTCAACTTTATCTACTGTTTATTTTTGGAATAATCAAAACGGCTTTTAAATTGAACTGCTATTTGGCACTCTTTGTTTTGTAGTTAATTCACTTGGGTGAAGTAAGTCCTACAGAACGTATTCTTTACTCCTGGGATTTTTTTTTCTCTTTTGACGTGTTACATATTGTAAGGTCTTGCTGTAAAATAAAGGCACTCACACAAGGGCCACAGCCACGCCCCTAACCCCTGGCGCTATGCTGTCTCTGCCTGCGTTCAGAGCAATATAATGTCATTACTTTTTGAAAAATGAACAAATATCCAAATGAAGAATATTTAAATTGAGCGAATATCAGAACATAAATCTTCCACTGTTGAAATATTACACATGAGAGCAAGGCACATTTAGTTTTGAATTCATGTTACGTCATATTATAAAATAGATATTTTAAATACTGTATCCTGATTGGTCAAAACAGGTCACATGGAGGTGTTGATATTACAGCATACCACCATGGGTCAGCACCCCTTTTCTAAAAGGGGACAATCACTGGTAGCTATCCATACACCACTAGAATTTTGAAAGAAAATACGTCAGACATTGGAATTTATTGCAATAAACATGACTGACGGGATTTATGTAAATGCTGACCTTTTGGGAAACCGAAGTGTACATGAGATATTGAACCAATAATTTAATTAAAGTAGTGAAAAAATTCAAATCAATTCAAAACTCGCTATTCTGATCGATCTGCTCCTTCTCCCTGAACTACAGCGTTTCCATATCCCATTTTGAAAATAGTTTAAAAAAATGTCTTAAACTTTCAGCTTTTTACAAAAGATTTGGGTTACTCTTACCTTTCTCTAAACATAAATGTGTCCAGGTACAATGCTACCATCTCTTCTGCAGTGCCCAGCATTGTTTTAAAGTGTTTTTTTAACACTGGCCCAGTAGTCCCCCACGTTGTCCAGCCATAAACTGCAAAGTCAGTTTGATAAGTAACCTGGTATTCCATGCAAATAACTTTCTCGTCACTGTGATGCTGTAATGCTAGTCAGGTATGGATACCTCCTGTTACTACCCCAGATAACAAAGGATGATTTTGGGGAAAAAAAAAAAAAAAAAAGCACTCTCACCTAATACTGTTCAGGTCTTGTGAGGAAGGGTCTGCGTGTTTTAAAGGCAGACTTATTTGTGCTGTGTCATGATGAAAATGGGCAGTAATATTTTACTTTTAAAATGTAATAAACAAAGAATTGCAAGAAGAATACTGAAAAACTGCACTTTCAATGCAACGCACCCAGGGTGTGGTGATATTAGAGTATATCGCACACCCTGGCATGCCTTCTTGCTTACTTAATGTATAACGAGTGGTAATTGCAGTGTTATAGCGAGACAGTACACTTTGACTTTGTGTCTTAATATTTTGCACACAATGATATTCTTAGTTTAATTAGTTGTACTAATTTCCATACCAATAGTAAATATCACACTCTTTGTAGTGGAACACAGCTGTTTTCTATGATTCTGAATTACAGGTGTTGGTGAATAAACTGTCCTGTTTAAACATCTCAATGATGCAGATCTTGCCATATAAACCATTTGATCATATATGACATAGCATTCCCCTTAAACGATGCCCCTGTTTCTAGTTTACAGTTTCTGGTTTGCAATGCATTTCCACAGCATAACGTGTGGAATACAAAGGTGGATGTAAAGGTATTCTAGGTTGGCAAACCAGCAGATTAATTGCTTAATGTATAGTACAGAGGCATTGACTGCCATCTTTCTTCTATAGAGATTTGAAGTCAGTACATGCTACAATATACAGACTCAGTACAACACTTGTGTATGGTGCAATAAACCCAGTGTTGTAAAGGAGTTACTTTTGAAACCTCAGCACAGCTCAGCCACCAGCCTTCACTGAACAAAACTGACATAAACCTTTACAAGGGGTGTGTGTTTAGCATTCTGAAATAATACAAATGAACCGATCCTCTAATAGGTGGACACTTTTGATATTCATTGTTCAAACAAATGTCTTTCTTTAACATAAGCAATCAATGCATAAGTGTTGAAATTCACTTTTATCTCTGGTCCCCAGTTATAGCTTCTCTTGCTATTATAAAATACTGTCAGCCAACATCTGTGGGGTTTATTCACTCAGGAATCGGTTATTTTGTTGAACACAAAACCAGCCCTAAAGTTATGGTTTTTATATGGTCAACATTCACCTCAAGGACAAAGCTAGTGGTATTTTCACAGGCACGCGACATTTCTTGATTGTGGGTATCCTTCTATTTGGTTTTTGTGTTGTCCAAGCAGCAGTGCAAAATGTCTTAAACATAAAATGTAAATATAAAGAAAGTCACAAAATAATAAGCCATTCAGTTTTCTGTTTTCTGTTTTCCTTAAATTTGTAAGATGCCCTGTTTTTGCAGAAAATAGGAATACACACTGATTTAACAAAAAGAAGGGTTGAATTATTACAGAGAAGTATAAAAATAGCCTGTCTTTATTACAAGGCTGTCCAGTTTGGTGGTGCAGTAATTAGAGAGGATGGATTCTGCACATGAAAAGATTCCTCAGCAGCAACCAGTAACCTCAATAAAGACTGGATTAGAAAATGCATTTTTTTGTACAATTTCTGCGTTTTGTTTAATGTTTGGATATAGCAGCCTGTGGTAGGAACATGATTCTTCTTGTGGAGAAAAGGAACACCACTCCTGAACTTTTCATCTGCCGAAGCAAAGTTGTTTATCCACACCGTGGTATTGGAATACTTTTTCATGGGATTCATCTAATGTGCTCATTATTATGGTGCAGGGTGACCACGCTGGATAGAATGTGGTGTTTTTTAAACAGCCTTCTCCCATATGGTTTGTTCCCAATTCAGTTTGCATGGAAACGATTCCTTTTGAATTGACTTCACAATCTGGAAGTTTGTTTTGAATTTTTCAAACCAATTTTTGCTTTCAGCAAACGAACCATATGCACAAACAAATTTTGGTTTCATTAAAATATACTCTGGAGAGGATTAACAAAACCACTCAAATAGTAAGGTAAACACCATCAAATTGGAAGCAGTTCTAGTGCTTGCCTGTTATTCTGGGTAACCGTGTTGGAGGATGGACAGGGTTTTAAGGCTCATTTTGGTTTCTCATTCACAAACACAAACACATTTTGGTTTCATTAAAACATACTCTAAATGGATAAAAATGTGCTTGTGCTATTCAAACTAACCGGAATGCAATCCAACTGTCCAAAAAAAAAATGATTGGGAACTAGTTTGTGTCATTTGGAACTGTTTTCCATATCCATTACTATTTCATGGTGTTTGCAGTCATTCAGAGTGGCTCTGGATTCTGTTGCTCATTTGTCTCTAATCTACCTTTACCTGGCTTTGGGATGTTTTTAGTTTGTCTAGAGAATTAGCCTTCCTCATGTGACAGGGTGACGTTTCTGCCAAGCCCTAGTTCAGCATGTGTGTATAGTGTGGATGGCTGTTCAGTGACAGCACTTAGGATCTGTAGCTGAAGTTCAAAGCCTGGGAAAGGCAGATTTAGAGAAAGATTATTAGTATTGGAGTAACAAATCCCCTCCAAATGATTGCATAGACCGACAAATTACTCAAGTACTTTGTTACTTGGATACATTTGCATTGGGACTACAGTTATGTAATGTCTGGGCTATTAAAGTCTTACTTTTTCCTGTGTACATAACAAATTATGGTAAATATGTATTATTATTATTATTATTATTATTATTGGTATTATTATTGGTATTTTATTTTAAAGCCATTTATAAGAATAAAAGCTACCAGTGTTTAATTTCTCAGAATCTGATTTTTGGGGGTATATTGGCATGTCTGTCATTCTCTGTAAGTGTGTGCCTCTGTATGTTACACTTATTGTGGCATGCATCTGGAGTACCTTTTTATAAGTATCAGATTCTGGGGATATTTGGAGTTGTGTCTGTCTGTTCATCCATACACCTGTATTTCACACTTGCATGAGTATGTTCAGATTAGTAATTTGTTCTGATCATAACCTGTACCATACTAAACAGCCTTGTCTATTCATTTGTTTAATGTTTTTGATAATTATATTAATACTCTTTTGAATAACAATGCAGAGACAGCTGTACATGTTTTACATATTTATCTTACAGTTATGATACAGGAGTCTGATTTGTTCAGCTGCTATTAGCATGGATTTCATTGTGATAGCATGTTCAGACTTCAGGCAGGTCAGATTACCAGAGTTCGGGTTAGCGGAAGTCTGCTATGCTGCATTCACACGAGAGGTTGGATCTCTTCACCTGGTCTGCTGTTGAAGTTGGTGTTACACTCTTTTCATAGTTCTAGCCCAGCTTTTGTTTTTTACACCTTCTCAGTAGAGTGGTGTGCCTGAAAGAACACCCACTAAGGACACATTTTCTCTAGTCTCTCTTCTTGTATCACTATATATTGAGTCAATCATTGCCTGAAATGGTTAATGACATTCAATTCACACAAGGAAACGTGTTCCTTGAAGTAGACTTGGCTTATGCTTTGCAGAAATACTGTGTGTTGCCAGAAACGTTTTGCCTTTGGCCATTCAGGGAAGACCTGTTAATCATCTTGCTAAAATGTGAGATAGCATGGCAAGCCTTCGGTAAAGAGACCATGACTTGTCAAGCAGCTGAGTGAGAGAAGGGCACTTCATGGTTGTTTAAAATGCCTTTAATGCAGTTCAATGGCTTTACTGTGTATCCAACAAAACCCAAGTGTGCCACTGTAAGCATTTGATAAGAAATCTATTTTAAAATTATTGGCCAGGCTTTATATGACCTAAGTGGTAATGAACTGCATTTACATTAATAGTGTTGTGATAAAGCATGTTGAAGTGTGCTAATTAAAGAAAATGTGGTTTTTCAGGGAATTCGTTAGAGTTCCAGGAAACACTGAAAATGACGGGTTATTGCAGCTTTACAAGATGCAGTAAATACAAGAAAATCCATAATAGTTAAAATACAGAGAAATGCATAATGCATGATAGCATAATACATGAAATAGTACACTAAATACAGTGGAAAGTGCAGAATACATGAAATAGTACATTAAATGCAGTGGAAAGTGCATAATGCATGATAGTAATGTAATGCATGAAATAGTAGCAGCAGCTAATGTTAGATGTCAGGCTTAAAGAGCATGGAAAGTAAGAGAAAACAGGTGGGTTTTGTGAGTTGATTTAAAGCGAGCGACGGTGGGAGCATCACGCACCAAAGCTGGGAGAGAGTTCCAAAGAGTCGGAGCCATGAAGGTAAATGAGCGTTGTCCAAGTGTGGTGCACTTTTGCTTGGGGATAACAAGCAGCCCAGAGTCAGAGGACCTCAGCTTGCGGGCAGGGATATAGCAAATCACCAGATTGAGGAGGTATTCAGGACCTGTGTGATGATGGACATTGTAGGTGAGCAGGAGAGTTTTGAACATAATCCTGAACTTTACAGGTAGCCAGTGCAGCTAGGCAAGACGGGGTGATGTTATCATTTTTTTTTTTTTTTTTTTCACATCTGTGAAGGATCCTGGCTGCAGCATTCTGAGCTAGCTGCAGTTTATGGTGCGTGCCGGGAGACCACCATATAGAGAGTTGCAGTAGTCGACTCGAGAGGAGACAAATGCATGACAAAGTATCGCTGCATCTGGGAGGGAAAGGTAGGGACGGACTTTGGAGATGTATCAAAAGTGTCCACCTATGAGAGGAGATGTGGGCATCAAAGGAGAGGTTGTTGTCAAGTGCACCAAGGCTTTGTACTGTGGGGAAGGCAGCAGCAGACCGTTTCTGAAGTTCAGGGCAGCTATATTGAGATTCTTAAGTTGAGTTTTAGATCCTACTAGAAGGAGTTCAGATTTGTTACTGTTAAGTTGAAGAAAATTGGCAGACATCCAAGCCTCGATGTCTTGAATGCAGGCAGAGAGCTGGACCATGGCAGGGAGGCTACCAGGGTCAAGTTTTAAGTAGAGCTGGGTGTCGTCAGCATAGGCGTGAAACATGAGGGTGTGCTGGCGGATGAGGTGACCTAAGGGAAGCATGTAGATATTGAAGAGAAGGGGCCCAAGAACAGACCCTTGGGGAACAGCACAAGTGCTTGGGTTTGCAACACCACTGCGTCCGGATAGGTAAGAGGACATCCGGGAAAGACAGGTTCCAGAGATTCCAACATACTTCTGACGGCAGTCAAGAAGAATGCAATGATCAATGGTGTCAAAAGCAGCAGTCAAGAAGGACAAGCACAGAGGGAGCAGAGCAGTTTCAGTACTGTGATGTGGCCGGAAACAGATTCAAACAGATTGTTGTCCATGAGATGTTTCATTAGCTGACTGGCTACAGCCCTTTCGAGAGTTTTTGAGAGAAAAGGGAGTTTGGAACGGAAATTATTTAAGTCAGCCAGGTCAAGGGAGGGTTTTTTGACTACCAGCGTGACACTGGCAAACTTGAGCGCAGCATGAACCGAGCCAGAGTCCAGGGACAGGTTGAGATTGTGCATAATGGAGGGAGCAAGATCGGAAGCACAGAGACGGACAAGGTTAGTCGGCCAGGGGTCCAGGGGGCACGTGGCAGTAGTTGATTTCAACAGTAAGCCTGAAACATCAGCAGTGGAGAGAAGGGAGAAAGAGAGGGCAGGAGGAGCAACTGGAGGAGCGTTAAGGTGGTATTACACTGGGTTTATGGTGAGCAAGCGTAGAGTAGATGTTGATTTTGTTCCAAAAGAAAGAGGAGAAATCATGACAGGTAAGAGAGAAGGATGGATGGGAGATGGATCTGTCGGTGGCTGGATGTAGGATTTAGTCAATGGTCTTAAAGAGAACATTGGGTTTACCGTGTCCCATAGTGAAGTATTTCACCCTGGCCGTGGCAAGCGCACACCTGTAGCTCACAAGATGGTCGGTCCAGATGTCTCTGTGAACCATTAGTCCAGTTTTGATCTTTCTTGACGGTTCAGTTTGTGAGCGGGGCAACAGTGTAAATGATTTGAGTAAGGGTGGCGTTGTAGAGGGTCACGGCATCATCAACTGAGGATGGGGGGATGAATTGATCTGGGAGTTAGAGGGGATGAATTGATCTGGTGCTTGATCTAATAATTTTCAGAATTCACCATTTCTTTTTATACTTTTTATTCTCCATGAATGAGTGTTTCTTCACTCATGAAGATAGCCATAAACAACCGGCCATTATTCAGTCATCCTTGTTTGTGGAATAACTACAGTACTCCTTGGACATTCTTGTACAGTAAGGTACTCTATGGTATATACAATATTCTTCTCTTAAATGCATACAAAAAATAAATATTCAAAAAGGCAATTTTTGTTCCTGCAAAAGAATTTAAAAAATGACCAACAGAATCAATAAGATATCAGTGAGATATTATGCAAATAAATAACATGCATTGTGGTGTACCAAATTGTTTCTTGTTTTTGTTTATGATGTCGTTTTGATGGAGTGCCAGGTTTATTTTACTCCTGAGAGATTTCTTTACTGTAATACAGATTTATTTAGCTCACAAGGCTCTCATGCCCTTCACTGATGGAGGTCTGGGTTCATTCATGTCACAAATGTCTGTAGTCAGTGCCATTGTCAACCTCTACAGGAGTGCTGATTTTGGGGGAAAAAAAGGTGAAAAAAGAAAATAACAAACTCCCTAGAACATGATAAAGAAATTGTTTTTGGATTTTGATGTGTTTTTTATAAAATGGAAGTGAATAGGAAAGGTGAAGTTAAGGGTAACTGGAAAGCAGGGTAGTTAAGTGCAAGACATGAATCCTGCAAATATGAATAACCAAGAAAAATAAACCCTTGTTTGAGGAAAGTTGTTAAATAAATCATGAAGGCATTGGACACAAAGTCTGTGAAGTCTCAGTGAATTCTGGGTCTTGTGTAGTCTAGTTAAAACAAGGTTTATAAAAAGTCATATGGGGACTAAACACAGCACAGGTAGGAAAAGGATGCATGTATCATCAGTGCCTGTCTGCGTCTATCAACTGTGTTGGCCATTGCCTAAATCTAATATACAATGCATCTAATTGATGTTTAATTGTTTATTGTTCTAAACAAATTTATAGAAATTGAAATGAAAAGTGCTTAATCACAGCACTGAAATATGAGTGAGTCTGGATCCATATTCCCAATATCCACTGTGGTCTGTAGGGAGTTCTGTTTGCTGTTCTTCAGACATTCCTATCTGCATGCTGCTGTATGGTTCCATTTGCTTCAGTTTGAACATCTGTTCTTAGCAGCATATGCTAAACACCTCATTGATTTCCAGTGGTAAACTCTTCCTGCTGGTTTCACAGACCCTGGTTAGTACTATTCCAGAGTTACTGTACTTACATTAACTTTTGATAGTGTAAGATTAGTGCTGACCCAGGATCTCTGAAACTAGCCAACAAGACAAAAACATTTCCATAAATCTTACTTGTTTGCACTTTCATTTACTACATAGGTCTTAAATGTGCAGTTTGGAAGGAAACACATATAGCACACATGTAATTTAATTTTAAAGCATGATAAATGGAAAGACAGTTCTCAGTTTCTAATCCGTACTCTCGGGTTATCTCTTTGAGCCTGGGTCATTTCACCTTAGCAGTATTAGCATGTTACTGGCTGTCAAGCATATCCATCAATAGAGGAAGCAGCTGTTTGAATAATGACAGGAAAGGAGCCATTGAAGGGGTGGGGACAGTTTTAACTTATAGGTGAAATGATCAAGCACGTGAACGCTAACTCAAGGCACAGCTGGAGCCCAAGATTTTTTTAAGCAAGTGTAGTACCAAATATGTTTTTAAATAAAACAGTGGCATTGCTTTTGTTGGCTTAGTAAAAGCGTACAAGGCTTATTCGCTGTTCCAAGGTCAGCATGTTGCCTCTGCTGGACCAAACTAACTGACAGCTACCTTTTATATACTGCTTAATATGAGTTGATGCAGCTTTATGTACATTAGGGTGGCACAGTGCTCCCTATGAACCACAGCGAATAGAGCAATATAACCAGTGTCTAATTGAAGCAAGGAGACAGGCGCACTGTTACAATATTGGTATTATATTATTTGTCACTCATGGGCAACGCATAGTATTTGGACTTGCTGCCCACAAAACTAGGCAGTACCCGAGTGGTAGGGCCTTTGCCATTCTGCACACTTTTAATTCCAGATTTGAAGACTTTTGCTCTGTATAATATTGCTATATGTCGACACAAAGTATATATTTTTTATACATGGCATATAGTTTTTTCTTTTCCTTCAGCTAGTTGAATTATCGTTCTCACTTTATATTTAGTTTTACTATTTGTATGTGTCTTAAGCCCTTTGGTTGACCTTGGTCTTTAAAGGCACTGAAATGTTGGGTACATTTAAAGGTTTTTATGTTGAAATCAACAGCTCAGTGTGTGCAATGAACACTTATATTTGCGCAAGGGATTTGACTTAATTCGGAATAGAGGAAAAATTAATTCATAAAATATGGTTGGAATTTTACTGCTGAATGACCTGTTTAAAAAAATAAATGCATAAATAACAACCTCTGAAATGTACACATCAAAGTAAAATACCAAGCTTCCACAAGATTTTTTTTAGCAGTGTGTTTCCTAAAATTAAAAGATGTTGTGATTGAAAAAGGATCTTTCTTTGTGCTTGTGTATGTGGGTCTTGTGTCCTGTGGTGACCTAATGCACAACATTGATCGCCTTAATTCCACGGGTTTTAACATATATTTGGTTGTTGTCTTTTTATAAATGTGTTCCTGAGAATGGAGTATTGTAGAGTAGTGCTCATTATTAAGGTGCAGGGCAATAAGTCTAGATAAATCAATGAACTCCAAAAGATGGGTGTTTTCTTTAAAGTATGTCTACCTAAATTGCACTGGATAGCTGGAATTCCATTACGTTGGTGCTGTAGTTTCCAGGACCATGCAGGGTTAAGAGCTGGAGACGGGGGCACAAAGGGAGTATCTCAAAGCAAGCGTGGCAGCGTCTGGCAGGGAGAGCAGTCGTGGTCAACCTGTACTGGTCATCAGCAAACAGCCCGCAGTGCCCTCCCTCCAAAGGGCAATATTTACACAGTGTTTAATTATAACTTTACCAACTGCAGTTACACAGAGCTGACCCTTTTGGAGTTTGTTTTTTTTAGTTTTTCATCTTTTTTTTTAATGCAAGATCATTTTGAATGATGAGTGGTAGGAGCGAGCCAGAAACAAACACACAACTAAAAGCAACTAGCACACAGTCCCTGTTTTTTTTTTTTTTTTTTTTTTTTCTGTTGGCGCAGATTGTATTCAGAAAACCAATTTGAACACATTTCCATCATCTTATTGGAACATTTTTAATTAAGAAAGGCTGAATGTGGGTTAGAAGACCATGGCCTTAACTTGTAGCTTTGGAGGCCTGGGTTCAAATAGTTTGTTGTCTGAATTAAAAATAGTTTTGGGGTCCCTGAGTGGCTCGCTTGGTAAAGGCAGGTGTGCAGGTGAGGTAATTTCACCTCAGCATTGTATTTGGGGTTAAAGTATGTTAGCATGTCAGTCACTAGGGAAAGCAGCTGGTTGGTTAATAACAGAAAAGCAGGCGTTGAAAGAACAATTTCATTCTCCATGTGAAATGACTAAAGAAATGCTAGACGACCTGAAAGTAAGATTTGCTAATATTTCTTTAACCTACTATAGTACAGAAATATGGACTCGAGTAGAGGTGTATAATGGAAAATGATTGTCCCCTAGGGATATAGTGTCTGACAGGAGCGAGCAAAGTTGCCGAATGTGAAACCACAACAAACGCGACTTGGAAACGATCCAAAAGACTGGAGATAAATAAATGACCCTGCCCCTGCATTCCATACTAGAGATGGGCTGTCCCATTACAAAACAGGTCTTGTTTTGATAAAAGGTTACACCCTGACCTCCAGCAACTCTGTTGTAAAATAAAGGTTGAAATCTATAGGTCAGAGTTACTGAACATCCCTATATATCCAACAGTTTTATTGTTATCATATATTAGTAGTGATTGTACAGTTGTACTCATAGTATTATTATTTTTTCCTTCATGGTACCAGTAATACTAGTAGTGTAGTAGTCGTAGTAGTCTGATTTGAAGCACGGTACATCTCCAGCTGTCGGCAGACAGTTGGACAATATAGTTGAATTGATATTTTCAACAAAATTATTTTATTGTTATAGATTTATATATACAACTTACTGCAATCTCAATTGTGTTACTTTACAAATTCCTTCATTGGTCCTTTTTATGAACTTTTTAAAAGTGTTTTGAAGTGCAATATTATTATTATTATTGTTGTTATTGTTGTTATTATTATGCGCAGGTCACCACTTACCTTGTATTACTACCGATGCCGTTCTGCAAATCTATTTTTCTACTTTATCGTAAATGCTATTGAAGACTGACGCATCAGATCATGGGTGAGTGTTTTGAGGCATGTGTTTGACGTGTTTCAAGGGTGTTAACCTTGCTTCCGATTGGTCAGTTTCATTCCAGAAACAGGTTCTTTTTTAGTGCCGCAAAATTTTCTCAGTGACGTTGTTCGCTGCTGGTGCTGATACTCCCATTTAACTGCAGTGACTTCTAAATTATTCGCTCGCGTCCCGTGTGGATGCAGTTTAAAAGTGTGTTTTTGGAGTGGCTATATTGCTGAAAGGTGGTTGGGATGTTTTTGTTAAAACTGTTTGTGAAGTTTCTTTCAGCAGTGTAGCGTGAGCACCTTTGCTATGAATATCTATTCTTGGCTCCATGCACATTTGAGATGTATATAGTGGACCTTGGAAGTGTGCAATTTTAGAGTAATTTTGTAGCTAACCACAAATAAGACAGTTTGGAAAACAGTAAGTCGTTTGAGGAGGTTTTTTTTTTTGTAATGTATTTTTGTATTATATATTGTATACAGATTTGCATTACAAATCCATCACTGACACCCCCCCCCCCCCCTCCGAATATGGCAGAGTGATTGCAATACAATGTTGCTCTGTCGACTTTTGATAATTTTATTATCCTTTAGAAAGTTCCTTCAAGTACTAAACAATCCCACAGGGACTGAGACTGCACAAAGACACTGAATTCTGTGTTGATATTTTTTTTCATTTTTAATTATTATTTTAGAGATTTTATCCTTAAACTGTTTACATTGTCTCTTGTGTGCCACCTCATGGCACCAGTGAATCCTGGAAGTTCATGACCAGGTGTTGCTTTTGGGGTTGTGTTTGGTTTGGCAGAAGGGTAGTATGTTAAAATGTGGGCTGCAGTTGTTGCTTCAAGTCTTCTGTTGCCCTGCAGTGCTGATGATAGCTGTGACTGGTGCATGTGAAAGGTGAAGATGGGTTTAAGAGAGCAAACCGTCTCGTCTAATTTATTTACCATGGCACTGAAACTCCCACTCAATCGTAAAGGGGGACCACTGTATAAAGATTTATACAAACATCTGGGGAAAAAAATACATAAACAAATAAAAATCCATGTTGATTTTTGCCATTTGATATATTATAACTACAGCTCTAGATTTAAAACCTTTTACATGTTACACATTGTCAAAGGCTGTTGCCTAATACTGATTATGTTGTTACCATATTGCAGAACCCTGTCCTGTTTTGAGTATTCAATGGTCTTGAGTGAACACAGTATTTTTCTTACCGAATGTCATTGTTTTAATCCATCTCGCATTGATTCAAATCCAACCACAGAACGACAGTGAATTGCACTGTTCCAGATTGTGCCGCAGAGATTCTCTATAATCCTATGTTTAATTTGGGTTTAAGTATTGTTTTCCTTGTTAGATAAACAGAATACTGACAACGTTTAGGGGTTTGAAGAACCATCAAGGGAGAACAAGATGCTTGAGGTAGAAGGGACAGGGACCTCGCATTGATCAGTGTGTGTGTGTGTGTGTGTGTGTGTGTGTGTGTGTGTGTGTGTGTGTATATATATATATATATATATATATATATATATATATATATATATATATATATATATATAATCTCCACAAAACGATTACTCTTGACTTCCGGTTCGTTTAGAGAAACGTGGGTCTTTGAGATGTCACCTACGGTCGTCTATATCCGGCTCCTGGAGGATGAAGGTTAACCCCACAGGAGTCTGTTTTCAGCTCCCTGCTGGTTTTGCCTCCTTAACTTCAAATGCAATTTTCTCTGTGGAATCCCCAGGGAAGAGAGGCGACTTCACACAGCCAAGACGCAAACCTGCAACCCTGTACACCACACAGCCATGCATTTACCAGGTGACCCAATAGACGAGCCCTGGCTCTTCAGTGGCTAAGTTCTGTCCCAGAATGTGGAATCACAGCAGTGTAATATGTGAAAGAAACAGCATCCCTTTTCTCTTAAATGAAATACCATTTAAAAAAAAAAAACAAGTGCATGTTTTCCTTAAAGGGATTATTTATAGGTCTTTAGAGTTTAACCAAAAAGTTTGCATCAGTGCCTGCAAGTTTTCCCTTACTCCGATGCATTGCACTACTTTTTGGCTGCATTTTGAACATTAAAACAGTAATGCATCACCCTGCTCTTGCAGTGTACTGTTTTCTCAGCCACAGAGCATTGGAAGGCTCACCGAGGCCAGTGGTAAGCTAGCAATTGTTGCTAAGTGGTTGAAAACAACCAGAAATCAGCTCAGAAAGAAGCTGCAGGGATTTCATGCCCGTTCATGATCGTGATTTAAAAAAAAAAAAAAAAAACCTGTTGCTGGCATGTTGTGTATGAATGAAGAAGTTGGAGGATGTGACTGAAATGACCTTCCAAGCTTTCTGGGATGGAAAATGATAGAGTACATACACCTTGTGTACAGTATGCTGTCATACATACATATAGAAATATTTATTCACCAATTCTAAAGAGAACACTAAAAGGAATGCACAGACTGCTGACTGCAGTTATACGGTCTACTGAGCTGAAATTTATAAGGGAATGCAGAGCTGTTTTTCCCCCCTAATTATGTTCCATCCATACCCAGAGTAAATACAGGCTTTGCAGTTATAAATGTCAACATGAATGGTTTTTATCCTTCAAGATCATCAGTGCTGTTCCAGCCCTTGCAGGAACTGGCAAAGTCACGTCCTTTCTCTTTAACAATGTTTCCCAGTCGTGTCAGTCAGTCCATCCATCTCTGGCTGTCTGTCTGACTCTACATGGTGAACACTATAACAGGCTTCATTCTGCACCAGCCTTCATTATACTCTCCTAGTCTCGTATAGACGTTTTACATTGATGTGGCTATAATCCGATACATTGACACAATTATTTAACATGTAAATTCATTCTTTCATGTTCTTACCTTTGCAATCATGAGGATCAGCACTGGTTACAAGCAGCAGTGGCTACAAGTACAGAAGATTGAGGACTGCAGCTGGACGTGTTCATTTACAGGAAGTACAGTACAGGTATGTCCTGTATTGTACATTAGACAAAATAAATAAATAGCAATATTAAAAAAGCAGTTTCCAGTATACAGTAAAATATGATTAATTTTAACACTTACTCTCAGGTAATGGAAATCATGAAGATTTGGATACGTCCAGTGACTGCTGTGTATAGTGCAGCTGGCAACTAGGGAAAGACCTAGTGACAGCCTGGAGAGACAGCTGACACGGAGTATACTCGCTTAGGGCTGGCAGGGGTTAGACACCCCAGCTGGCAGGATCCAGCTCTATTTTTTCAAATGGAACAGGATGCTGGAGACACCTGCCCAAGGCTTGTAAGAAATTCAAGAGAAAAACACCTCTAGAGTCTACGACAGTGGGGATGGAAGATGACTCAAGGTTTGATAAAACAGTTAACGACTTAGGAACGGAAACAGATACAAGAACGGAGAGTACTTTGGAAAGGACTCCGACAGGAAGCAAACCACAGTTCGCAGGATATCAGCACTCCTGTCATAGATGAGAGGAGCACTTGCATAAACACAACTAGTGAACCTAATGCTCCTTGTGAACCAGGTCAGATGAAAGAAGAGAGAAAAGAACCTCAACGGGCACAAGCCTGGAGTTAAATGGCCAAGAGCTTCTGAGAAAACAGCATGGGTACAGTAAAAGAAGCTATGTCTTAGTTGGTGCTTATCTTGACGTGAGCTGGGTTCAAATCAGCATGAAGTTTTAACACCTACTCTCATGTAATGGAAATCATGAGTAACTTACTACAGGTATCTACTAAACGAAGAAAGTTGTAACATTCTTTTGTATAGAGAGAGAGATTGTGTTAACCACAAGTAGTTTATTTTTTCCTCCACATTTTTTTTTGATGGTATTCAACAAATATGCAAATAGTCTATTTGCAAGTTAATCGTCATATTAATGACCTTCAAATCACACTTATATATCTATATATTATTATTATACACACACACCTAAGTTGGGTTTTTACATTTAGAATTTTTGGCTCTTTTAAAGAGGTTAGATTTTTTTTTTTTTTAACACTATGCACTATTGGCTCTGAGTTTGATTTTGCAATAACCACTTTCAAACTTTTTTTTTTTTTCCAATGCATGGACAGAAAGGGCTACCTCTAGTAATGAAGAGCTGCTGGATCTACATTTTGATAGCACTTGGGTAACCTGTCTGTTCTAGTACTGGACTAACCTAACCATGATTTAAAATCCTTATTTGTTATTAGTACATGGAGTATTATTATCACTGCTTCCCTGTTCTGTTGAACTTCATTTGGTTCTTGCTTAAGACATTCCAAAGACAATGTGTTAGAAGTTGCTGCTGCTTCCTGGTACCTGACCACTTGTTGTGTTGCAGTTGGAACTCGCTCCAAATTGGACCATGTGGTCTTCAGCAAGGGCCTATGATGCAACAGTTTATCTGTTGGCCCATAGTCAACATTTTTGTAAACACCTATCAACCTAGTTTTCTGTTAGAACTGCAGACAGACATTGAGTCTTGTGGGTCATCGCATGTTACTGGCTACAAAGCAATCAGTCAATGTGAGTGACAGCCAAATTTACATAAACATGTTTTACATATTACAGGTGTTCTGTTTATTCATTTACTTTCCATTCCATTCCATTCCAATGAATATTTAACTAGCATCGGTTGATAAAAAGTTAATGCCTTATTACTGAGAGCCAGAGAAGCATATAGCTGCCCCATTTAATGTGATGTTTTAGGAGCCTAGGTACTCTGGACAGATGCTGTGTTTGCAGTTGGAAGTGTGAAGTGTGCCAGAGTGGTGTTCTCTTTCTCTAGCCCCGGGAGAATGTCCCAATGGTGCTGCAGGGGCCTGGCACGCTGCACACAGAAGGGAAAGAGCTCAACCTGCTCCTGGGCAATAATATTTACTTATCGGTTTGAATTGGATGTACTGCAAATTAGAATCTGGGGGGATTTGTTCTGTAATCAATCACGATTTATGTATTTAAATATGTGTGGACTGCAGATGAGCTAGTCTGCTATGATCTGCTGGCACAGCAAATGTGTTACTCAAAGACCTTAAACTATAAGATTTTGTTTTTTTTAAAGCAAACCCAAGATAAGCTCAAATATTCCAGAAGTGATCATTTAATGACGTTATTAATGACATTTGAGACATTCTTCAGAGTGTGCAGTATATAGAGGCCACTGTCCATCTGCCTCTATTTTGTTTTTTAAAGGTGATTTAACCTTTTTATTATACTGTTGGCTCTAATTTTGTATTGGCCTCAGTGGATGATTGTTACTGAATGCTTGTTTAAGGCACAGTATCAGTTAGCTACTCTACAGTATCGAAGTAAGAAAAATAACTAATAGCACCCATTGTGGCTGGAATGAACTAAACAACACCACTTTACCTGCAAAAAAAAAAATTCTACACCAACTTGCAAAATGTATAATTTTTCTTTAAGTTATTATGCAGAATTCTAGTTATTAATTATGACGAGTTTCAGGCACTGCTGAACTGTGCGACTTTCCGAATCTGATAGAAACAGTTTAGTTAAAGATGGTCTGCTAAATACTTTTCAAAATAAATTAGGAAAAACCTGCAGCCTATGTGAAATCCCATAGCGGAGCTTGATAATCACCTTTCCCGATTTTACTGAATAAAAATAAATAGTTGTAATATGGACCAGAACACAATATGTTGATTGTTATCCAATTTAAAAAAAAAAAAAATGATGATGATACTTCTGTGTAGGAGGGTGCTCAAACCTGTGTTCACTAGTTGTACTAGGTCCCCTATAGTCCACAAAAATATATATTTTTAAAAAACAAACCTACCTGTACATTGTCATGTAGTCAAGTCAGGGTTGTCAACCTTGTAATGTTGTTTTTACTAACACAGATTTACAGTGGTCTACTTTTTTTTTTTTACTGACATCATTTAAAAAAAATCTGAAACAATAAAGTACAATTATAAAACAGGCTAGTTTTGTGTACTTAGATTTCTTTAGGTTTTATTTACTTCATATGGTCATACATGGACACATTTGCAGGCTGGATCATTTGCTTTGTTGGTCTGAAACTGGTGGTGTTTTTAACAGCAGGCTTGATAGTCAGAATTCCTGTCTGTTTTTACAAGGTTCATGTTAGAAAAAAATGTTTTAATTCTGCAGTACTCTGTGGCAAAGCCAACATATTAATGGCAAACTTGGCAAGTGTAGGAAAACATGGCTCTCCGCTAGGTATAGACAAGAGCGCAGTTTTGTGCCAGTTTTCATCAGCCGCCCGATCCTGTCTAAGTCACTTTCTTGTTACTGCATAAGTTTTATTTAAGCTATTCAACATATTTCCAATAACAAACAGTTGTAAAAGCATTGCAAGCTGGACAATATCTCCTGAGCTCACTGTGCTTTTCTTGGTTGAAAAACACATACTCGTTTCAGCACAGTACTGTTAATTAGCATTCTTCTTTTGATACTTTTCACTGCCATCATATAAGGTGGAGGTATATGTCATTCCAGCTGACTGGGAAAGCCACAAAACAATCCAAAACATTTACCATTCTTATTTCAATCAAAATCCCGGCATTTTTTTATTTACATTTCTGTTAAATGTGACTTTTTTTTTTTTTTTTTACTGACTTGGCTTAAAAGTATGGACAATTGGCAACCTTAAGTCAAATGCAGTTTAAAGTGGCTTCTTTCTCTATCGCCAATACGGCAAAGGTAGTGAACTTTACTATTGATTGGAGGTAGCTTCTGGCATTTTGTGTTAAAGAAAATTTTCTTTCTCCAGGGTCGGGGAGGAGGTTTTTGGTGGTTCGGGGCTTTCAGCATATTTTTTAAAATATTTCTAATGCTCCCTTGCCGCTTGCATTCTTCTTCCTGTTTCTTGTGTTTATAATTGCTGCCCCTGAAAGAAACATTGTTTGCTATATTCAGCCAAAATCAAACTGACTGACCTGGATTTTACTTATGTCACTGCGCAAAAGTGTGTGAGAGTAAATTCCACGTAAGCAGGTTTGATTTTGTGTGAACACAAGTGAGATACACTGCCGCAGTTGAAGTGTCAGTGAGTGAAGGTCTGCAATTTCTTATCTGCTGTGTGTTAATCTGGCCCTGACTGTATTTAGAAGAATGTCAAGTCCTAGCTTAAAGTTTCAGTATTGTATTGGAATTGGGAGCCATTTCTAACCCACATTTTTAATCTATGTTTCAACATTTTTTTTAACATGGTTCAA
This sequence comes from Polyodon spathula, assembly GCF_017654505.1. Lineage (NCBI taxonomy): Eukaryota > Metazoa > Chordata > Actinopteri > Acipenseriformes > Polyodontidae > Polyodon > Polyodon spathula. The sequence goes on along the minus strand of NC_054544.1, from coordinate 25,512,175 downwards.
CCACAAACTGTCCTAATTGTCTCTCATTTCTCATTGTTAACCTTTGCCAGACCATTAACTTGGTGTACACATCCAAACCATGTTCAGTTGATGGAGTTTCAGAACATGGTTGTTCACCACAATCAGTCAACAATGGCACAACGGCTTGACTGTCTAAGAAACTTGCACTGTTCCTGAGATTTGTTGCGATCAGCCCTGAATGAGATGTGGCTGCTGACATTTTTCTTAGTATTTATTGTAGGGTAGTTTTCTTTTAATCTCATTTTATTTTGTGGCATCAGGAAGAATCAGAACTTCAACAGTTCAGCTTAGTCCGTGTCTTTCACTGACGCATTTTAACGAAGCACCAGCTTTTACTGGTCAAATACTAGTTATCAAGGTAAACAGGAGATTGTGAGATTAGGTTGAGTGATGGAAAGTGTCCAATACAAATCTGGGATAAACACAGAGCTTATTGCGGAGCAGTTGGAAGCATGAGCAAACCTGGAAAAACCCTGTTTTTATCAATATACAGTGCATTTAAATTTGGCATCTGACACACTATATGGTTTGCTGTGGTGTTGACTGTTAAATAGGAACGGAGCCGCTCCCTGGGACCAGGTGGTGTTTGTGTTTCCGACATGTGCGATATGAAAAGCAGCAGGGGGTCCTGCCAGAACAGGGTGGGGCTGAACCATGGACACATCAACACAGAAAGGCAAACAAAAACCCAGATAGCTTATCACTCATGCTCAGAAAAACCCAGCTAGCTTATCACTCATGCTCAGACGCTTTAGAAAGCAGGCTGGCACAGGTTTGGTTAATACATGGATTACAAAGCATATAATGGGTAACAGGGTGACATGATTCATTGGGTTTCTATGAACTTTCCTACTTGACACAGAGGTTGTGAATTATAAATCAAAGCCATAAGACTACTTACACTTCTGAACAACTTTATTATGACCTGTTCTGTTAATAACAATGTTATTATAACATCTGATTATGGCCTGGTGTGGGGCATGTTTTCCTAGTATACCCTGGGTCCCTTGATTATTGAACAAATGCAATAGTTTACTTAAACATCCTTGCAGTGCACCCAACAGTGCTTCATGGTGATGGCTTCTTTCCCCCATCCACCGTGTCAGAATTGTGTGTGAATTGAGGAGCATGAAAAAGAGACTTAAGGCATATTCTGTGGCTACCACAATCCCACAAATTTAAACATGTTGAGCATGTCTGGGGTGAATTTGAACACCTTATTTGTCATCATGATCTTCTGGAGAAATAACCCCAGGGGAGCCTGGTCTTCTATCTTCCAGCAGATGAAACCAGTGCTTATTTAATTAGGACAGAAGTAACTATAGAGCATAACTCCATTTAGACACAGCACAGGACCTGTGAGAAATTCTTAGTTTTTTTTTTTTTTTTGTTCTTGCAAAAAACAGTAAAATAATCCCAGGGTTACAAAATGTATTCAGTTTTTAAATAAATAAAAAGTGAAACAATAAGGAAAGCCTGTTTTTGTTTCTTAGTCCTAAATATTTACATGTCCATTTCCGTCAGTGTGCACCCTAAATGGCTCTTATCTGATCCTGTGCTGTTTATATAAAATGAATGAACCTAAAGAGCCCCTTCTAATCCTGGATTCCATCACCAGGGACCAGGGCTCAGGAGATTCTGCACGCTCCCCAGGAAAGTCAAACTTCAGGGACACGACATACCGTACCATATTAATATTTGGAGGCGAACAGTGAATAGTTTGACTATTTGCTACCAAATATTAATAAATCATGCATTTCCAACTGCACTGAAACTGCACGCTTCCTAATTGCTTCACAATGACGTGACGTGATTAATGGATTTGAGGTTTCTGATGTCTACTGTCACTGTGTGCATTTGACTCTGTGCTACCCCTTATATACAGTGCCGAGGAAAAGTTTCTGAACCCCAATGATAATTATGGAAATTCCACAGTTTTACTATGATTGCCCTTCTTAAATATCCAATAAGGTTTATATTAACCAATTCCTTGTCTTTTGAAACAAAATGATGTATGAATTAGACAAACAATGAGTAATTAAGATTCAGGGTATGTGAAAAAGTAAGTGAACCCCTGGTTTTATCAGCTCACTTAAGGGGATAATTAGAATCAGGTGTTTAAATAATTGGGTAGATCTTCAGGGGTGGCTTTGGGAGGCCCCACCCTATATAAAGATTAGAAACTTTGTGAGATGGGTCTTCACCATACAGGTGTATGGAAACACGTCATACCACGATCAAAAGAAATATCTGAGAAACTCAGAAAAACAGCTATTGATGCTCTTCAGTCTAGAAAGGGTTACAAAACCATTTCTAAGGATTTGGGGCTCCATCAGTCCATTGTCAGTCTACAAATGGAGAAAGTTCAAGACCACAGTCACTCTACCCAGGAGCAGTCGTCCTACCAAAATGTCTCCAAGAACAAGCTGGAAAATCATCAAGGAAGTCACAAAGAATCCCCAGAGAAACATCCAAGGATGTGCAGGCCACTCTCGCCTTGGCTAATGTGAGTGTTCATGACTTGACTATCAGAAAAAGACTGAACAAGAATGGTGTTCATGGAAGGATAGCCAGGAGGAATCCACTGTTCTCTAAAAAGAACATTGCTGCCCTTCTGAAGTTCGCCAAAGAGCACATAGATGATCCACAAAACTTCTGGAACAATGTTCTTTGGACAGATGAGTCAAAGGTAGAACTTTTTGGCCTCAATGAGAAATGTTATGTTTGGCGAAAACCAAACACTGTGCTGGAACAGAAGAACCTCATCCCAACAGTGTGATGTTTTGGGGCTGCTTTGTGGCCTCAGGACCTGGACGGCTTGCCGTCATTGACGCAACCATGAATTCTGCATTGTATCAGAAGATTCTAGAGGAGAATGTCAAGTCATCCGTCCGTGAGCTGAAGCTGAACCGAAAGTGGGTAATGCAGCAAGACAACGTTCCTAAACATACAAGCAGATCTACAAAAGAATGGCTGCAGAAGAAGAAATTCTGCATTTTAGAATGGCCTAGTCAAAGTCCGGACCTAAACTCCATCGAAATGTTGTGGGAGGACCGAGGACGAGGACTGAAACGAGCTGTCCATGCAAGGAATCCCTCAAATGTCACCTAGTTGAAGCAGTTCAGTAAGGAGGAGTGGGCCAAAATTCCTAAAAACCGATGTGAGACTGACCAACAGTTACAGGAAACGCTTAGTTGTAGTCATTGCTGCTCAAGGGAGTGGTTACTGAATCTAATGGTTCACATTCTTTTTCACACATGGATATTGAATGTTGAATAGAATTGGCAAGAATAAACTCTTGAACTCTTGGTCTGCTCCATGTGAGCACAAGCAGATGGGTCTGTTCTCTAAGTCAAAGGCATACTCAGAATTTGTGTCATACTGTATAATGGTACCACTAATACAGTGAAGCCAATAACATCCTGTTTCTGTATGTGTAGGTCTGGAGACAGGATGGTAGGCTGCTGTGCCCACATTGCCTCTCTCCTGTGGTGTTTTGGATACCAAATGTATATATCAAGCATGGTCCCCAGTGCTGCAGCATTTGGAGACCATAGTCTACATAATGTGGGATTCAGATGACCACAAAGATCAAAATGGTTAAGCAATCCACATGCTGGTTGTGATTGTCAGTCCACGTCATCATGGCTAGGCTCATGCACCATCTTGAACTGGGTCGCATAGTCTGGTTATACGCGTTATTTTTCTTCATAGTACATGTCTGCAAAGTTTCATTCAATTTGGACATGGGCAAAAAAATAAATTGACCTTATTGCAAGATATCCTGTTTTGAACCTAAGTGGTTTTGTACAGTTTCGTAACACAGCACCTAAATACACAGTAATATACAATAAGTCTTCTTGCGCATGAAATGCTGCACTCTGATTGGATAGTGATGGCGAAATGCTAATAAACATTTGATTGAATATTTCCACAGTAAAATACACAAAAAGGCCAGAGCAAACACTTGACTGGATTTCCAAATGAACCACTAATACAATAGCATGTAAATAATACCTATCCTGCCCAAGTTTTAATCACATTCACGTCTGCTTTTTCTCACAGTACTTGCACCTTTGTTATCTTGAATAAACTCTTTAATCTTTGTCAACACAGCATAGATGTAAGCCTGCCGTTTTGTGACCGTCACCCAGACAACAGTAAACAAATAGTCTCATGATTATGCAGTATTGCCTTTTTGTCAAATAGATCCACAAATGTTGGAGTATCGAGAAAAATACATCACTATCACAATCTAAACTGCATGTGAACAGTCAATTAGCCTTATAACTCAAACACTTAATAATCATACGGTGCTGTGATTAGCAGGAAGCAAACAGATGGCTCTATTCTCTAAAAATATATATTTATTAGTGGCCTGGTTGATTTTCAGTATTGACTAATGGGACTTGGTTATGACTAGAAAACTAAGCTCACTTTATACGGTTATATTGTTAAATCATTATCAAGCTAGAATATTGATGCTGAGTATGCAGTGATGACTTTGCTAAAGTTCAGACCTTAGACCAAAGAGCAGGCAAACAGTCGGACAGAATTCAACGTTTCATACAATATAAGTTTCAGGACTACTCTTACAGCTGGGTGTTACTCTTGAACGGGGCTCAATCGGAGTCTGCCAATTGTGCAAACCTCTTGAATGCCCACTGGCCAGGTGAAGCAACAAAGCCACCACCACCAAATCCATTTTTTGGAGTCTGATGCAGAGTGTTGTCTAGTTCTGTACTAGTTGCCCACAAAACACTGAAAAAAAAAACCCAGTCGTTAACGTGCCACTTGCTAGGCGCTGGAAACACAGCTGGATTTTTTGTTTGCCAGAATTGCTGAACCGTAACCCAGAGCCATAAATATGTACCCACATGTATAAATAGACTGTTCCGAGATGCTCTTTTAAAGCTGTCCTGAGAGTTAGCCTAGAGCCATGTTTCCACATGCTCACTTTAGAAAACAAGCCATCTAACGTGCGCCTGGAACAGCGTGGTCTAATGCAGTCTGCTATTCCAACCCAGTTTGCACTCTGGTAAGGTGGAATACAGATGTCATTGGTCACAAATACAATAGAAGCTTTATCTCTGTATCAGTGTCAAAATGTACCGCATTTGTATTCCTGTTACAGCTGAAACTGATTGATCTTGTTTATTGATATTTTAGAAATTGGAGTAAGCCACTGCAAGGCAAAATGATGACTTATTTGGGAGATAGCTGTGGTTAACTTTAGAGTCAATAACTAAATAACCATTATGAAGCAACAGTGCAGCTGAACTTATCCGCCACAGCTACTTTTTCATGTTACTGATGGCTCTAATTCATAATTTACTGTTAGGAAATGTCAGAGGTCACAGGCTAACATTATAGAGAAAACATGGGTTGCTATAAGTGTTACTTAGTAACTTTGGCCCTATCTGCAATCCTATAAGAAGTTATAATCAAGTTTTGCATTTGAAATTTAGGAGAGATCAGAGGTCACTGGCATGGACATATTTTCATAGAGCATGTATGGCTTACTATATGTCTTGCTTAGTAAACATTGGCCCATGTTGGCCATCTTGGATTGACAAAAACTCACCATCTGAGTAACTTTTGATGATCCCTGGAAAATTTTAGCTCAATCGGTCCAGCGGTTCTGGAGGAGTTGCATTTTAAAGCTAAAATATAGAATCTAAAAATGACGGCTATGTGTCACGCCACATGATATGTGTAATTGTACACCACTCTTCAACATATGTCAGAAGCATGAGCGCAATAGCAGCAATGGTATTTGTTGTTTTAGTGTCTTCAAAATGAGTTACTAAAATACAGAATCCAATATGGCTACCAAACCATGTGACCTATTTGCTCAAACTGCAAGCGATTTCGTGCAATGGTTTTCGTTTTATGGGCTGTTGAATTTTTTGGCAAACGGTAAGAAATAACAGCAGTGATAATCCTATCATGAGAGGTCAAAGGTCATAAGCAATGACTGTTTTTGATAGAACACGTATGGTTTCCTCTATGTGTTCCATTGTAACAGTGGCCCTGTCTGCATTCTATAAGGAGTTATCGACTACTTTCACCTTTTACCTCTGATGTCATAAACATGGCCTCCATTAACAAAAACTTTTTTGAATAACTTTTAAAGATTGACCATGCATAAACATGTACAGCAAGTTTCAGAGCTCTAGCATAAGCGGTTTTGGAGGAGAAGTGTTTTGAAAATGACCAACATTTTGCAAAAATCCAACATGGCTGCCAAACCATGTGACCTACGTGCTCCATTTTGCCATAGGTTTCTACCAATGTTCCAAATGGCGACTCTAGCGTGCAACAGTTTTCATTTTATGGGCTGTTAAAAATGTATCGTTGCGGCGGAAGGAAAAAAATAAAATTTTGAAGAACAATAGACTTTCAACCATTCTACTTGGAAGCCTAATAATAATAACCATCTAGCTGTAGATTCTATGAGGAGGTGTGAGGCTAGAGGATCAGCCACTTCTATCACCATTACTAAGTTATTCCCTTATTAAAGTTAACCATCGAAGAAGCACAGCAAAGTGTAGTAAATCACAGTGAAAGCATGGTATAGCATAGGCACCGTGTAAATTTATAGAGGAATGGTAAAGCATATTAAAAAAAAAAAAAACATGATAAACCTTGATAAATGGATAATTTAACCATGGGAAAAATTGCTAAATACCTTGGAAAAATACTGTGGTAAACTTTCAGAAGGATAATATTAATAATTAATACCTGACACGCTGACTACCTGGCATGACATGCAATAGAGTAAGAAAAAAATTAAATGATTGTGAGCAGTGATCTCTGATCTGTTATAGAAATGGTGTGTCACAGGTGCTGCAAAAGGATTTCCCCAAAAAATGTGACACTTTAAGGATGGCAAATGGGTCAAGTGTTATTATTGCTTCAGTAGTAGCAGTGAAATCTGCCTGAAAACGTACAGCCTCTATCAACAGGCACCATTGTACAAAATAATCCAATCCAAACATTCAGGATCTGTAGGATATAATATGCCAGTAGATGGTATTGCAAAATCAAAGGGATACTGCAAGAAGAGTCCTGGAGTCTCAAAGGATGAGCAGGGATATAGGAATTATCTTAAAATTCAGCACTCTCTATAGTGTTGCCTTGTCAAAGAGTGGATAGCGGTGAACTGGTTCTGAAAAGGTTGACCAGGAGGTCAGAGTGGGATTTTCAGATATTTTCTTGCTTAAACCCCTATAGACTGGGATGTCCCACGCCGCTGATAGAAGTTGTTTTATTAGCAGCAGGTGGCTCTGAGAAACCTGACCCTGACTCCTGGGCTGGGCTCCTGGGCCCCTGTGCTGAGCACAACACACGCATCACCTGCCTCTGGCCTCTGCGATTCAGTGGCACTGGTGGCCTCTTTGGCGTCAGCTCCCAGTCAGCCACTCATTAGCAGGGGATCAGCCTCCATTCACTGCGGCATGTCAGCTGTAACTGAGCTACAGGACTCCCTGGCTGGGCCAGCCTAATCCCGCAACACTGATAGCCGTGTAATAACTTAATACCCCACTGGGGGGGGAAGTCTGCCCCTGAAGCCAGAGGTTTCGCTGTCTTGTGTGTAGGTGTTCATGAGATTGAGGGAGGGAAGTTTTTCTCTGTCCTGTCTATGCTCCCTGTTTCATTTCTGAAAACTATAGTCCATGAGACTAGCAGCACTTGAAATACAGTGCCAGTCTGCTATTAGTGATGTAATTCAAATTATATTTTCTTTTTATTTTCCTACTGTCCCATTACACATTTATAATGTGATCCTTATTACAGTTTCTCAAATATTGTGTGTTTTATTTTTATGTCTGTTATTTTGAGAACAAGTTCAATAGCTACTCTTCAGTTCTGATTGCCTGCCACCATATATACATGCGTAATGTAGTCTAGATCCAAAATTTGTGCCACAGTTGCAGATCACTAGTTGCTGCTGGCTCTTACGTCTATGTAAGGAATATTTAGGTTGGTTTTATAAATACAGTAGGCTCCATCATCAAAGCTCTGTTAATGGACAGCAAATAACATTGACACACATTATATTAATTTATTGCTGTACCAGTACAGAGACATAAGTTCAGTGACACTTGTCTTAAGTAAATAAGATAGTGTGTCACTACACTACCCGTCACGAAGATAATAAATGCAGTAGGATTGGGGTGGAACTTCTGTTGCCTGTTCTCCACACACCTGTTTTTCTGCTTCCTTGTTATCCTCTTTAAAAATATGCAAAACATAATTTTGTGAGCCAGTCATCTCATTATTTGTCGGTCTCATTCCCCCTTGCTTACTAAACATCTTTGTAGCACTCAATAATTGTGCCATCTTCAAATACAAGCAAAATGAAGAGAAAGCCATCTCAAAGTGCAATGATAACCCAAGTATGATCTATTTCCATGCAGTACAACTGTGTGGTTCATTTAGTTTTCATTAACCCCCATAAACAGTGTTACTGTGACTGCCAAGGCCCTGTCTTACCTTCTCTCCACTGTTCTTAAACCATTCTATGTGTTATACAGCAGCTGTGCTTGTAGTCATTTCTTTGCTTCGATGTCTATAATGTAGTTCAGCCCATGTGTGATGGGGCTGTGTGGATAGCTTACTTCAGAAGTGTGATATTCACAAGGTGGCTCTCAAGTTACTAAACTGCAATGGCTGAGAAAAGGTAGTTTCAGAGCACTGAAATGTGGAAGGTAGAAAAGTCTGAAAATGAGAAGAGGTTGTTCAGCCACTCAAGGTTCTTCCCTCCTTAGCACACAATTTGCCTATTAGTAAGCTAAATTTGAAGTAATAACAGTAGCTAATTTTATTATACTATTTCTGAATTTTAAAATCTATGTAAATATGAAATGGGTAAGACAGTGGAAAATCTAAATTATGCCTTTAGTGTGGAGAAATCACACTTTGTTTTAAAATTCCCATTTAAAGGTAAAGTAAATAGTGTACAAAATGACAATTCTCTCACTTGCACATCCTTCGTGTTATTTGGTTGTCTTTTTTAGTTTTTTTTACCACAATTTTTGTTTGTGGGTAGTAAGTGTTATTTCCTAATTGCTTATGCCTCAAAAGTATAGGAAATGGCTATTATTCCCCACAAACTTTGCTTTTGTGACCAGGACAGTGATATTTCAAAATATCACTATTTCCAATGGGAAAACGGGCAAATGTGTGTCTTTTCGTTCACATAAAGTCAGAAAAAAACAACATATGAATCCAAATTAACATGTATTTATACTAAAATAATACAAAAATGACTACAAAAGATTTAGAGTGAGTAGTTTTTCGAGATTTACAATTATACTGTAAATACAGTATAATTGTAAATCTTGAAAAACTACTCACTGTCCTGGTCACAAAAGCAAAGTTTGTGGGGAATAATAGCCATTTTCTATACTTTTGAGGCATAAGCAATTAGGAAATAACACTTACTACCCAGGAACAAAAAAAAAAAAAAAATTGTTACACTGTGTTATTAGTCTCACCTTTAACATGAGTGCAACCTTCCCTGGAATGAAAAAAACAAACATCCCTCCTTGCATCTTAACAGCACAGGTGTAGAAAGTGAGACTGATACTCCAATGTATCTGACCCTCTTAACTTTAGTTTCACATTGATGATGAAAAAAGCCCTTGTGGTGAACTAATTAGGAACCTTTAATGGGTTTTATGTAGAGAACATATTGCAATGAACCTTGCTCAAACTTTTAAAATAAGTTTCAAGGAAAAAAGGAAACCAAAATGATAAGGTGAAAGTGATTACATTTGTGACATCGTATTTGTTCTACCTTTAAAGGGATCTGTGGCAATCTGTGGGTAAGAGCCTCAAAGTGATATTATATAGATTGTTACCATATAGTACTGTGCATAGAACAGGAATCGCTTGCTGTGTGTGTCTATATATATATATATATATATATATATATATATATATATATATATATATATATATATATATATATATATAATGTCTATATATAAAATTATATGCAATGTATTGGTTGTCCTTAAATCCAAGGCTATGTGGTGTACCTCAGTCACCCTCACTGCAAGCTGCATTTTAAAGTTTGAAGGAGCTGTGGGTTCCCAAATGTCTAATTAGAGGCCCCCGGTTCTTACACTGGTAAAAAAATCAGAGCTGGAGACAAGCAAGTGGAAACTTTGTACAAGTGCACATATCTGAGGAGCTAGATAGCTTACAGAGGCAGGAAGGCAAGCAGCACAAGCGCAGGAGCAGACAGACAGACACACAATCAATCTGAGCACCAGCACAGGAGAAGACAGACAGACCGGCACCCACCCGTGCACGTGAGCAGTGCGTCCAACACAGGAGGAGACAGGCACACACACACACACACACGAGTGAGTGAGAACCAACACAAGAGGGAGGGAGGCGAGCAGTGAGTACCAGTGCATGAGGAGACAGGCACACATGCGAGCAGTGAGCACCAGCGCAGGAGGAGACAGCCAGCCAGCCAGCCAGCCACGCATGCGAGTGAGCACCAGTGCAGGAGGAGACAGCCACGCACAAGAGTGAGCACCAGCGCATGAGGAGACAGCCACACATGCGAGCAGTGAGCACTAGTGCAGGAGGAGGCAGACACACACACACGGATGAACGTGAGCAGTAGCGCAGAATGATCCTGTGGCTTGCTTGTGGAGTGAAACAGATCATCATTATTGGCGTACGTGATCAACTCCAAGCTAGTCAACAGCTTTGGCCAAAAGTTTTACATCACCTAGAATTTTAGGATTAACACACAATTTAAAAAATATATATGTGTTTTTATTTAACATCATGTAATCAAAGAAATTACAAAATTATATCACAAAAGTTTACCGGAAGCCACAATAGTAGTATAGTATTTAATGTTATATTTCAAAATGTCACATTTTTCAATTGTCAGTTTTTGTATATTGGAAAAATAGTTAATTTTATACTTTTGGCCATAGCTGTATGTATGTCACAGTTATGTTTCATATATACGTTGAAAAAAAAAAATGTCAATATTGGCATGGGCATTCATTTGTATCATCTGGCTAAATCTTTGGAACAGATTTTATATTTTCTTCTTACTAGGAGTTATTCAATATAACAGTGCTCCATCGATTCGATAATTAACAAACTCACAAGTAGTCTATGTTGACAGTAAACTGTACATGTACTACATTTAAGGGGTGATGGCATTGCTGTGGCATGTTATGAGGTAATAGTGGAACTCCCACGTATTTGGTTAGGAGTGCCATTATTTGCTATTAGCAAGAAACACTGATAACTGTTGTATAATTTGGCCCCTTTGCTAATCCACTGTTTCCATCATCTTAAGAATGGTTTATCACCAGTCCCCCTCATCGATTGTGCTGGATCCTCACATGCACCAGGCTCTAAATGTTGCTGACCTAGATATACATCATTTCTTGGATGTGACTGAAGGCTGTTTTCTTGAGAGCCATGTTTGACGTACTATAAACATTTCCTGGTAGGTTGCACCAAAGCAAATGCAGGTGCGCTTGCGTTGTTATTTTACAATTAAGTGCTGTATGTATTTTGTGGGTTTTTTTACGATAAGTACTCCTTGAGAATACATGTCTCATTTCAGACAACAGAATATATTCTCAAATATTGGTGGAAAGATATCGACACGATAAAGTTTATGAAGTTATAGATAAGCTGATAGCACCTCCATGCAATGACAATCGGTGTGTGCCAGGCAGTGACCTAGACCAAATCAGGTACCTTTTGAAGTAGCACAGCATATTGCAAGCAAGAATTACTGGAAAATGCAGGATCCACAGCTGTGCATTCACAAAGAAGCGCAAAAGCAGGAAAAGCAATTCATAACATTTGAGTACCAATCGCTGCCAATCCTATGACCTGATGTGTTTTCAATGGAGATTTTAGTTCCTTCAAGTTGACTGAGTATGTAACATTGAAGTACCTGCAAGAAACGTTTGCTAAATAATCTTCACTAACAGCTTCAAATAAAATACCATAAAAAATTCAAATTCAGCTTTAACATAGTTTTTGTTTATGTTTTTTTTTTTATCAGTATTAGATAGGATTTATTGGAATTATATTATCAGCAACATGTACTTTAACTGAATTGTAATACATAGTATTTATGTATCAGCTGGGTTTTTATATACATTCACTTTTTAGATTCTGTACTACTGAGGCAGGGGAATTCATAGCTCTCTTTACTATGTGCCATTATCTTTATACATAGAGAAATACACTCCAGTAATGTTACAAACCTAACAATAAATAACTCAAGAATACCACGATTTATGGTGTTTATTTCAAGGCGCTTCAATGGTTGCTGATGGCACTATGCAGTAAATGGCTTTGTGAGTTTCTCCCTTTCTGTGCCTTGTTCCTCTGGAGGTGGAGGGGTGCTGCGTCCCTAGACTTATGACCTGGCCTCCCTGTGTGTACCCAGCTGTGCATGGCATAATCCATTGGAAACAGAGTCTGATTCTCCACGGGAATGCTCTCAGATATCTAGCCCCTACAGCCACTCAATCACCTGCATTCTCACAGCATTACCTCGCCAGCCCATCCAGCAAGTAACCCGATAGAGCAGGAGGGAAAGGGGTACACATCATAGAGACTTGCACTCACAGATATACTGTGCACACAATCCCACAGACACTGCTATCCATGAAAGATTGATAAATTGTGATTGGGGTTGGTGCATTTGTTGCCCAGTTTACCTCATTCTGCATCTCTTGCTAGGTAGTCATTCCATCTTCAAATATGTGTAATGTTAATAAGCAATCTAGCAATGTGAAAGTACTTGTTTTAAGTATCTCCTAGTAGTTGAAGGGGTCCAACCATGATGAACTAGATCTGAATTTGGACCACATCTTATGGAAACATAACCTAGTAAAGTAGCTCACAGTTCCCTTTTAAAAACACACTGGTCATCATATTCTTATCTCCGGTGTTATGGTGTCCTCTCAAAAGGCACAAACAAAACATAGGGTAGCACCTTGTGTTCAAGCATGTATTCTTTGATGTGAGCTTCTCGGTTGCCATTTACCAATTTCAATGACTGTAACTGTATGTATATATTTGTTTTTCATTTTACACATAGCGCTCCCGATCAGTTGGTAATTCAGACAACCCATTGTCCCTTTTGTTCAGAAATTCTTTTTTTTTGTATGCATATAAAATAAAAAAACAGAACAGTAATTGAACAATGTATGTATGTTTGAATCCCATGAAATCACTGGATCAGGTCAATGTAATAGCAGAGACTGGGATCTAGGCAGGTAGACATAGAACTTGGAGCTGAGGACAGAGTTATTAGAAAATGTCCCATGGAGGATCATGGTATCAGTGTCTTACTGAATAAATGCCAGAGATGTATTGTTGCAGTGGCAGCCTCTGTGCTGTTCTCTTTAGATAAATTCCTGTAGAGGTCCACACTTGGCCTCCCCTTATGTTTGTTCTGAGGGAAATCGGAGGTCCCCAATGGGGATGAATTGAGAGATTCCCAGGAGCCTCCACATTTAATATGTTGAATGAAAGTGCAGGGCTATGGAAACAAGCGGCGGGTTATCAGACCTCGGAAGGCCCAACATGCCCGTGATCCCATGAAATTAGTAACTCTTGCCATAACACTGCCAAGAGGTATGCTATTCTTTACTGTATGTGCCTATGCGTTATTTTGACTGCCCATTTAACACTGAATGACTGGAAAATACAGCTGACGAACTGTTAGAAATGAATTGCCGAATCCCCCAAACACACAACTCGCTACTGCTGGCACAGCCAACCCTGAGACGACCCTGATTGTACATAAACATTGTTTATATAGTTATACCTGCGTGCATTAATGAAAATTTGTAATAACAATAAAATGGTTAAACCCAACAGAAGCATTAATGTAAAGGGAGGCTTGCTGTTCCAGCCAGCCCAAAGACCAACAAAAAGTGACCTTACTGGGAAAGTACTTTGTACGGAGGGTACTGTATAATATGCATTTGTAACAAATAGTGATAACACTTCATTGAACGATATTGATCATAATGTGTAATGTTCCGTCCTGTTGCATCAGGGTTTCACAGGTTTAATGAAAAAATTTACAGCATTTTCATCTTGTTAAAGGGTTAATACATATGGGTCAGCAGATAGTGACCTTTATATTGAAGGTGACTACATTGCTGTTAATAAGCGAAAGTTCATGCTGTAAAAAAGTGGTTTTAAATTGTGAACCTCAAGCCACCACACTGTGACCATTTGATCAAAGGGAGGAGCATGCTTCTGATTGAACGGGGGACCCTCCTCTTGCTTGAGTGCTAGATACAGGCAGATTCTGAATGAGCTCACAGCAGTAATCTTGAAATGTGATTGAAATTAGTGGATTGGAGATGGAGGCCTGATGTCTTGTTATGTATGTGTATAAACCCCTTACCTAAAATATTTGCATTTTATTAAAATTTCCTGCATATATAAATCAGAATTCTTTCTAAAGTTCTTCACAGTTCAAACTATTTGCAGTAGATGGTTAAAAAAATGAATTCTGTCCAGATTAAATTCTTAGTTTGCTTGTTTCAAGAACATTTCAGATTTAAATGTAATTGAATTAATGCCTGATCAAGAAATTCATTGATTTTGCAGCATACTTGAGCGCTTATCAGCATGTGTAAGGGTGCAGCAGTCTAAATGGTCATTTCATTTTAAACATCTTGGATGAGGAAGTTGGATTGGTCCCTATTGACTGATACAGACTGACAATACTGGTAAGCTCATGTACAGCTATGGCCAAAAGTTTGGTATCACCTAGAATTTTAGGATTGAGACATCATTTTGAAAAAAAAACATAACAGCATAATTTAGATATTTTATTCAACATTATGTTATCAAAGAAACTATAAAACTATTTTGCAAACGTCTATACCAGAAGCCATGTTAGTAGTACAGTATTTCATTTTTCAGTTTGTGTCAATTTTTCTTGATGTATATGGAAAACTACAAAACCATATGTTAACATAACATTATTCAGCAGGTTTTGTTTGACTTCATGAAGCGAAATTAGTTAATTGTATAGGAGGATGCAAAACTTTTGGCCAGTGCTGTATACTGTGAAATCAGTTGATCAGCAATCAAATAAAAGTTTTGAAATATTTTTGCTTGCAACAAACGTTATAATTTGAAACTTTATCCAGGACCAAATCAATTTCAGGTAATCATTTCTAAATAGTTTTTCTAGAAATGTGTATTAGAAAGATTCCCTTTGCATTAGCTGGCTTTTACCCATCATCAGGGGAGAGAGCTTGTGACCAGCCCGGTGTTATTCATGTACACCTAATTACATGCATTTAAATCTGATGTTTTCTTAGTGGCCAAGTGACGGACATGGGGAAACAAACTATTCAGCAGCCCCGATTTATTTTCGAAAGTTCTTAGGTAACTTTGTGTTTTCTTTTCAAAGACTTTCCATCAGGATGCCCAGCCTGCTGTTAGCTTTTCCCTGGGCTGTGCAGACTGAGTTGCTTGTTAAAGCCGCTGGGCCTGTGTCACTTTGGGGGCTTGTTTTTAACTGAGAGCTCTTAACCACTTTGCTGCTGCTCAATATGTATTGAAAGCAAAAAGATTTTCAAAATGTAATTCATTCTCTGGGAGGCGACTATTTTGTAAAGTGCAAGGAATTCAAGTTGTCAAGTTGGGGCACCTAATGAATGTACTGTAGCATTCTTTCTGGAGTGGGATTGATGAATGTAAAAACTCTTGGGGACAGATCAGTTATAAGTGACTAAAGGGAATGAAAAGTCAATAGACTTATTCCGATTTTAACACATTTTTCCTTTCAACAAATTTATTTGGTCTATATATTCATTCTTATTGTATAGCAAGGTGTCTAATTGAACCCTGTCGCTGAAGCCAACCCACTGAACTCGCTGACCTATTGTTCTCAAAATCTTTTCCACTGCACATTTCCGTAGTACAGAGAGCTGTGTATCAGCTCAGTGAGGGGCTAACTCAACATTTGTACAAGGTTAGAGCAGAGACTCCCATTGAGTAGCTGTTTGTGCCACTCCACATTTTGCTGTCTGCTTAGTTACCTATGCGTAGTAGTTAATCGGGCTATCAAGAGTCTATGTTGTTTAGGCTTAGTATGACAAGTAACGCACCAGAGTCAATGCAAAGCTCCCTGTGGAATGCCAAGCGATGACCACTGGTAGCTTCACTCAGCCAGGATGCAGACCTGCACTCCCGACTGCATGACTCGCTCTGCACACCACTTGGGGGATCCCTGCCTGAGGTAGTTTGGACTGCATGCACACGTTTCCTCCATCCCTGAAGCTTTCTGGTCACTCTGTGAACTTCTATAATATCTAAAAGCAACAAGGGTTATGAAAACCATGTAAGATTTCTTGGTTTGTCTCAGGGAAGCAAAACTAAACTGAACACAAAGGACCTGTGTTTTGAGTGTCCTGATTTTATAGAGACACTTCTAAAAGCTGTTAGGTAGCAACCACCTTAAACAAATACAAAATATGTTTTAATACTATATGGCGTCTTTAAATTTAAATTGCACCTGGAAGAGTTGGGGTGGAAGTTTGAGACACAAACTAGCCATTATTATAGACTTGTTTACTAGCTATGAACGTGTGATTATATGATGGATAAGAATCTTTTTTAGTAAGCAGCTTTGTTGTTTAAAGCTCTGGTTAGGAATGCTGCTGTCGCCTTTCCGTGGTGCCCCTGGTGTCTGGTGCCCATGTGATGTCAGGCCCACTGGAGAGAAATGAAAGGGCCTGGTTGGCATCTTTTGAAAGGCACCCATCTCTCGTAGCCCTCGGTGTCCTTTTATTTGAGAAGGCCAAATTAATAACTGTGCTACATCAATGAGCCTCTAAAAGGACTGGTTTCAGTTTAAACCGCCCGTTCGGCATAACACAGACGAGAAAGACATTTTTTTTTTTAGTTTCACAAAAAGAAATGGTCTTCTGTTGAGGGGAAAAAGAGATTTCTTGCTAGATTTACCACTTCTAAAGCATTTAGAAATGCCACACAATATAAATATATTCTGCTTTTTTTTTTTTTTAAACATTTTTAGGCATCTGTGAATTTGACTGCCACTGTACGTTATATCTGTCATATGTCTGTCGTTCTGTCTATCTGTTTTGCTTATAAAACCCCACATTTGCAGATGGGGGTCAAGGCGTATGCCATAGCAAGTCCAGCAGCAGTTCTTCAGTTGAGAAGAGATAGGCACGCCCATCGCTAGGTCCAATGTTATGAGACATGGAAGCAAACAAATAGATGATGTTGCAGATTTACTAAATATAAATTGCATTAATCTTGGTGAATAGCTTTAAACTACAACATATGCAAAATAGTTGTTAGGTTCTTAAAGCTTTAAACATGCCACATAATAATTCTTATAGTGACTTGAATTTAATTTCCCTACACTCAAAGGTGCATTTCTGTCCCACCGCTCAGCGCTCATTTGCCCTGAAAAATCCCATTTCCATAAACGGCAATGTAATGCTTCCAATTGTTCAGCCAAGAACAATGACAGAGAAACTGAATAAATATTATCAACAACAAAAAAATGAATGGGGGTTCCTGCTGCTACAGGTTGCGCACAGTGGCACTGGAACAATTTTTAAAGTGGGAGTGCTGAAAGCCATTGAACAAAACTGTAACCCCTGTATATGGTGGAAGCCAGGGGGTGCTACAGCACCCCTAGTTCCAGCACCCTTGGTTGCGCACCCCTGTGTTAAAGTTTAATCTTACATGTGAAAGGTTTAGGAAATGAAACAGATTCTCACTGCCCTAGTAAAAATGAATGAATGCAAAACCTTTATTCAAGTAAGGTGCTGAAGGAAATATCTTATTTGCTAAGGTGCTGTAGGTTACATTATTTCCAGTTTTGCTGATTCATATGTGTGAGATGTGTTTGTGCTATCAGCTGCACTTTGCCCTGCTGAAGTAACTGTTTCCATTCTGGAACTCGCTTGCACCGGGACACTTCGTAAGTGCATCTGCAGTGCCTTATCTAGGAGGTGTTAAGTGGGCCGATACGACACAGTTAGAGGACTGGAATGAGTAGGTCTGAAACACACCTGCTTCTGTAAGCAAGCACCTCCACAGTCCTGGGCAGTTTCATGTGCCAAAGGACTTCAAACTACATGGCCAAACAAATCAAACGCTGCAATTTTCACATTTTATTAATAAAAAGAATGAACAAAAATAATGGTCCCTGTTCACAAAACGGTTATACTCGATCTTTAGTTAAGGACTGTTTTTAGTTTTTAAATTAAATCACCGTTTAACATAAGACAGGGTTCTTCAACTAGTTTAACCTAACACGGGGCTCTTCAACTAGTTTAACCTAACACGGGGCTCTTCAACTAGTTTAACCTAACACGGGGCTCTTCAACTGGTTTAACCTAACACGGGGCTCTTCAACTAGTTTAACCTAACACGGGGCTCTTCAACTAGTTTAACCTAACACGGGGCTCTTCAACTAGTTTAACCTAACACGGGGTTCTTCAACTAGTTTAACCTAACACGGGGCTCTTCAACTAGTTTAACCTAACACGGGGCTCTTCAACTAGTTTAACCTAACACGGGGCTCTTCAACTAGTTTAACCTAACAAGGGGCTCTTCAACTAGTTTTTTAAGGGGGCCAGTTTGGACAAAAGTTAGGAGTAGACGAGCCAGAAGTATTTTACTTTTGGCACATTTTTAAGCAATATAATAAGTATTATATAACAATATTAGTATATTGAACAAGACTTACACATGTTACCATATGAATAGTACTTTAATAATAGAACAGTGTGAACATTTAACAGAGTATCAAAAGTATGTGGCATATTAATAGTATAACTGTTATACTATAACATAGTGTCTGAGAGCGAGAACCGTTCAGTGCGGTTAAGGTAATGATGTGACTGAAAAAGAGTAAAAATGTATATATAATACTTTCATCACACTATGTGATTGTGCCACTTAAAATAAATAAACCTGTGTCTGTTTCCATTCCTTCTCTGACAACAATGAAAACTTGAATAAGTCAAAAACAAACAGATTAGTCCCACAGAAAGGGAATTGGAAATCGATGGAATCATATTTCCACAGGGTGGTTAATTTCCCAAATAATGACATTTGATGTTTCTGACCAAGCTGTCAATCTCCTTTCTATGGTATACTTTTTAATGAATCTCAAAAAACAACCGATGCGTGCAAGATCTCACAAGAGCTGCGCAAGCACATGGGCAGGAAGAGATCAGTGCCTCTACTTTTGAGCTTCTAACTGCTGAGCCTTCTGGGTACATATTTCCAGAAGCGCCATGTTTGGTTTCAAAATGTCTTTTCACATTGTAATCCTTAACTACTGACACATTAATTGCACAATAAACACATTGGCTTTGCGTTAGTTATAAGTTAAGTTAAGTTATGTAAACTAAATAAGTATTTATAGGTCCATCCACACATTGTTGATTCTACAATTTTCACCATCAATTTTTCTCTTTTTACTAGCTAGAGTGGAGAGAGTCATGTTTTACATCACTTTCAAAATAAGACAGGAAAAAAAAAAACCTTTAATAGCAACACGAGTAAATAAAACTAAAATGTCGCTCAGAGGATGCAAAGTGGAATTCAATGGAAGTGGCTTTCGTGAGTCTCGCTGAGTGACTGGAAAGGGGTGGTGTGATGCGCGCGCTGTGTTTTGTGAATAGGGGCCAATGTTACAGGGCTAAGTAAAAAATACGCAATTTACCTTCTAGCTAGTTTTATTACACAACTGGTTTATTACATTGGAGTAAATGCAGCGTTCGGTTTATATAACTAATGCAAAAGAAAGTATGTTTATGCATAAATGAAACCGCTGATTTGGGAGAATTACCTTCCTTTGATCGGGCTCCGCATCTGCTTAGCAAGACTGTTTCATTGTAATTTGTTTATCAAGGTTATGTGTTTGGAAAGCACCCAAGAAAAAACTTCAGTCAAGAGGAATGTTCCCAATGGTCCCTGTTTATTATAGGTACAGAAAAAAAGGTATAAAAACCTTTGTACATCGTTTACTATGCACTCAAGAAGTTCTGTGGAATGAGACCTGTAGTTAAACAAAGTTTTGCCTACGAACTGACTTTGTTAATTGCTGTGATATGGTGATTAAGAAAGGCTGCAAAATTCCCATCCTGCAAAGTTTATTGCACTTTGAAGGAAGGCACGTCTTCACAGAAGGTACAGCACAAATCTGAGCCCCAGTGAAGTTACTGGTCTGAGCGTCCTGCTGTGTCATCCAACATGCTTACAAATGTTTAAATGTTTAAAACAATGTTATCAATTAACACTACATATCAATCACTCACACTCACTCAGTACAACATAATTAATTGATTTTTAAACCAATGCAGGTATTTATTTATGCATGTTAAACAAAAAAATGACAGATTAGTATGGGGGGGGGGGGTACTTAAAAGGGATGTGAATGCAGTAATCCTGATTATGGAAATGTTGAGCCTAGTATAGAAAGCAAACTGAGAAAACTGGGCACAAAATACAAATGTATTTGATGCTGTGACTTTGGATTTATATAAGCATATAAGCAGTTAAAAACTTAAACTAGACCTAGGGTTCAGAATATTACCAATATTTGAATGGTCAGGACTTCCTGACAAAATAATTCCATAACCGTCATCAGTGTTGCACTTCTGTTAGCCACGTAGCTCTCAAATGGGCAGTTTGGAAAGAAATATCACTCATGTATTTTCATTTTTTCGTTTTAAAACATGATATCTAGTTTTAAAAAGTTCTCAGTTTCTAAGTCTTTTTCGCAAGACATTTGTTACACTTGCACTTGTTCATATTGCCTCACCTTTGTGTCTTCTGGGTCATAGTATGTTACTGGCTTAAAGCATGTCAATCAATAGGGGAATCAGCCGATTGGTTATGGACAGGAAAGAAACCAGTGAAGGGGTGGGGACATTTTTCTTCCCCCAGGTGAAATGACAAAGGAAGTGTAACACTAACTGAAAAGCATGGCTTGCAAACAAGTGTTCTTTTTTTTTTTTTTTTTTTTTTTTTAAACCAAGTATAATAGTAAATGTCATGTTTTCAAATAAAAATACATATTTGTTATAACATCTTTCAAAATTGGACATTTATGTATAATACATGCATAATGAATGGAAGTGCACAACAAGTAAGATTCATGAAATAATTTTGTTGAACCCACTGACAGTGGGAAGGTCCCAGCTACGATGATGTGCTACCCAGCTATAGCAGATTGCTGGAGAGAACGCTGGGGTTCCAGAGCTCCTATCAATGGGCTGCTGGACCAGTATGGTCCGCTAGCAAGGCACTGATTCAACATGGCTGGAGGAATATTTCGATTGTGTCAGACAGTAGTTGGTGCCATAGCCCCTAGTATATCACAAACAAAAATAATTCCTGTTTTTGAGCTTGTACCTTAGTTTCATTCTTGAATTTATTTCAAATAAACCTTGTTTTATATTTATTAATTTAAACCTTTGGGCAATACTTTTTTTAAATGTTCTATGCTTTACATTTTGATTTAATTTAAATTGTATTGTCTTTTAATTCAAATACAAACATAAGTAATAAATCACCATTTTTCATTTATATCTGCAATTGTTGTATGCAGTAAAGTTGCAGGGCTTAAAAGGTACACAAGGGCCTTTTTATTTTATTGTGTTACATGTTCCCATGTGTTGCTACAACTGTTTATGTAAGGTGTGTGTGTTTTAATTTTTTTCTTTACATTTTGATCACTTTTTAAAAACTTTTAAATTGCATTCCCTCAAGATGACTTCACATGTACCCACATGACCTCTCAGTACGACATTTTCCAACATCCTCCTTCTCACTTATGTAACTGAGATGGATTTACCAGTGAGCAGAAGGATGATGGGAAATGTCATTCTGAGAGATCCATGCGGGTACATGTGAAGCCATCTTGAGGCAGAGAATGCAATTTAAAAGTATAAAGTAGTGGTCAAAATGTAAAAAAATAAAACAATACACACACTTTACGTAAACAGTTGTAGCAACACATGGGAATTAAGTGTTATGTAGCTGTACTTCAAAGTGTCATTGTTCTCATAGTTTATGGTAATTAGAGCATGTTATTCTTGTTCTTTTAACTGTAAGTATTCCATTTGTTGATACGTTTCCTGGATTAGTTTGTGTTTGTTAGTTTATACAATCTACTGCTTGACTGGAATTTCTAATTTACCATAAAGGAATTTGTGCTGTAAAATGCACTGCCTGTGTGTGTGTGTGTGTGTGTGTGTGTGTGTGTGTGTGTGTGTGTGTGTGTGTGTGTGTGTGTAGGAGCCTGGTGTTTAAAAAGTGCTTCTTTTTTAAACCTATTAAGTTTGACAGACCTTTTAGTTCAGCTCCTTATTCTAAAAGCTGATCCTGCTTCCTTATGTATGTCTTCAGCTGATCTCATAGGATCTTGACTTCTAGTTCAGAAATTAAAGTAAATAACCTCTATCTGGTCTTCAATGCCACATTGGACTTTATCATCCCCTGATGAAACACGGAACAGTTCTTGATGTGTGAGTCATTAATACTGTGGAACTCTTTATGGGTGCACATCAAGGTTACAGGTAGTCTCTCTAGCTTGGGTTACTACTTGTTATGATGTCCCTGTTATTTTGATTCATTTCACTTATATTCTGCAGTGTTGCATATTGCTGTGTGTACCTGCTCTGTTTGATTTTATTTGTGTGAAGTATGGGCTTAAACAGTGTCATGGACTGTACTGTTGATGACATTTGGGATGTAGGGTCTGAGTCATCAGGGTCCAAGTCACTATCATTCGAATCCGGTTCACTATCATTCGAGTCTGAGTCACTATCATTCCTGTCCGAGTCCGGGTCACTATCATTCGAGTCCAAGTCACTATCATTCGAGTCTGAGTCACTATCATTCGAGTCTGAGTCACTATCATTCGAGTCTGAGTCACTGTCATTCGAGTCTGAGTCCGGGTCACTGTCATTCGAGTCTGAGTCCGGGTCACTGTCATTCGAGTCTGAGTCCGGGTCACTGTCATTCGAGTCTGAGTCCGGGTCACTGTCATTCGAGTCTGAGTCCGGGTCACTGTCATTCGAGTCTGAGTCCGGGTCACTGTCATTCGAGTCTGAGTCCGGGTCACTGTCATTCGAGTCTGAGTCCGGGTCACTGTCATTCGAGTCTGAGTCCGGGTCACTATCATTCGAGTCTGAGTCACTATCATTCCTGTCCGAGTCCGGGTCACTATCATTCGAGTCTGAGTCCGGGTCACTGTCATTCGAGTCTGAGTCCGGGTCACTGTCACTCGAGTCTTCCCAGGCTTGCAGCTTGGTTAACATCATGGTTAACCAGTTAGGAGGGTAAAAAGAGGCAATTGGTTTAATCACAGGAACGCAGGGTGGCCATCGACTTTCACTCTTCCTGATAGCCAAGGGGTTGCATTGATGATCCTGTTTAGGCCTTTCAAATTGGGTAATCGGGGATACATTTCATTCAACATTTGAATAGGAAAACAGAAAGCACTGTAATTAGTAAGCATAGTAAATATTGATCTGAGCAGGAACAATAACAGCGAATGAAGGAGAACGCACTTATTATGACATTAAGCAAGTAGAAAATGTAATATTATTATATGATATTAGGTAAAGCTTTAACATTAGTCCACACCACAGATTCACCAAACAGTTAGGCACACTTGAGTTTCTGCTTGAGAGGTTGAATGGTGGGGAGCTGTGAGGAGGAAGCGCTCATGTCTCATCATAGCCAGTGCCATTGCTCCTATTTCATTAGCATTAAATACATTTCATTAAAACGCCCATGGCAGCCAAGAGAGACAACCGACCACATTAAAGTTTGTCCTAAGAATTCCTAATGAAAGACAAGCACACACCCAAGGTGCAATTACTTTCCCTGTACCCCAGGTCACCCAGAAATGGGTATGTTAGCTTTGATTTTGATCTACAGTAGGTCTACTGTACTTTCAATATACCGGGTTTATTATAGCCTCTCTTGTTCTCCCGGTGGACTGTAAGTAGGCAGTATGATTGAGCAAATGAATGATTCTTGGCCATTGACAAAAGTGTTGGTTGCTACACAGGAATTTATCATCACCTTTTCTTACATGTTCCTATTGCAAAATTAAATTTTGACTCAACAGCTCCTTCATCAGACAAATAGGTTAGTAGTGCTTCAAATTTTTGAAAGTGTGCCGTTTACCAGAGATCACCTTGGATCCCTGTGTTTTGAAGACCTCTAGCATGGAGTGTCCTTACCTGGGTGATCAATGATCTCTTTGAGAAGATTTTAAAGTGTAGGTTTTTAAACCTCTTTCCACATTTTGGGTTTCTATCTGGGAGAGGTAGGACACCAAGCTTTATTTTTTATTTTAAATCAACAAATACAAAAATATGGTCAGTATATTTAGACACAATGTTATTCCTTCCGAAGCACTGGGACTTTTTTCATGAGATGATAAATATTTGGTGAGCTATTTTGGTGTCCTAAACTTAAGAACGTATGTCATCCAGTTCTATTCTTAAACTAAATCCCCACCCCCCACCCCTACCTGCTTGCCCTTCCACCACCATACAATTTAAGTAAATACGGTAAATAAACAAGTCGAACCAGTAAACAAGCAAGGTATTGGGACAGATTACACTTGTGGCAGAAAATAGGCTCAGCAACCAAATAACATACTGAAAGTAATGTAGTAATAGGGCATGTTGTATTTTTACTAAATAATTGTTCCTATTTAGTTTGTGTAACTGTACTGCTTCCTGGGTGTGTTTGCTGCTGTTCTGTGCTGGGAGCCTTGCTCTCTGGTAGCCTTGCTCTCTGGGAGACTCGCTCTCCGGGAGACTTGCTCTCTAGTAGCATCGCTTTCCGACTGGTTGTTTGTTAAGCGTATAATTTTCTTTTCTTTTGAAATATTATGAATTTGAGGTTTCATGATGTTGAAAAAACAGAAAATTAGAAGTGATGAATGGTGATTGCAAGTTTTGCATTCTGTGGCTATTTGGAGGTGTGTGTCTGTCTGTACATCCGTCCGTATGTACGTCACACATAGTTTGCACAAGAGCCAGAAACCAAGACTGCCCTTTTGTTCCCTGGTGCAAGAATAAAAATAAGATGCCGTCCTTGAACCCTACATTCTAAACCCTGCTGGAATGTGTAACAGGGCTGTGTGCAAACCACAACCGTCTTAATCACCATCTGCATTCATGGTTTTAGCGCTTTTCACTTCATCTCATCTCACGACCAGGGAACAGAATCAGTAATGGTGGTGTATCTCACAACACTGCCTGTTATAAATGCAGCAAGCCCCCCCACCCCACCCCAAATTGTCCATCTGCATAACAGGTTACAGTTTCTAAGCAGGAAAACTCACTATCAATGGCAAAGGGTTGTCTTTGTATGGAATTTATTTAACACTGCAACCAGAACTAATATTTACTGGACAGGTGGTTAGGAAAGGTGCCCAGTTCAGGATTGTTTGTTTGTCAACCACTAGTACACTAACATGCCAGTTATATTTATCAGTGCTGAGGCCAAAGATGCCTTTACATTCTGAGGATATACAGCGCACTAGTCTGGGTCTCTGTATGTGTGTACGTCTGTATGTCACATTCACATTTTTGTATATATATCTGGAAACCCCCAAATATATTGTGATGAAACTTGGTATACATTTATATTTTTAGCAAGTTATCGGGAGTATCAGATTGTGGGGATATATGGAGATGTCTGTCTGTCTGTACGTCCGTCTATTTTAAGCCATCAGACTTAACGTATACTGTTGATGTGTGTCGTGGTCATTCTGGACATTTTTGAATTTACAGCAGGGGATGCATGTTACTGTCATGCTGGAGTTTCACAGTGTGTGTGTGAGAATGTGTGGTCAGCATCTTGACGCCTTTCTCATCCCTATGATTTGTATTAGTTTTTAGGACAATATCCCCGGGTGGTTCTGCATTTCAGGATCACATTTTGCTCTAGTCAGTTGCTTACATTTGAATACGTTTATTTATTCAGGGATACCAAGATATTTTGACCTGTTATATATAAATTGAAAACCAATATAAACATCATTTAGATCTTTTATTTAACATCATGTAATCAAATAAACTACAAAATGATATGGCAAAAGTCAACCTGAAGCCATAATAGTAGGACAATATTTCATGTTAGATTTTGAAATGTCACATTTTTAAATTGTCAGTTTTGAAAAACTACAAAGCTGTATATTAATTCAATATGTTAACATAACATTATTCAGCGGGTTTTGTTGGTCTATGAAAAAAAAATAGATAATTCTATAGGATGATGCAAAACTTTTGGCCAGAGCTGCCTTACAAATTCTAAAAGCACTTTGTAGTTGTTGTTCCTTTAGGTTGCTTCCAACAATCCCATCCACGTGTACATAATGACTTGTCATATTTTCGTGTTTGTTGTTTCTCGAAAGCAAAGGATTGGCATTCATTGTTTTATAGGGTCTACTCGGTAGTCTGCTTCTAATTGTTTTATCTTTCAGATGTTAACGCCCTGGATTGAAAGGGTAAATTGTTTTCAATGTTTCAAAGTGGCATTTATATGGTGCATGTTTATGGTACACTTACCAGTTTTGATTGCTGTAGATCACACCTTCGGTAACATAAAGTTTTAGTGTGGCTGTTGGTTAGTCACTGCGTTGCAAACTCACTTCTGGGTCAGATCAAAGGTTTATATTTGATTAAAGCCCTGTTGAGATGGAACACATGTGGGCTCCAGGGGGTGGAGGAGATATAGCCTTAGTACTATAACCATACAGTGCTCTCCGGAAGTAGGACATTATTTCCTAGAAATCGGTTCTGCCCAACATTACTGAGCCACTTGGTATCTTCACCAGCAGGTTCTCCTTGTTGTTTAGATTCACTTGTCTATCATTTCTGTTACAGTCATCACATCCTAGGGACTTTTTCAAACACAGAAACATAGAAGTGCCCAATTATTATTATTTTGTTATGCAGATTGTGTTGCAGATGGGTATTCTGGTGTACCAGCTGTATTTAGTTAGAGAGGATGTTTGAGATCTGTAGAGGTCACAGTGGTGTTTTTAAAATGTCACAGATGGGATGAGTGAAACAGAAAATTATATGAAGTGATTCTAAACAAGGATACATTAGTAATGCAGAACTGGGATTATTTATACACAGTCCAAGTTACTCTTTAAGTCCAATATATGAATGTTTTACTTTACATTTTAATTTCATTAGTTACTGATAAATACAACAACTGATTTCACAGCACACATGAGAGCTAACCAGAAGTGTAGCGTTAAACAAAGCTCACTTTAGAGGACCTGAGTGGCTCAGCTGCCGTGTGGTGTGCAGTCATACAGTCGCAGTCAGGTTTGCGTCCTAGCTGTGCAAAGCTGTCAGTCTTCACTGGGGATTCCATGGGGACCGTCACATTGGCTCTGCTGCTCCCATGGGTCAGGAAGGGAAACTTCTCCTATTAGCCCCTATTAGCTAGATGCCCAATGAGCAACTGAGAACTGCAGGGCTGGTCTTTATTCTGCAGGGGCTGGTATATCTCAAACATCTGCTAATAGAATTGGTTATATAGAGGCAATTAGTCTGGACGTGGGACTGGAGGATGCCCACTGACCTTCAGTTCTCCTGAGCTGCTGTGGGGCAGTCTAAATTGGGGAGTAAAACAAGCATTAAGTAATTGGGCACTCTAAAGTGAAAAAATAAAAAATAAAAAAAAAAATAATTACAGCACCCTGACACTACTCTGAAATCCATTTGCATTCTAAACCCCCCCCCCCCCCCCCCTTTTTTTTTTTTTTTATATAAAGTAAAAGCAAGATCCAATTGTCTAGTGCCAAGCTGCAGTTTAAGGTCTGTACACTCTTCTGGTAGCCCTATGGTTTAGTTAAGGAGGTGTGGTGCCGGAGTGTTTAGTCCTCATGCACCACATCTCTGGAATTCAAAACCTGAGTGCAGAGAATGTCAATGCCTTTGTGATTGTGGCCAACCAAAGAATTCCATAACCCTTACCTGTTTAACATTTCCATTAGCTACATGTCCCACAAGTGCAATTTTGAAAGAAGCATGTAATAGCAAACAGGTATTTTTGTTTTAAAACATGTGCACTTGCTAAGTCATTTCACCTCAGTAGTGTTTTTGGGATCAAAACATGTTACTGTCAGTTAGTCAATAGAGGTAGCAGATGGTTGGTTAATGACAGAAAAGAAGCTGTTGAAGCAATGCGGACACTTTCACCTTCAAGGTTACCAAGGAAGTGTAACATATCTGAAAGCATGGCTTACAAACATTGATTTCTTTAACTTCTCTTAATACCAGATGTCATGTTTCAACACATTTGACACCTGGATAGTGAATGGAATTGTACAACCAGATTAATCATTTTTTTCTTCGCAACAATAACGAAGGCATAAAGAGATATCTGTTAGGACAGCTTTTTATTTAATTAGCACTGCAGATCAGAATATGGTTGTAGTGCTGAGATGCTTGTTTGTAAAGAATGCAATATTAATGGAATTAGGAATGGTTAATTTCCCAGCTGCTTAAACAAAGATCTCAGGAGTTGTCTTGTGTATTAGTTTCTTCTCTGACCCCTAACTAAACATCTGTTTGTTCTCAAAAGCACAGTCCTGAGAAAGGTGTGTCTTTACCAAACGTTGGTACGCCATCACCTCAGAGCCAGCATTAAAATCCTAATAATAAAGATGGCTTAACCCTTTGAAAAGCTTTTAAAATAGCTTTAAAATGGGAAGGGCAAATTTGTTTGAGGTCTAATAAAATATTTACTTTTACTGGGTTTGTTTACTAGGTTGAAGAAAGATGACAATAGAGCATAACACCGGTCAAAGGCTCGGTGAAAGCTCATGGGGAGGCAGTCAGCAGGCTTGCTATTGATAGGTATTTGCACAGAGTGTAGATATTCAGAAAGTCCCAATGCAGATACAGTGCCTATAGAAAGTCTACACCCTCTTGAACTTGTTTCACATTTTGTTGTGTCAGTGCCTCAGAGTTTCATGCATTTAAATGAGGATTTTTTTCCACTTGTCTACACACCATACTCCACACTGTTAAGGGGAAAAAAATACATATTAAAAATACAAAACTGAAAGGTCATAATTGGATAAGTTACTACCCCCCAGAGTTAATACTTGGTGGAAGCACCTTTGGCAGCAATTACAGCTGTGAGTCTGTTGGGATAGCTCTCTACCAACTTTGCACACATAGATTTGACAATATTTGACCATTCTTCTTTACAAAACTGTGCAGTGTAGCTTTGGCTGTGTGCTTTGGGTCGTTGTCGTGCTGAAAGATGAACTTCAGTCCCAGTTTCAGCTTTCTTACAGAGGGCATCAGGTTTTCCTCAAGGACTTCTCTGTACTTTGCTCCATTCATTTTCCCTTCCATCCTGACAAGTGCCCCAATCCCTGCCGATGAGAAACATCCCTATAATATGATGCTGTCACCACCATGCTTTACAGTAAGGATGGTGTTCTTTGGGTGATGCGCTGTGTTGGGTTTGTGCCAAACATAACGCTATGCATTTAGGCCAAAAATGGCTTCCTTCTTGGCACCCTACCATACATGCCAGATTTGTGAAGTGCTTGGGATATTGTTGTCACATGCACACTTTGACCAGTCTTGGCCATAAAAGCCTGTAGCTCTTGCGAAGTTGCCATTGACCTCTTGGTAGCCTCTCTATCAGACTCCTTCTTGCTCGGTCATCCAGTTTGGAGGGACATCCTGATCTAGGCAGGGTCTTGGTGGTGCCATACACCTTCCACTTCTTAATAATCGTCTTGACCATGCTCCAAGGGATATTCAAGGCCTTTGATATTTTTTTATACCCATCCCCTGATCTGTGCCTTTCAACAACTTTGTCCTGAAGTTCTTTTGAAAGCGCCTTAGTGTTCATGGTTGAGTTTTTGCTTTGAAATGGACTACCTAGCAGAGGGAACCTACAGGAACTGCTGAATTTATCCTGAAATCATGTGAATCACTACAATTTACCACAGGTGGAGGCCACTTGGTGTGTGTTTTGAAGGCGACTGGTTATACCTAAGCTAATTTAGGATTGCTATTACAGGGGGGGTGGACACTTACCCAACCAAGCTATTTCAGTTTTTATTTTTTAATTAATTTTCTACAAATTTCTAGGGTTTTTTTTGCACTTGAAAGTTGTGGGGTAGGATGTGTAGATAAATGAAAAAAGATATATATATATATATATATATATATATATATATATATATATATATATATATATATATATTTTTTTTTTTTTTTTTTTAATGCATTTTAATTTCAGGGTATAAGTGAACAAAAAGTGAACATTTTGAAAGGGGGTGTAGACTTTTTATAGGCACTGTACATTCAGAGTACCCTTTAAGACTGTGGTTCTCAAACTAGGGTCTGCACAGGTTGTCCAGAGGGTTCTCTCTTGTATAACGACACCGATATTCAACAAGAGGCCTGTCACTATTAAAGAGATGACCCTGTGACACTCACAGATACCTGTACACTGAACATTTATTTTCACTGCTGTACAGTTTTTCTTTCTTTTTTGTAAATGGCCTATTCCTCAGTTTTCAGATGGCCTTCAGCCTGTAACACGCTTTGACCCAGAAGACACTGCGGCGGTGTAATGACCTTGATTTCCTGCAAATATATAATAGTCTCAGAACTGAACATAATGTACCAGGTAGATGTTTAAAAAGGAAGATACATGATTGCTATAACATGTGTTTCTTTCAAAACTGCCCATTTTGAGACCTAGGTGCAAAACAGGGGATATTTATTGAATTTGTTTGTTAGCTGTAACCACAAGAATGCATAGGCCACATGTACATTTCCAATACCTGCAAAACAAGTGAACTCATCGAGTCTCTCCTCTTACAGAGACTGCCTGAGGTGTGTGCTGTGCAGGCCTGCAGAGGATTCAGCAGAGAGATCCAGGAGCTGTACACAGCAGTAACAACGCTCGGGTGTCACCGCAAGCGCAAGCACCCAGGTAATGATGTTGAGCACAGCCAGGTCAACATTGCCACCCAAGGCATGTTCCCTCTTACATGTCTTGTACTGATATGGGTTCAATATTCCATTCAGATATTGGGCCCCTGATAGTGGTTAATTATCATGGTTCACATTTTAATAAATTAGAGATGTTTAGTTTTATTGCAAGTTTTATTTAATATACATAGATATATATTGATATATATATATATATATATATATATATATATATATATATATATATATATATACATATACACAAACACACACCGGTACACTAACTGCCCACTTTATTAAGACCTGAACCTACTATCAGAATGCCATCAGCTGCCATAGTCAAAGCAATGACATGACATGTCATGGACTTCACAAGGTGATGGAAGATGCCTTGAGGGATGTTAGTACTGTAACAGAGCTGCACTCACTCTGGTTCATTGCCCCTTTCAAACAGACTCAGCACACACAGAAACAGAGTTTTTAAATAAACTATTTTTAATAAACAAGAGTTAAACAAAATAGAACAAACACCTAGCTGTTTTTTGAGCACTAACCAACACAGGTTGGAACCTTCTCTAATAACCAGACAAGTAAGCTTGTTTACTGGTTGCAGAACAAAGCAAACACAGTTTTACACAGCACAACACAAAAAGGTGTTACACTACCTTTCTTCTATAATTCAGCTGTACACACACCAGCACAGTCGGTCTTCTATACACACTAGCAGCCCAGAACAAACTCGCTTCTTTCTTTAAACACCCTGCACCTGGCTCTAATTTACAATGATAGCCAGGTGCTGTGGATAATTACTAATAAAAGCATTAACGAATTAAGGCTTTTCAGCCTGTGACCTTCTGGGAAGTTTGGTCCTATGTCGTTGCCCCCCCACCAAGGACTACACTCTCACAGTACATTGTCTTGTCAGAAATATTTTGGATAATAGAAATACAATTGGATTGCGGTCCAGAGAATATGGAGGCCATGGAAGATGTGTGAAGTGTGTCTCTGGCTCTATTTGCAAACAGGTCTGGTACAGTAAGTGAGTGCATTTTGTTTTTACAGTGTCTATAACAATTGAATCAAGGCTGCATAGGTCTCAATAACCCAACTATTAGCTCACCCAGTTCATTCAAGTCCCTGTACATTGTTCCAGCCAGGGCCTGCCTTATGATGTTCCATCTTCGATTCTTTCAGGAGGGGAGAGTGCAAGCGTCGTTCCCAACCAGGAACTGAATTGCCCCTCTCCAGCCGTCGTAGAAGGAAAACAGGAAAGGGAAGTGATCTCTTTTGCTGTAACCAAGGCCAGACAGGAGGAAGATGTAAAGTATTTTTGAATGTTTATTGTTGTTACCTTAAACTTGTATACAGATGGAAGAACTTGTAAATCTATTGGGAACTGTTTGAGTCAAGGGGTGGTACTTATCTCTTGCTCCTCCCTCTTCTGTTTTTTTTTCTGATTGGCTGAGAGGGACCATTAAAAATGTATATGGAGAAGGAGGCCATTAATAAAGCCAGTTAAAACAAGAAACTTAACCCTCCTATTATGTTCAGAATTAAGGCACATCTGTTATGTTTTGGGTCATGTTGACCCGATGCAATTTCAAACTAATTTAAACAGCCTTAAATTGATTAACTGTTTTCATTTGCAAAGGTTTTACTCTTTTAGTCCAGGAGCTGTGATAAAACTTCTTTGACTGCCAGCCTGGGAGCTCCTCATTTTGGAATGTCTTTACCAGTGAAATGCATGTGTATATATGTGTACGTGTGTGTGTGTGTGTGTGTGTATATATATATATATATATATATATATATATATATATATATATATATATATATATATATATATATATATATACAGACACACCACACTATATATATGTCTGTGTGTGTGACAACAGCATTTCACTGGTAAAGACATTCCAAAATGAGGAGCTCCCAGGTTTTGTTTTTGTTTTTTTTTTTTTTGTTTATAAATATCTCCAGACAGGTGCAGCCATTTTCAGAGATAATAATACAAAACAATAATAATAATAATAATAATAAATAATAATAATAATAATAATAATAATAATAATAATAATAACAAATTGAAGAAGTTTGTTTTATTCCTGCACACAAATCTACATAGATAAATGCCACAAGTCACTGTGGCCCAAAACATCGTATTTGTATACAAAAAAAATAAACATCTCAAAGGTTTTCTGTGTATAAGTTCATGACCCCTACTTAGGAAAAGTCATAAAATATTATTCAGAAACGAAAAAGAAAATATCATTTAAGCTAATTGGAAACTAGAGTTGGGTCAAATAGACCCGAAACCTAATAGGAAGGTTAATAGTTTTGGATATTAAATATCTATTGATGTAGTAGGTGTTTATATTGCATTGATTCTTGGCTAAAACACTGTAGTTGTGATGTGCAGGGTGGCTATAAAATCACTAAACAGCAATGTCGTGGCACAGAAAAGTTATTGGTCACAATGGTCACATTTTGACTGATAAGTTGCCACATGATGCACTCCACGTTCACCTCTGGTATGGTCCATAGGGGGCAGTGTTTTTAATCTTTCAGAGGTCTCAATCCATATGCATCCATTAAAAGCATCAGTAGATGGCATCTACCAAACTCTAGTGTACAGTCAATAATACATTCCATGTAAAACATTTTGTGTTCCAAAAAGTCATTCCAATCTGTTTAGCTGCAATCATTATACCAGTGTATTATTAGGAAGTTACAGTGGGATTTTGCATACAGGGTATGTCCAGCACATATTTTAACCTGCTAAGTGAGTCTTTGTTGTGTGATTACAGACCGTGCCGCCCACCCTTGAAGCAGCATCTCCGTGCCCCGTTCCCCCTGAGCGCCCCTCCACCAGACCCAAGAAGAAAAAAGCCAAGGGGCTGTTCCGCTGAGGCCCCCCTGCAGCAACAACGTTGGCTTTCAGCAGTCGCTGTGCGGCCTTGTGGTTTCCTTTGGCAAAACTGTTCTTACCAAGAGTGGAGACTTTTTAAATCTACACGGACAGGTGGTGCTTTTGCATTGCCTTTTAAAATAATGTCACCTCTCTGGGATTGTTAAGGACCCGTTTTACAGAACTCCGGGTGCCTGTCGGCCCCCACCAAATCATTTTAATGTATTTTATGGTAGAGCTGTGATGGCTCATAGGGTTGCTTTTTTAAATATGCTTTTAATAAACTGTAACATTTTACCCAAACTGGCTCTCCAAATTTAGTTGTAGGATTGTACTCCTTTCTGATTTGCTCTGTGCCTGTCTGTCTTGAGGAGAGACATTTTCATCAGCACCATGAAACCCATGTTAAACTCAGTCTCTGCAATCTACAATCCAGCCTGAAACTTGACAGTACACAAAGGCCAAATATATTTCCTGATCATGAAAATGATTCACTGTCCTGATAGCATGACACAGGCTGTCAAGCAGGCAATGAGGAATCACACAATGCAAAAAAGATTGGACTTTTAAACACAGTACAATTTATCTTAAGTTTACATAATTTAACAATTTCCATTTAACCTTATTTTCCCAACATTGATGTTCTGGTTTATCCAGCTATAAAAGGCAACTGTGATTTGTTATTTAAGAGCCAGTATCCCTCCAATATAAGTTATAGCAATTCAGTCGTTTTCCTGTGTTTCTGATTTCACCTGAATCCCCGGCGAAAACAGGTTCATTTCTCAGCCATGACATGAACCTGCGCTCCCTTGACTGTAGGACTCACCCTGCACACCACACGGTTGTGCCTTTACCAGGTGAGCCACTCGGGGACCGTTGTTTCACTTTCACAGTTCTAAGATATCAGGTTACTACCATTGCTTCAAAGTGGCTATTAAATGAAGATTATTTTATACCAAATCTTGTGACCACAACTGCTTCAAAAAATGTGTTATCCCTGATGACCATCTGCAAAAAAGGGTTGGAGCTGAACTTCTTTGACTGAGAAGTACACTTTACTCCAAACTGCTTAACGTCAGTGGGTGAAACATACAGCAGCCTCCCATCTCATCTGAAAACCACTTTGGGCACTCTTTTTAAGAGGAGAACAATTACAAGACCTAAACAAAAAACAACTCATAAAAAAAGTTTCAAAATCATTTGGTAGAAACGTGCTGACCACAAAGGCAAGCAATGTGGACAATTACTCTGACATGAATCTTTAAACACCATCCTTCTGCTATGCCTCAGCTAGTTAGAGGTGATAAAAACAGATGTATATGGTGTAATAAAATAAAATAGCAACTGCAATATTGAGGGCTGTATGTGGAGAGCTGCTGTCACTTGGAAGTTTCAATATGCAGGAAAATCATAATTTGCCAAACCAAGCCACCTGCTTTGGGCCTAAGAAAGTGGTGGGATTGTGAAGAGGTTGACCTTTATACCCCAGGAAGAATCTTTCTTTTTTTTTTTTTCAGTAAGAACCTTCAAATGGAATGTTCTTAGTTACTAGTTAAGGCAGCCCTACTGCTTGAGTAATTATGGTTTGTATGGCAATTACTCAAATACTGTGTATTTAAATCTATGTTACGGTGCTTTCCCCTTGGTTCACAAGCAGCTCTTTAGTTGCTGTCTGCCAGATAATAATGTAAAGTAGTCTAGATCAGCCAAAAAAAAGTTAGAACAAGTTTAAAGTATTTCTCTTTGCTGTCAGGCCTGTCACACACAGAGTGCAAGAGAAAGTACACTCTCAACTTGAGTAGAGGGAGCCACTAAACAATTACAAACATATTTATTAAATCTAAACAGAAAAAACAGACGAAACCCTATTAACTTACTTAGGGGGTGATGTAAAGATATGCGCAATGCTGCCTTAAATCGTGTTTAGCCAGCGTAAAGTCTGAGTTTACCGGCTGCTAAAAATGTGGCGTATGTAAGAATGGTGTTCATCTGGTGTTCTGCACCTGCTGTCAAATGTGCACTTTGCCATCATTCGTCCATTAAAATTATATTGAAATGCATTCAAATGAAGAAAAGAGCATGGATTTGGGCGGGATCTGGATAATAAGGGGGCGCAAACATTATAATGTGATGTAAGGATTTTACCTTGCACTTAGGCAATTGCTGACCGTCCAAAAACTCTGCACTAAACCTCTGGTTCCTTTCAGACCACAGTTGGAATGTCTGGAGGGATAACCCAATCCACCTCTTCCAGAGTGCTAGGCAAATCTCTGGATGTCATGTTGGAAAAGGGTAGGCCAATACATATCATTTCCTAAGGATACTTGCATAACTGATGTTGGGTGAGGCTTTTCCCAACAACTCTGTTTCATGCTAGGTGACCTCAGCCATAGGGACTTTCAGCTCCTTCTCAGGAAACATTTCTTTTTTTTTCACTGCTGCTCTCTGTACTCCCAACTCTGCAAGTGCAGCCGCTAAATAGACCGATGCGTTCATTGAGACCCTTGTTATCATAATTGCATATCATTATTTGTGCATGTAATTTGCATTGGTCTTAAACTTACATAGGGCACATTGCAATTTTTATTTTGCATCTGCAGTTATTTGCACGGCGCCTATACGCACATCACCTCCTTAATATGTTATTATTTAACCTATTGTGGTTTAAACATTTTGAATGCCTTGTCATTGATAATGACTGTGAGATCTATAGTCTCAGCGAAATCTTAAGTGATTATGATAGTGATATGCTAAACTTTGCAGCCCTGTCCGGATCTTCTCTTTGGAACTACTGCCCCCTAAATTCGTATGTAACGAAAGCACACTGTATGCACATGGTATCCGATCACCTTGTACCAGGCTTTCACAAAAAGAAGTGTTAGATACTGAATGAAAAGGCTGACTAAACATCTTCCATCTTGCCAGCCCAGGGTGGACATTATAAGAGTCATTCTGGTCTGATAATGTAGAGTTGGCAGAATTCAATTTGTTTTGCTTCACAGTAAATGATCTGTTCTTTCAGGCTAATGGTTTAGTTTTCACTGCAGTCAGCACTGTGCTGAGTGAAAGTGACAGGGCTGCTTCTCAACAACAGCAGGATAATTACAGCTCCTAATGCACCATGATTGATCTTTGAAAGCTATGACACTTCTATCCAAGCACAGGACCACTGCATTGCTGGGAAGGCAGGGCTAATGCTTGGGAGTGACATCAGCCGCATGATGTCATTCGATTAATTTCAC
The DNA here is from genome assembly GCF_017654505.1 of Polyodon spathula. Taxonomy (NCBI): domain Eukaryota; kingdom Metazoa; phylum Chordata; class Actinopteri; order Acipenseriformes; family Polyodontidae; genus Polyodon; species Polyodon spathula. The sequence goes on along the minus strand of NC_054544.1, from coordinate 25,474,940 downwards.
TCTGAGGGCAAATAACAACAATTTAGTATCAGTTTTTTATTTATTAAAGTAATGGATGTTCCCAGCCTTTTACCATTTAATTGATTCATAGGTCTTTGTGCTCTGCATATGACACTAACGTTTATAGCCATTAGCTTTATTTATTTAAGACTATTTTTCCCGGAAAAAGTGAAACCTCATTTTCAAGAAGGCCTGTGAGGGTAATCAGAACTACAATAAATGCTTTGAAACGTTCACAGTATGTTTCAATTGATCTGTAGACAGAAATACAGTAATTTACTGAAAAAACAGACACTTATTCAACTCTTTGCGTAGGTAATACGACTCAAAAGTCAAATCACTACTTGTTGCTTTTTATAATGGGGTTTGCTGTATAAACTGTGTTTGGTTTTTAAATTCAGACTCTTTTTGGTGGTCATTAAATGCGACTGCTTCAGTTTTTTATGTCAGAAACAGTAATGGTAGAATCATAAGTCAATACTTCTGTAGATAGTTGCTGTCAATTTGAACCATGATCTCCAAGTTTAGAGGCCAATCAGCTGTGGCCAATCAGTTCTAAAAGTCAGACTGCTTTTGCCAACATGTAAGACTTTGTACCTTCAGTTATGGATGAAAACATTACACATTTAATTTCATTTCATTTTTTATCTATCCATCTATCTAATTGCAACATTTGAATTTAAAATACGCCCTTGGTTTACTACCTATAATATTGTTCTAACATTTTTTTTCATAATGTTGGTCTGTGTTTCAGAAACAGTGCTTTCAATTCCCGACTGATTACAACTAATAATATATATACCAAATTATATTGTTATAAACATTTATTTTTAGAATGTCTATTACAAAGTTATATTTACTGTTATCATACACTGTATCATGAAAATGGAAGAAAAAAAAACTAAGCTTGTCTAACTGGAAACATCTGAAATCTCATCACAAGTAGGAATGACCAAGATATAGTTTACATACTGTAAGCTCATTTATCATGTGCAACAGGTAATGGGATCCCACCAGACACCACCAAAAAAGTCTAATTTGCAGCAAAGGGCACCTGGTACCTGCTGTACAGACAGTAAATCTGCAGTGTGGTGACAAGTTAAATGAACCTCACCTGAGTCCAAAGGGAAAAACTGTTTAGAAAAAAAAATAAAAGGCTTGCAGTAACGTTAAAATGCCAACAAGAGGTAACAGTAACTGTGGTTCTTACCTTTCCAGTACACATTCAGAGAGCTCTGCAGAGGTAACAGTAACTGTGGTTCTTACCTTTCTGGACTCTGGCCAGTAGGGGTCATTGAAGTTTGATGAAGTATTCCAAGTCCATTTTCTTACCTTGACAGAGAGCCAATGCATTGCTCAATGCGCGTCTCTATCCAAGATCAGCAACTTGGCTTGAGCGGGATGCAAACACCGATTTGCAATACTCCAGCAGCAGAGCCTGTATTAGGTGACCTGCAAGAAAAACATTTTAAAGCATTGGTTATTCCCCCTTTCCCGTTCTGTCACACTGGGTTGGGCAAGCAGCTCTGAACTTTCTTCAATTAACCCTATTATATAGGTCAAGTTAATTAGCTTCCTCTTCTGATTACACTGTCATTTTTTGGTGGGTTCACACAATGCAAGTCTACATGAATTCCTTTCTTCTGTTGCTCTGTCATACACTTTTAGTTAAAGATTGAACATTATGAATGCAGAGCTGCAAGATGCCAGTGTCTTGCTATTCTAAAGACATTGGTTCTGCTTTTTATCCTGGCAACAGGGATATAGTGGAGAAAGCTGTCTGACACTTGCACTTCATAATATGTGAGTAACTGCTTGTCCAACTGTGATGAAAGTTGCTAAAGTACAAGTTATTTAGTATCAGAATCTGGGGGTGTATGGAAGCTGTCTGTTACACTTACATTTTTACATATATTTACAGAACTGCTTGTCCAATTGTGTTGAAACTTGATAAGTACTATTATTATTATTATTATTATTATTATTAGTATTATTATTATTATTATTATTATTATTATTATTATTTATTAGCAGACACCCTTATCCATGGTGACTTACAACTGTTACAAAATATCACATATCAAGTTCAATAAAATCAGTAGCAAAAGATCAAATTCAAATAAGAACTAAAAATAGAGATTACAGTAAATAATTACAAGAGTGGGTTCGACTAAGAGCAGTTAACGTATTAAAAATATTTGCTTATACAAGTAAAGTCTAGTATGAGTAAATAGTAAGTGCCAGGAATGGATGAGAATGATTACAAGTAAGAGCAGGGCATGAAGTTAAGGTCATGAAGGGCAAGGCAACATTGCCTTTGTTGGGCGTGTAAATTCAGGGGCATCAAGGCAGTTCTAGGGGGCAGAAAGGCGAAATATAAATCCAACCCAAGAGCACCAAAGCAATGTCATACTCCTTAATAAAACAACAAGGAAAATAAAATAGAGAGCCTATTATGTTGATCAAATGAATTCTGAGTGATAGCAATTGTTACAAAAATAAAATATTGGTCATTTTTCCATTGTAAAAATAAAATGGTATAAAAAATACAATTTAAAAACAAACTTTTGTAACGAAAAAATACAAAGGGTAATTTGGCAAAAAGAAAAAAAAAAAATATTCAGGGTTTTTTTGTTTTTTTTTGTTTTGCTAAAAACAGTCACAGACCACTGACTAATACATAGATTAGATTAGAGACTTAGATCCAGTATTAGTGATACAACAGCAAATAAGCGATGTAGTGAAAGGAAAGTTAAAAGATTTTCAGGCAAACTGGTTGAAGATTTAACCATGGCTGGAATAACATCAAATTACAAAACAGCAACTCATTGAAATGTCTATATAAATTAACAATTTATATACACTGAAGATATGAAAGGGGTCAGAATGTGTATTGCACCGTTGCATTTTAAGTATTGCAATTTAAAGCCAGTTTTGTCACAACACAATTTAACTTGAAAATCCCATGAAGTGCGGTCATATCGAGCTTAGTCTAACAGCATCCCTCCGTTTGCCCTTCATTAACCAAACATCTTTCTTGTGGCTTAGTACTGGGAGGTGCACGGCAAAAAGAATGGCAACAATAATACATTATGATAAGGAGCCATTTTCTTGCAGGATGAGATTAGACAGAGAACAGGCCAGCTGACGCTGAGCAAGTTTGTGAATGGGTTGTAGACCAGATGTGCTGGTGCTGATGAACACCGGTGGCAATGACGGGCGGGCTTACAGGCAACTTTTGCTGCAAGTTTTTTTTAAATTAATAAGGCATTGCGGCAAGCGGTTTGGGCACTTCGGCAATTGCCACCAGTGCCGTCGGTTATTTTGCGCCCTGTAAGAGCAATTACAAAAAACGTAAATATGGACACGTACAACAGTAAAGTAAAATACAAGATACAGGAAGTAGTAGAATGCGGCAAGGTATGGAGCAGTTCAGTGCAAGTACAGGTACAATTGGGTGCCATACAGTCCAGTATAGTGAGATTTACAGATGCTGTCTGAACAAGTGTGTCTCAAGGAGGTGCCAGAAGGTGGTAAGGAACCAGGTAGTCCTGATATCCGTGGGTAGGTCGTTCCACCAACTGAGGGGCAAGGGTGGAGGAGCAAGCACTGCAAGTGGTGGAGAGGAGGGGGGTACAGCTAATCTGCCGGTGGTGGAGGACCAGAGGGGACAGAGAGAGGGTGTAGGGACAAATCATAGTCTGGAGATAAGAGGGAGCAGAAAGGTAGGCAGAGGTAGGGAGGCCAGCCAGGAAAGAGTTGCAGTAGTAAAGGCGGGACAGTATCAGGGTCTGAACTAGAAGCTCTGTGGAGTAGTCGGTGAGGAAGGGGCGAATACTACATATGTTGCTGAGGAAGAAGCAAGACGAGTGTGCCAGAGGGGAGATGTGCTGAGAGCAGGAGAGGGAGGGGTTGAGGGTGACACCGAGGTTCCTGGTGGATGAGAAGTGAGAGAGGGTGGTGGATTCAAGTGGAATAGACATAGAGGGATCAGAGGTGGGGGGGGAAGAGGGGGGAAGAAAAGGAGGTCTGACTTGGAGAGGTTCAGTTTGAGATGATGCAAGTGCATCCAGGAGGAGATGACTGAGAGACAGTTCGAGTTAAGGGAGGAAACGTTGGGGTCAGAGGGGGGAAAGGAGAGGATGAACTGAGCATTATCAGCATAGAGATACGAGAAGCCATGGGAGATGAGGGGACCTAGGGAACGGGTGTAGAGAGAAAACAGGAGTGGTCCCAGGACTGAGCCTTGGGGGACATCTATCGAAAGAAAGCAAGAGGCAGAGGGTGAGTCATGCCAGGACACCTGGTACATGTGACCAGCGAGGTAGGAGGAGAACCAGACAAGAACAGTGCCAGAGAGTCCCAAGTCAGCAAGGAAGGACAGGAGTATAGAGTGGTTGACCTTGTCAATGGCAACAGAGAGGTCAAGGAGAATTAGGACAGAGCAGAGGGAGGCGGCACAGGCAGACAATAGAGTTTGTGACTGAGAGAAAAGCAGTTTCAGTGGAGTGCGCTGGGCGAAAACCAGAAACTCAAGGGTTTTAAAGAGGAAGGGGAGAAGGGAGACAGGACAGTAATTCTGGAGGGATGAGGGATCCAGCGCAGGTTTTTTTTAAGATGGGGTGACAGAGGCATGTTTTATAGCAGAGTGGTGTTGAGAAGAGAGATGAAAGGGAGTAGAACAGGGGCAGCAGTCTGGAAGTGGTGAGTGGGGAGGGGGTCCAGAGCACACGTGTTGGGTTTATGGCTCTGGAGCAGGGAGCAAAGATCGGAGTCCAAGAGGGGTGTGGGAGGAGGGTAGAATAGTAAGGTTTGCAGAGGGTGATGGGGAGTGATTGAGCAGAGTATGAGGTGGGTGGGGAAGGAGGCGAGGTACTGAAGAGTTTGCAGATGTCTGTGATTTTAGAGAAGGAGGCAATGTCATCAGCCGAGATGGAGGAAGGCAGAAATGGGGGGCTAAGGAGGGAGGAGAAGGTAGAGAAAAGTTTGAGGACTGTTAGTGGAAGACTGAATGATAGAGTGGAAGTAGGAGCGTTTCACAGAGGTGAGTGTAGAAGAGAAGCAAGACAGCAAGGAGATTGGTTTTCTTCCATTTCTTTCCATTCCTTAGCACAAATGAATGAGTGGAATCTGGGCTTCTAGAGAGATCTGTATGATTAATCAGGCAATTACAGTGGACAAAATTCCTGTGCAGCTGAATGTTCAGATGTTGAACGGGGCAATTAGTAAAAATTCTCCTAAGAGTCACTATCCTTTGTTCTAAAAGGAGGGAAACAATTCAATTCAATGACTCTTAGATGTGTTAATTTCTAGTTTTGTTACATTAACATTAACTTCTGTCTGAATAAAAACGTGGTGCTATGGACACTTGGATCAAGCTAGAGTGGACCCAACTGGCAGGGCTGAGCTGTGTCCCCCAGAAGCTGGTAGCTCGCCAATATCAAGTTCCTAGGTGTAGAGAGGCAATTGGCGTAGTGGTAGGATCAGAGGGCACCCATAGGCCTTCAGTTCTCTTGAGCTGTTGTGGACAATTGCTACGGAGAGGGAACATAATTAGACATTTTAAATAAGGTAGACACTGGGTGTAAAATGAAAGGTATGGAAAATAAAAGTGATAACTTCTTCAGATTAACAGTTTATTAAGAGAAATAACATAGTAATAATGAGTGTAGGGACAAACAGTATTGCAGGAATAATATCTGCAACATCCTGGACAGGAAACCGATCTTTTATCAGCCAGGGTCTTCTGACACTGCCAGTTTTGTAGATCTTGTTCAGGAGAACACCCTTTTTGGAGATCTTGGCTAGATTCCACCATCAAACCACCAGTCATGCAGCCAACTTCTCAATGCACACTAAAAAAAACCCACTGAAATGTTAAAGGTAGAGTTGAACAGCAAATTAACTTTGCATGCCTTTATTGTCATTCAGTCCATTTTTTGTTGTATTATTATATATAATAGTACATAATAGCTATACATATGCACTGAAAAAACGTATTCCTTTTGTTGTAATATTGGAAATATATGTACCCAGGTGCTTGTCAGAGATAGTGGGGTTCATGAGTAGAGGCTGAACGCCTTTAAGAAGAAAGGCATGATGGGATATCAGCTGAAACTTATCAGCTGATATAGAGAGGTGCTGTATATTATTAACCAGCAGAATACGATAACCTCAGGTAGAGTCCTTCGCGGGTCCGATTTTTAAGACCCCCTTCTGACCTGGACCAGATACTACAGGGCCCAACACAAACCCGCAATCCACTGCAAGATCGTCTTCTTACCCATGACCCAGCCTGCTTTAATAAGACCTGCAACCTGACCCAAACCCACAAGTGTATTTCCTTTACTTACTGCCTGCGTCAACTGACTCTCCCACGGTCTCACATTCACACACAGAGTTGAGTTTACACAATAGGCTTACAGTGTGGTAGCTTTCTCTAGTGGTCTACACATGGTGACATATTAGCTATCTCTACTTACTTTACTATAAAATATATGTATAAAACAAGCAACAACACTGCTTAGCCAGCTGACTCCTTTCTAATCGCCTCCTACTTTAATGCAGGAAATATCGGTACATTTACATTCTAATATGTTATTTGGGAAAGGGTTACAGACGAGTACGCTGAAAGGACAGAAAACATTTTTGGTGATTCAAATTCAGACCTGATATTTTATTTTTTTTTGTTGACTTACACCCGAACCGTAAACCACTCAAAAGTTCACATTCCGACCCGAAACCGACCCGCTTTTGCGGGTACCCGACCCAGTGCAGGACTCTAAACCCAGCTTCATGCAACAGTGGTAGTAATCGAATTTGTGTGGGTCCTGTTGTCTAAAAGAAAATTCTTACATTTGCGTTCAAGAAATTCTGAACAAGATCTGCGTGAAACTCAAATATAAACACATATAAAGGTTTGTGTGTTGCACATGCTCATTTAACAAAATGCCATGAAAACCTATCATAAAATTTTTTTTTTAACAAAGGGCTGTAATGTAGCAAAAAGCTAAACAATAGTGCCTAATAAAGTCCCACCAACAGATTTATTGTCTGTTGCATCTTCTACAGCAGCCGCAACACCCTCAGGAGTTTAGGATGACTAAATTGCACAGCAGATTCTATAGTTAGATGATGATCTGATAAGCCAAATAAGCAAGCCCGGTAATTTAAGATGTTAACTTACCATAATCAGGGTCGGCGTAACCATATAGGCAGAATATGTGGCCGTCTAGAGCGGCAAATTGAAGGGGGCGGCAAAAATGGTACATAATTACCTTTTATACTTCACATTTCTTTTGTCGTAAAATGTTCAACATCTTAGATCACTGTTTCTTGTTCTACAAAACTTATTGCTGATGTTACAGAACCATATCATGAGCAGTGGTGTAGTCCTAAATCTGGAAGTACGGGAATGCTGGGGGGGGCAGGGGGATCATGGGTTCCCCTGGGAACAGGCTCGTGGTTGCTGAGCCCGTTGCTAAGCAAAGGACGCATTGAAGTTCCTCGCATATTCAAATGGGCCAGGGCCTTATTGGATTTCATTTAACTATCCTGACAACAATTCTTATAAAAGGATGCTGCTAATACAGGATAATCGTCATGGAAATCACTAGATTTGTAGCTAGTTGCTTTTGACAACAAAGAATTGTTGTCAAAGAGAAATTCGCTAAGTTCGCAACACTGCTTGAAGGCGCAGAAAAAAATAATTGATTTCCACATGGCTTATTATTTCCTTGACACAACAAGAAAAGAGATTGCTTCATCGGTGCCCAGGCACTGCAATTACAGTGGTTGTTTGCCATTTAAACATTTTCATAACAAATCAGTAAAGATTATTTAATTCTTTAGAGTTAATTCTTAAGTCAAGGATCTGACTAAAGGAAAAGGTACCAGAGGATTTGCTGTGCACGATTACATGATCACTAACCTACACGTTAGATACCAGTTTTATAGCAGTTAAGGAATGCAATACAGTACTGTACAAATAAGGTACAATGAAAATACGGTGTGTTTGAAGTAACCTTTGTATCCTGTATAAATTGTTATTTATAACTCTAGGCTCATGGTGGTAGAATCCATTGATCATAAATATTGTCATTGTAGAGCTGACAGTAGATGTCACTACCATTTGTAACCAGAGTGATGATTGTATAGTTGTATATAGTTTTGTGATGATGTAAAAAAAAAAAAAAAAATCTGGTGTACAGTAATTCATATATATATATATATATATATATATAATATATATATATATATATATATATATATATATATATATATATATAAAATGTAATAAAAGAGTGAAAAGGGAGGGCGGCAAAACGTTTGTTTGCCTAGGGTGGCAAAAATACTTGTACCGGCCCTAACCATAATGTACTAAAGCAGGGTCAGCTGCTGCTGGGAAAACAAAGTTGTTGTTTTTTTTTTCAAACTGAGCAGAAATGTGAAAAAAGAACGCATAGAAATACTAGTAATTAGGGAGAGTACTGCTGAGCAAAAAAAAAAAAAACTAAATATTTAAAGAATTAAAAATGAAATGTAAAAGCTTACTTGACCGCAGTAAAAAAAAAAAAAAAAATCCATTCACTCAATTTACCTCCCAGACTGTGCTAATGAAAATATATTACAATGTGCTTGCTGTGGTGTATTTAATATCAAAAACAGCAGAACAACAACGCTGCGATTTAAACTGTTTTTTTACTGAAAAACAAATGGCAACATGTCCGAGCTGTCTGTGTTACAGCACATGCTGGCATATCAGGACTGAGCTTCGGAGCTGCATCATGCTGTTTCACATACAATTGTACACAATTAAAGGTGCGGTCACCAGTTCTTCGACCATTTGTATTGCAGGGGCCTTGATGCTTCAAAAGTATGTTTTTCTTCTTGTTGATCTTGCCTTGCTGTTAGCAGTGCTAGAGTCCTGCATGGATTAGGAATGTGAACTTTTTCGCGGTTTGCGGTTCAGGTGCGAATCGAAAAAACCTGTCATTATATTTTTGGGAACGACAGCCACAAAACTCTCTGTGAAAGCACAGGTGTAGCTCCTTTTCAACTGGTGGCACGAAAGGAATAGCCAGGTATTTTATAGTAAAGTAATTAGAGATAGTTAATGTTTCAATGTTAAAATACATTCAGCCCACTAGAAAAAGATACTGCGCTGTATTGCATAAACTCAATGTGGAGAATGGTAGAGATATCTGTGTATGAATGAGAGCATGAGAAAGTCGGTCGGCGCAAAGGACAAACACTTGAGGGTTCGGGTCGAGTTGCAGGTCTTATTAAAGTGGGTTGGGTCACGAGTAAGAAGATGGTGTTGCAGCTGGTTGCGGTCCAGGGTCGAAAGCGGGTCGTAAAAATCTGACCGGACAGGACTCTAAGCAGTGCTGAAATAAAGCTCCTTCTTTCACTAATGTCAGACACTACAAGCAGACCATTACTAGTCCAGCACAGTGGTTCCCAACCTTTTTGGGTGTGCGGGCCCCTTCTGAACTACAATCATGGTGACACACAGCCGCTATACAAGGACATTCTATTAATTCGATTTCCAGATTGCTGGTGCTGTAACCTGGCAGAAGTCAGTCAGATTTCGTTGCGTGAAGACTGACTTTAAAGAGTGTCACATGAAAGCTCTGTCAGCCTCTTAATCATTTGATGTCAAGTTTGTGTGCATTTCACTGTCAACATTCACGAATGTGTTTTTAATCGACTTGTTTTTGTCGAGTCGAAGTCACTGTGTTTCATTTTTAAGTGGTGCCAAAGATTCAAACTTTCGTTCAGAGCACTTCATAAAAATACAGCGGTCGTGGCTCCTCTTCACTAGCTAATCCATGCTGCACCAGTAGATGCTTGTGACTGTTTTTTTGGTGAGGCACAGTGGCTAACTTCCTAAAAGTCAATTTACTTTGTTCAGCTGGTTTCATATATACTGTACCTCAGCTGAGGAAATTTAATGCGTTCAAATAATTGACTGCAGTGTATGTAAATTATACCCTATCAACACAATCATTACTTCAAAACAAACAAGGCAGCTTGTCATGGCATAGCAAGAAATTGACGGTTTTACGACCATCAAGAGATGTAACCTTACTTATTTAGTTGAAAGAAAGAAACATGGCCACCAGTAGTTAGTTCACAGCGCTACCTTCCATTGTATGTACTTGCCACTTTCGTTACCATCTTTCTTCAAAATCTCCAGTGCTAGTGTTATTCTGCCGTCCTTACTTAAACGTCTCTCTTCTTGGGGTCTTGCTGTAAAACATATTTTCGTCAGGTCGCATATGTAGTAAGTCAGATTCAACTAAAGCCATTACTGAAAAAATTAAAATCGCACAAATTCAAACTGCTCCAAATCCAGTAGGTGCCTCACCAAGCTATGGTTACCATAGCAATGTCTTCAGAAAGGGACCCCAGCGGTGAGTTGCCATGGTAACAAACAGCATTGTGAGGTGCACAAGTTTCTTCCTGATGCAGCACTACATTGTTCCAGCTTTCTGTAGCTTTCTTTGTAACTTTTAAATAATGTAACTAACACTTTAGTGTACTTACATGTGTAACTGCTTAAATGTGTTTATATTTCTCAATAAAATAAAAACGATATGCAAAATGTTGGTTTTTTTAGCCGGGAATTCGTGGTGAGGCCGTTGAAGAGCCGCCTCTGTACTCCACTGCCACTTGCTTTTTTCACTCACTTGCTTCTTTTAAAAGCCTGTTTTTATCCAGTGATCCACTGCTGATGCTTCCCACAAGGCAAAACAAAGGAATATTCCCTAGAAAGTGTCCTGAGGGCATCAGATGATTCTAGGGCATTTGCCATTTATTCCCACCTTTCACTTCTAGAGCTCAGCAACTTCACGAAACAAAGTCACCCTGTCCCTAACCCAACCCCAACCCTAACCCCTTAACAACCCCTGCCCTAAAACCTAACCCTAACCCAATACCTAACCTAAACCTAACTCCCACACTCTCCCCCATCGGCCCTACGCCACGATGATATCGGTTCACCCCACATCCTTGTAAGTGCCACATACCTTAAAACGAATAGAAAACCAAGGTGATGATGCTCTGATCAGCTGTCATTGAAGCAAAAACATCTTGACCTGGATTAAAAACTGAATGATGGAAAATAGGACCCCCTGTGGGCCATGTGGAGAACATCATGTGGCAAGTGAGAGTACCTTTCTTTGATTTTATAACCACCCTTTCCAGTGGGAGAATAAAACTAGAGTGCATGCAGAATTAAAAACCAGAAATAAAATTGACATATAATTACACTACCAACCTCACATCAGTAATTACCAGAAGTTATGGATAAAAAAGGAGTGCCTTATTCACATGTTTTTAAATGAAGGAATACAGGGGGGAGGACTTCCTCAACAACAGAAACTCAAACTGTACTGGTCAGATGGTTTGTACTAGAGTACAGAGGACTAAACTATGGAAGTATTCAGTCAGACATCAATGAATTATAAACTAGTCTGTATAAAAAAATAAAATAAAATAAAAAACAGTGGACGACTGCAGTTTTGTTGTAACCAATTCATCAAAGTTTTGTTCTTTTGATAAATTGGTACTGAGTTATACCAATGGACAAATACTAGAAAATATGGACACAATACATTTTGGCCAGTAGATATCCATAATACACTGCAAAAAGCAGGTAACTGGGAATTCAAACCCATCATATGAAACAGTTAACGTTTGTCACATTTCACAGAAGACTTTTGGTTTGTTGTATACTGGAATTACTTAATCAATAAATGAAGTAATTGTGCCACAATTATATAAAATGAGCGCCTCAACATTTGCTTCCCTGGAACTAAAACAGAAGTTTAAACCAAACAAAATCCAACATAATTACATTTATTCTGTTTTAATTTGATTTCTTGGAATTAACTTCATGAGCTCATAAATAACACCACTCACAGAACACACTGACACAATGGATATTTAGGGCCCTTGCAGGCCTTTTTTCATCGAGCAATGTTCAGTGAAGAACCAATTTGGGTTAACAGAGGAAACCATTTGATTAGATATGGAAAATATAGGACATGATTAAGCAAAAAAATATATAATAATAATAATAATAATAATAATAATAATAATAATAATAATAATAATAATAAATAATTTGGAAACCAATTTGTGAACGAAGCTTACCATTTACGTCATGTGTCACATTGAAAAGAGTCCTGTTACTGCCGGTGCACCGCTGTAAACTCCTGTAGGTGCACAACGAGCAATTACCTAATCATCCTAAATCCATACTGCATACTCCACCTCAGCTGCTCATTTTGTTGGCAATTCCACCATATTCATTTCAACGCCACAATCTGCAGTCCCAAATATATGAAATCATCTTACCCCTTTCACACAGATGAGTTATGACGGCTCAGAACCTGTGTATTGTTATTTTGAGGGATGTGGTAAAAAGCACTGCGCTTACTCGCACATGCCTAAACTTCCTTTAAGAAAGCAGGGAAGCGCCCATTCCATATGCAATTCATTTTTGTCATTCATTTGGTCTTGTATCTTTTTACTTGTGCAACTTTGCGCCTAACTTCTCATTTTGTCTTGTACGTTGTGAATTATTATTATTATTATTATTATTATTATTATTATTATTATTATTATTATTATTATTTAGAGAAATTGATTGTTTCCAGTTTAGGTTTGCAAAAATAATTATGTATAATTAATGGTAAATGTACCTCTGTTCGACAATAGGAAAACACCCATCAGATCGCAACTGATTGCACCTGTAGCAAAATCTAACAGCATACCACTTTCAATGTGACAACGTATCACTTTCTAACATTACACAGGTCAGGTTTTGGTAGGCATACCACATTCTGACAATGTACCACTTTCTAACACTATACCGGTATTGATGCGGCATTTTGGTCTGTGTGAATTTCCTACACCGTCACAGCCCTCATATTTTATGTTGTCTCTGAACCACCTCGCAAGGCGGTTCAGAGACAGCCCTGAACCGTTGTAACGCCTGTGTGAAAGGCTGTGAAAGGTACTGAAGAAGCGCGACAGTGGGCGTGGATTGAAAGCCAACATCCCAAGTGACTACCGCATACCGGGCGTGTTGTGTATTTTTACCGTTGGTGTTACACGCTTTCATTTTTTTTTCAAATACAATGGCTGACCATGAACGAGACAGTAATTGAAGTGCGGAGCATGTTAATGAATTGTTAAAGTTATCGGCTGAGGAGGAGGTGAATTCAGAAATAGAAGGGACGGTGCGTGATGCTGTAATTTATGGGCGCACGACCGTTGCCATGAAAACGATCTGTGTTGACTGACAGGTTTGAAAATAGACTCACGTGATCCCTTTGACTGCGTGAAAGGGTTATGGCGGTATAGATTGCGCAATTTCGTGCTGTGTGAATGGGTATTTAATTTAAATTTTAAATAATTTTGTAAACATCTCTGTCAGTAGCGGCATTTGTATGTGAAAGGGGCTCTGGTTACATTATCGCTCTATTATCAAGACCAACCTACGACCGTCATTTAAAAACCATGTGAATGAAAACACTGATGCCTAATTATGTACATTTGATTTGACACAGTCAACTAGAAAATAAAAGCGAAAAATTACCCCCAAAAAAGAACTCTGTCTAAAGAAAACAAAAACAAACAATATCAAGAAAAAACTGTTAAATTAAATAAAGTTTAACTTTTAAATTGTGAAAATATTCACTTGTTACAGGCAATTCCATGCATGGGCATCTATCTCCCTATCCTATTGTGCTGGTTACCTGACTGAAGCTTGTCTGTTTTCAAAGCGGGGGGTAATCAATGGACATGTGTCTGTTTCCTCGAGCCTGCAATCTGGTGGTATCCTGGGAGACAGACTCATTGCAGCCAACTACTTTATATCAAAACGAACAATAACTTAATCTGGATCCTGATCTGGGTACCACTGATTGTTTACTGTAAAACCCTGACTAAACAGATAAGGTCATTTCTTTATCTCTGAAATTCTCGTTAGGTCACCCTACAGTACTTGATTCAATACCAGAAAAAAAAAAAAAAAACACAAACTACATAAGGCTAACGATGTAGTTGAGGGAAAGTCGTCCTCTTAAGGTTAAAATAATAAAAATAACAAACATTCTAATCTCTATACTACTACTACCAGCTGTCACTCGACAGCTAGAGTGGTCCATTAATGGGCAATTAAATAGGACTACTACGACTACTATAATAATAATAATAATAATAATAATAATAATAATAATAATAATAATAATAATAATAATAATTTGTTATTATGGTATGTCAAATATACTATAGACTAGTTTAAGCATATCAGTTGAGCGATCTTAAAATAAATATGAATATACGTAAAACATTATAGCGTACAACGGGAAAACATTACAGTGACTTTATATGTAAGTTTGAACGTTTTGCAGAGTCTGAGAAGACCGTAGCGTTTTAAAGTCGTAGAAACCCAGAGGATTTGATAAGGGGGTGTGTTCCCGTGTCTTTAGTACAAGCCAAGGCCATTAGTGAGTTAATCTTGAGGATGTTAAATTGTAGCTCTAAATTGGAATTAATGGGCATGCACTTTAGCTATTAGATGCAAAAAAGATTGGAACCCGCTTTTATTACTAATTTATGTTTATGTTGAAATTACCCACGCAGTTAAACAGGCAAGTAAAACAAAACAAACAAAAAAAAAAAAACCAGCTTTTTGTTAGCAACTGCTTTGATCGGTATCTCTCAACAGCCAGAGCACATAGGCGAGGTATAAAAATAATAACTAGTTTTGTGATGGCACCTCCCTTACTTCGTTTTGAATGGCTTGGCTTGATGGGAATGGGCTGTGCTTAAAGGCAGTATGTGATTGACTCCACATAGTGGTACAGAAACAGTGATCAGTTCTCTGCGTTAGTTAAATCACTCAAAGTCCTTGGTCTAACGTTTGGTTGAAACTTGTGCTTAATAATGGAATGCATTAGTCTACCATATACATGCGGTACGGTACACTGAAGAAGGCACTACCAAAACGTTTGTCTACTTGACTTACCGTTATCGTACACTCAAACGTCCTATGGATAGGTGTTTTCGTATGAAAGCGAGGCGTATTTTCTTCTACATACCGGTAGTACAAGCGACACTAACCAGTTCACACACACACACACACACACACACACGCATACACGAATGTGTTAAATATCTGCAAAGTGTACTGTAGGATAAACTGGGGGATTTAAACTTTTATCTGCCAAAATGCGGAGCTATATTTTCTGTGTTAAAATTACAACATCGAAACGATAACCACGTTATTAAGTCACTGCATGTAGACTGTATAGAAGCAGGTGGCACTGTCGTCCCTGTATGAGCAGAGAATACAGGTGCTTTCGGTATTAAAGACGACTAAACATCCATTGGACATACATGGGAAAATTATCAGCGGTGAGGTAGGTTGGTGGTGAATGCAGCATCCCCTATGCATGTTTAATACGGTAAAATAATACTAAATAAAAGGAAACATAATAAGCGTGGTAAAACACATGCAAGCGAATCACACCTAACAGCAAAGCATAGAAGGTCACGTTTAAAAAAAAAAAAAAATATTGCAAAATCACTTGAACTTTTATTGTGGTTTCATTTATCAGATATGTCACAGGTTACTTATTTTTTCTACTCGGCAGTTGGTGCACTAGAGCCATTTAATTCAGCTTGTATTACCAGAAAGGTAGGCTATAGATGCTGCACAACAGGTGCACATTTAACCAAGTCGAATCTAACAATATTGAAATTGACTGGCAGATTGGGGAAGTTACTGGTTATCCCCCAAAAAACATTTGGGCATGTAGTTCATTGTTTCAAATAAAACAGACGTTCATGTGTTCTGTGGAAAGGAACTTCAATAAGGACTCGGCATTGCTTTAAAAAAAAAAAAAAAATAGCTGTCTACGTGGTCAGCTACATGGTAACGGGGCATCTTGTTGACATTGCCAGTCTGATAAGGATTACAATACCAGGGGGAGCTGACCGGGAGGAGTGGTGGGCAATAAATGCGAAGCACAGCCTGCCCCATAGTGACCCGATGGGACGAGAGGTAGGCTGGGACAGAAAGGCAGGGCTGACAGGGTGCGGTCTCAAGCGGCTTCTGTTCCCGGATCTGTTCAATTTCCATTTCAAGCTTGAGCCGTGCGCCACAGGGACGCATTCAGAGCAACCAGAGCGCAAACCACTGCGAACACCCTCTGACCGCTGCCCAAAGACACAGAGTGGACATTGGTAGCGAGGAACCGGCTTTGAACCCATGTGCCAAAACAAACGGACTTCCCTATTTATTCATACCCCTGTCCTCTGGTTGCAGATCGTGCTTGACAGCTTCAAGGGAGAGAGTAAGGACGCCACCTGCTCTTTAAACGAAACCGGCACTACTGCGCTCTCGGGACGGGGACTCCTTTGCGCATTGGGGATGGCGAGGGTTGAGGACCCCGCGATCCGATTTTAAGGGTCTCTCCCCCCACCTCCCCATACCCCGTGGGGGAGAGAAGGAGAAAAACGGGGAAACGGGGAGCAGTTTCACCCTTCCGATCAATCAGATCGCCCACCTGGGGTGGAATGAGGCTGCCTGTGCTGCTGGGGCTGTTCAGCGGCTGCGCCCTGATCCTTGTCCCGGCCTCCGAGGGCTGCGGGCCGGGCAGGGGATACGGCAAGAGACGGCACCCCAGGAAACTCACTCCACTCGCTTATAAGCAGTTCAGCCCCAACGTAGCAGAGAAAACTCTCGGCGCCAGCGGCAGGTACGAGGGTAAAATCACCAGGAATTCCGAGCGGTTTAAAGAGCTAACTCCTAACTACAATCCTGACATAATCTTCAAAGACGAGGAAAATACAGGTGCTGACCGACTAATGACCCAGGTAAGGCATGCACTCTGGAAAATGCTTTATTTTAGTGCCTTTTCTTATTGCGACTGTACACTGTGGTTTAGTGAACGCTTGGAACGCGTATGTGCTGTTTTGTTGGTTCCTGCCCTTTGCCCACTTTGTTTAAACCAAGCGAACCTTATTGATTTAGTTTTATTGACTTTTTTTCTCCGTCCAGCCGAGATTACTCATTAGGGAACGTTATTTACACAGGTTTTTATAGTCACGCAACCAGTCATCACTATTGTAAACCCGTCACTGACAAATTATAGTGAAACTGATTTTCTTTTAAATATGTACGTATCCAAGTAACTCTGGATCTAAATATTTGTGAGGTCCGAACAACGAATTTATTTAACACACAAAACAAACGTGTACCCCCCTGCCCCCCGCTCTGTTACCCGTTGGCTTGACTCCGGAATTAATTAATGAATGGAAGGTACGGAATAGAATTCTGAGCTGCTATCTTGGGGAACCCCGCCCCGCACCCCACTGTTTTATTTGCTATTAAATCATTAGATTGGTGTAAATCGTCATAGAAAAAAAAAAAAAAAAAAAAAAAAACATTGTAAGGTGATTTTCACATGTGTTTTGAAGCTATTGTGTTTCTATAATACAAGACGGACATTATTTGTTACAAATGGATTGCAAATCGATACACGGAAAGTTAATATAAATACAAGTTTTCATTGGGTTAGCTATTATATAAAATTCAGTAGCATATATTCAGGGAATTCCTGTTTATCAAAAGTGAGGGATTCTCAGAAATTATAATGTAAAGTTATTTTTCTCTATGATTTTCAGTTAAATGAAGCTGGTTGTTACAGTTATGTGAAGTAAATGAGTGTTCGAACCTTACGGTTGTCCGTGTTTGTGTAGTGGTTAGGACAAACCGCTCCTCTAAAATCCTGACGACCATGAAAGAAAAAATAACGCCGTTTTAAAGCTTGATTTATGAACCCTCTGACGAGTTTGCTTTCCCGAAGCAAAGCAGAAAATAGTGTGTATCCAAAAAATCCAAACATTCTGCTGAATGCGGTACCTATGTCATTTCAATCAGCACAGAGAGGCTGCGCGGAATGCAAAAGGCAAAAACAGGTGACAGAAACACTTGCGGAGAGGAAAGAAAAACTAATATTTCTGAGGAAAACCTCAGAACACCGGCTTTCAATCCTAAACTCACTTTTCACTTTAAATGTCCGACACACCATGCAAATCTGCGCAATCTGGTTTATCAGTGCAAAAAACCTCAACATGGAAAAGACTTTGAAAAATGTGGTCATCTTTTTCCATTTGTTTACTTTAATTAGTAGAAGTGGATTTTATCTTAAAACAGCCTATAATAATGTTTGAGTTTTCACTGAAATATTATTTTTTGCAATGTTTACTACATTCCAGCCTTATATCTACTCTGCCTTAATATAGACCAGATATTGTTGGCTGTCCAGTTTCTTTGCATTGCCTAAGGCAATTTTAAATCTAGGGATTCTGTATGTAAGCTTTGTTTTAGCTCCTGGAAGGAAGGAAGGAAGGAATATAACACATTTTACATTTTCATCTTTTGTATAAGGATAACAGTTTACAAGAAAGAACTAGAAAGGTTATACGTTCAACATGGGTTTGTGCGGTAACAACTTTTCTAAATATGAAAAAGAAAGAAGCCGGTATGCACTGCACATTTAACACATCTGAATTGTTGTACTAAACTATCACTCATTGGTTTCTTTAAAAACTGAATTTCATTACTAGATAGTTTTCAGTATTGAATTTTCCAGTCCTCAGGTAAATCGTAATAAAGTTAATCAAACTAAATAGGACTGGGGTGTGTTCTAAATGGGAAAACGAGCCCACGTGGAATGACAGGTCCTGTTTGGAGGTGACTGTAAAACAAAAGTGTAGAAAATGAAGAATTTCCTGTATTGCATTTAAAGAAGGTGCAGAAATAGCTGTACACCACGAATACTCACTAAGACCACCCGACTTCAGCTATGAGTCTTTCCAGCAGCCCCAGTGCTTGAAAAGATGCACGTTAGCAAGCCCCCTAAACAATGGTCTAAAAAGAATTAGCAATGGCAGAATAACACAAAACACACATTCTGGGATATTAAACAGTTAAGAAATAAAATGCAGTAACAACTGGCTATTAAGGCCAGTCAAGGGACCAAGAAAATGTTACCTTAAGGGGGCTGGCCTTACTACTGAAAGGACACAGCTGAAGCTTCTGTCAAAAATGTTTACAATGGTGTCTTAGTGTCTAATAGTTATTCTATTAAATCCCCATGTCAACCTAGTTACATCATGTGGAATCCAAGTTTTCAGAGGGTTAGGTACTTTAGACCATGTTGGTCCCTAGTGATGTAATAGTGGCTCAATACGTTTGGGACTGCAGACAGTAATACTGAATACAGGGGTGGCTTTAATACGGATGAGGGTTACTGCCTTCATTGTGAGGTGGCCTTTTTACTGAGGTGGCCTTAAGTGAGGCCTGTATTCTGAATGGTATAAAGTATCTTTTACTTTATAAAGGAGATTTCACAGCATGTCAATTTGATTTAAAAAGCTGCCCTATATATTTCCTGGGACGGAAACAGAGACAAAGTAACTGGAGACCAACAGTTAATGAGAGTCCCACGACAAAGCTTAACCGGGGAGTCACGGCTAACAAATCCTGTAGTCACTCAGCCACTAGATTGTGGAGTAGTATTCCCGATGAGATCAGAACCTAACCGTCATACTATATTAAAAAAAAAAAGTATGCAGAGAAATGTTTTGAAAGTGTTCATTTTCACTGTACTGACTCCTGTATGACACTATGTGTGTGTGTGCATGTCCTGTGTGAAACTGTGTGAGTGTGCATGTACTGTGTGAAACTGTGTGTGTGTGTATGTGCATATCCTGTATGAAACTGTGTGTGTATGTGCATGTCCTGTATGAAACTGTGTGTGTGTATGTGCATGTCCTGTATGACATGGTGTGTGTGTGTGTGTGTGTGTGTGCATGTCCTGTATCAAACTGTGTGTGTGTGTGTGTGTGTGTGTTTGTGCATGTCCTTTATGACACGGTGTGTGTGTGTGTGTGCGTGCGTGTCCTGTATGAAACTGTGTGTGTGTGTATGTGCATGTCCTGTATGGGCATAGGTACAAATCTTTGAGTAATCTTTCTCTTATATTTTGTCTGAACCGCATATTTTTAAACAGATTTGAAAAACTACAAAAAATCGTGTTTCGAGGCTATTTTTCTAAGAGGTGTATCATTATTTTCACAGTATAATGCTAGATTGAAGCTGGTAAGAACAATTTTTTAACTACAGCTACTTGTTATCTCATTGCCTTTGTAATTGCTTCAGCTCAGATCTCTCACACTAAATTATTCTAAATCATTCACACTGGACCCTATATATAAAACTTTAATTATTATTAATGACTTCTCAATTGTTATTTTCAAAGTATATTCTTGAAATGCAGTACACTTCTACACTGTTGATAATGGAGCTGGGAAAAGCCTAGAATCCAACTATTTGTTTAATTAAGACAGTTAAAACCCACACTTTTAAATACCCTTGTTCTTGTACAATCTTTGACTTTACTGTGAGTATTGATACGAGGCACAAACTTGAATGTATTTTAAAAAGTTAAAGTATGCAGAGGAATGTTTTGAAAGTGTTCATTTTCACTGTTTGCAAGGATATTAAACCTCGCACATACCACTACCTACGTCTGTATCTTACACACACACACATATCTACAGCTATGGACACAAGTTTTGCATCAACTTATAGAATTAACACATTTTGCTTTATAAAGTCAAATGAAACCTGTATAAAACTTTAAATCTAACATGAAATACTTCTATTATGCCTTCCGGCAGACTTTTGCGATATAATTTTATAGGTTATTTGATTACATGATGTTAAATAAAAGATCAAAATTCTGTTCATGTACTTTTGTTTTTTAAATTATGTCTCAATCCTAACATTCTATGCGATGCAAAACTTTTGGCCAGAGCTGTATGTGCTACCATTTATTCAACTTTTAAAACTAAACTTTAGTTTTTTGTGCTCTTTCAGATCAAACTTATTTGTTTTAAACTAAATTATTTTTAAACCGTAATATTCATCTAATTAGAGACAGAACAAGAAAGCATTAATAGCAGCGTCAATATGCTGCAGGTGCCACGCATACAGGATCAATTGAAAATGCATTTTTAAAAATACTTTTGAGTGACACAAACTTATATTGTGCAGGTCAAATCTATTTCAGGTCACACTTTCTTAATAACCTTTAGAAAAAACTAAAATACTGCTTTTTTAATAAAAAAAATCTTAATATTTTAGGATTGGTTTCATGCAATTGTTCTGAGTGGGTTCTTCAATACTGAGCCATACTTTTTCTCTAAATCTGCTTTTTTACTGAGTAGGTGGGGCTGGACATGTTGTCACATTGTCACATGATTTGAATAGAAGGAGGAAGGTTGTTCAGAAGTTAGGATTCTCCAGACAAACTCCAAACAGCCTAAAGCCTGGTCAAGGTACATATTAGGAATACAAAATATGATAACTCAATACTGGAGAAACGGGACCCCTCAGAATCACGGTAAATGTAAAAAAGAATTTGAAATGATATATGAAGTTATTTACTAATAAAACTGTTCAAACAAGACCACAGTTATTTGCCCTGATATCAGTTTCAAGTGTCTGGCTTGCTTTTTGTTTAAGAATCTATTTTTATGTTTGTTTTTATTTCTGATATTTTAGTTTTGTTTTGGCACGCATGCAAAGCATAGTTCAAGCCTTTGCAATGACCATTGCCACTTGCCCACTGGTTCAATATAAACTTTGAGTTCAAGTCATGCTTTCTGTGGTTATACTGTGCATTTACCATAGTTTGGTATGTTTTCAAATATACTTCACCATACCTCGGTGGGCTCTGCAATGCGTATCTTTGCTTCAACATGCTTTCTCTGTTTTATTACATGTTTATTTGCTTTTACTGTAAGAAACTTTAATAAGGGTATTCACTGTACTATCAATACATTCAATTGTGTAAGAAACAAAACAGTAAACAGATAAAATTGAAGATAACTAAAAAGAAAATGGCTTAAAATTAGTAAAACTTTATAGGCAAACTTAAAATGACACAGAACACACTACCCTCATTGAAAAATCAGTTTAGTTCCAGTTGATCTGTCTGTCTGTCTGTCTGCATCTTACACTACACGGTGAACATGATAACTGTCTGTCTGTCTGCATCTTACACTACATGGTGAACATAACTGTCTGTCTTTGCATCTTACACTACCTGATGAACATAATAACTGTCTGTCTGTGCATCTTACGCTACCTGATGAACACGATAACTGTCTGTCTGTCTGCATCTTACACTACATGGTGAACATGATAACTGTCTGTCTGTGCATCTTACACTACATGGTGAACATGATAACTGTCTGACTGTGCACCTGACACTACATGGTGAACATGATAACTGTCTACTGTGCATCTTACACTACATGGTGAACATGATGACTGTCTATCTGTGCATCTTACACCTTTTTCACACTGGGAACACTTACCAAGTGTGCTGGGAGCTTTTCAGTGGAAACCTCCTTGGATCGTTTCTCTTTCACACTGGATGTGTGCTGTGAGTTCACGTCCATCTTTTCAAGTGTACCGAGAACACTTCCCTTTCACATTACACATCTGCAATTGTACTGAGAATACAAAAAAAGAGCTAACAGCTAATAAATAGTAAATAAAACAAAACTTGTTACAGTTTGATACATGATACGTAAAAACGAATTTAACATTTGGCAGCCTTAATTTAATATAATGCAATTTAATATATAAAACGTTTTGCACTTACTGTTCATAAACCACTTATCTCATGGATTTTTTTTAAACATATTCTATTCTGTGGTAGAAAGGTCCTTATGCAGCTGATCTATAGGATGCAGTAGCAATATTACGGTCTTGGCAAAACCGAACACAATGCAATTGTTTTCTTTATAGCACTGGGACAAATACGCATATTAATTAAAATGTATTCACGTCACAGGATTTACAAATTAAAGTAAAACTACCATTTAAATGAAACCAGTGCATGAGAGAAGCGTGAATGCCATAAAACCCCGTATTATTATTATAGCCTACTTCGTGTTCAGACCATCTTCTTGTGGGATCTGCTGTTTGCACAAAGTCTCACCCGGAGTTTGTAGTCTCTCACCTACTGGCACTACTACGAAAACAAATCTCAAGTTATCATTTGTTTATTATATAGGCCCGCCTAATATAACATATATGACATAGTTAAATATTCTTAATTCTCGATTGTTTTAAATGTGGCAGGGTTTATTTTAAATCTTTTTTTAAAAAATAACTTTTAAAGTTTAAGTTCTGAAATCAGTTAGCTAAAGCATAAGTACAATTTTTCTACAGCTGCAGAAGAGGCAAAGGAATGCTTTTCTTCGTCTCCATTTCAAGGTGTGCTACATTGATGGCAATAATACTACTGTATACAAGATTCTTCTGGTTTTAGTTCCAGCTGAGTTACATCAGTTACTGAACTAAATATAATTGACACTTTGGTACACTTGACGTTTGCAACTGAACTGAGATCATTTTTCTTTCACACTGAAGCAAAAATAAGCGAACTGTCCCCAGAACGGATGTAACCGTGCCGAGACCACCTCCGTCATGTGGTCTTGGGTTCGTTTTAATCGTTCCCGGATCGTTTGGAGCGTTCACACTTAGGAGCAAACGTTCCAAACTCAAACGAACCGTACCGGGAAACGAAATGTCAGCCAAGTGTGAATGGGGCCTTACACTGTATCTGTGCATCTTACACTACATGGTGAACATGATAACTGAACATGTGCCTTGATATGGATCTTTTATCAGAATCAACACTTGTATCATACACTCCTAGCCTCCTATAAAACTCTTGATGTTATATACTGTGTCCTGTTTGATTATAAAGACCTCGGTATGTGTGCCTGCACTAGGTCACTTCATCTTGCTGTGGGAGTCGAGATTAAATCAATTTTAAAATGTTTTAAATAATGTAGGTGTGTTTTTAAACATGCTTAGAATGGTGAGATTTTAATCAGACTACATGAGAGACCATGCAATAGGGAGGTGCTGTACGAGTTTACTCCAGTCTTTAATTTCAGTCTTTAATTTCATTTTTTTTTAAGTCGAAGAACACCTACTGACTATAAAACTTGTAACAGACATCCAAGTAATGTATTTGAAGGTCTTTTAATCATAGTTTGTTTTTCAGTTTTTCACATTATTGTGAATTTTCATTCTTCAGAAATCAGGAGTTCATTAAACACTAGAGGAAACACTTTGAAAATATGACCCACTGATACTGAGATTCATTAAACGAACGCATTTGTGTTAAAATACAAGTGCAGGCGTTGTATGACAGACCCTTCAAATACTTTGTTGAAAGGGTTACATCTACTGAAATTATTCCATAAGTCTTACTTGTGAACTTTAGTTTGATATAAGTCTAACACCTGTTATGTTCTGGGGAGTCATATAGTCAGGGAAGGGCAGGCGTCCACGAGAATATGTGCTTCATTCAGAAATGCACGTGCAAAATCTACATAGCGAATGGAAGTAATCTTGGATGCCTATACGCATTGACATCTCTGAGTAATCATACAAACAGAAGATAACCTCTGTAATTCCCCAACATTAACCAGCGTGCATATTAAGTCTGTGTTAGTGACTTTATATAAACGATTACTATTAAATGCCAGTCAAAGATCATTTACTAAAGAGCGTGTAGCTTCAAGTGTCATTTAAATTGCTTTTTAACATTTCCCTTCTAACTATTTTATGATGCAATGATTCTTGTTTCTGTTACTTCTATAATTAGGTATTATTCTTTATTTGTTTCTTTTTATATTTATTTTATATTTATTTCTTTTAGCTGATTTTTTAGCTGACTTTTCAGTCCTTCCTACTGTATATATACTGCTCTCAAATATGTTGCTCAGGGCTTACAAAAAGTGCAGTGTAGTGGGTTTCAGTTGCACAGTGGTTAGCGTCCTGGGCAGCAGTGTAGAAGGCAGTGGGTTTGAGGAGCTCAGTGGTTACAGAAAGCCCAGAGCTGCAGTGTGGAAGGCAGTGGGTTTGAGGAGCTCAGTGGTTACAGAAAGCCCTGGGCTGCAGTGTGGAAGGCAGTGGGTTTGAGGAGCTCAGTGGTTACAGAAAGCTCTGGGCTGCAGTGTGGAAGGCAGTGGGTTTGAGGAGCTCAGTGGTTACAGAAAGCTCTGGGCTGCAGTGTGGAAGGCAGTGGGTTTGAGGAGCTCAGTGGTTACAGAAAGCTCTTGGCTGCAGTGTGGAAGGCAGTGGGTTTGAGAAACTACTCGCCCATAGTTACACAGAAAGTCAATGGTTGAGCTGAGACACAAATCTAGGGTCCTGACTCTTAGGTCCAACCACTAGACCAAACTGCTTCCAGGGTTATCACTATAATTACAGGGTGGGTTATATATATACCGACAGGTACAAAATATATGTTCTTTGTTGTTTTTTTTTTTTTTAAATTTTATTCAAGAAGTATACACCTCAGTACTTTCATAATACTATACATGGATCAAAGAACCAATTCCAGGCTGTTGTCTTCTGGTGAATGCTAATATAATTCAAGATCCATTATCACGGACAGACTTAGTGCAACGTCTACGGTATATTAAGAATAAACGTGTTTTAGAATAAGAGTGTTTTACTTAAGCCTACATATAAATTGTCCAGATTTATTTTTGGTATAAACATGTATTTTCAATAAAAGTAAGTTTAGAACAGAAGGCAGAAATAATTTTTTAAACAGTTAGAAATGCATGGAATAGCCTACCAGGTGACATAGTAGGGAAATATAATCCTGTCAATCCTGTCCTATTAATGAGGGCCAATGGTGTGCTAAGACCAAGCCTTGATGGGCTGAATGGCCTCTATATTCCTACACTTTTCTTCATTCTTAAGTGTCCTCCTGAATTCAGGAGTGTTATCTCTTAGCTTGAACAGATGAGAAGGGGGGTAGTCAGTCCTGCTGAAAAGTCAATCCGGTAGCAACACTCCACTGAAGATTTCCTCTTGGTAGTATTTTGAGTTGCACCTTTTACAAACACATTCGAGGTAATTCTTTCCAGAGGCCAAGATCTGTTATGTACAATAGTTCCTCTCAGTACTACAGCCTCAAAGCTGCATTTATTTGCCTTTGCTTAAGCCAGGACGTGCTATTGATATGGAGATGGCGTATAATTTTCACGTTTTTCGTTCTGTGAGGCCCTATTTTCTTCACTGACCTGACGACCACAAGACAAACAAAGACTCCTTAGTTTGGAATGCAAACATGCACAACTCCAGGCAGTTTAATATATCTAGGAGACACACTGAGGGTAAATAGATGTTGGTGTATGGTGAAGCTGCTCATTAAAAAGCGAAGGTTGAGTCATTCCCTTTAGAATTTGATAAAGCTTTACAGAGACTGGGTCACTGGCAGTTATGTGGTAGTGCAATGCAAACACTGGATTGACTACCCCTTCACAGACACTGGCCACTTAGCAATGTTGGCTGTACTAAAAAAAGCTACGGTTACACCTTGGATTTGTTATGTAAATATAACATAGTAATACAGTGTACTGTACTGTATCCGAAAAAGCAACAGACCTATACTTTAAGGCGTAGTCCCTAAAATGAGTAAAGCAGGATGACATACCATGAGTTCCAGCTATGAAAGCTTGGAGAAGTGCAGCCTGACATGATACCAAAGCTGATATATTCTGTTGAACCTTTAAAGACTTTTAAAAGTGAACAATGTATTTTAAACCCTTTACACTAATGAAGACAATGGGCAAAAATTTGTTTAAGGGATATGTTATAGGATCTACATTTCTTTAATGTACTGTATAATATTTTATTATACGTGTTCTGTATGGCTCTGTTTTGTTGTTTCTGCTTATATGCCATGCTTACTCCTGTCTCCTCAAAACCGATTGTGGGAAATTGAAGTAAGCATATTAACATTGTGCTGTGCCCTGAAGATTGTAACACTGATATGCTTCCCCACCTCACTTCCCAGCAAAAGCATTAAAAGATATCAACAAGAAAAGAAAAAGATATATTATTGGATGTAAAGTATCCAATTAGTATACACTGGATTAAATAACTAAATTAATCCAACTTTCTATGACGCCATATCAGAATCTTAATTGATTAATACTTATTTCAAATTAGCCCCCCATGCTGGTATGTTTGAATGGCCAAAGACTCTGCGCAATTCTTTTTTAAATGTTTCTGATTGTATATTTGGTGAAAGCTGAGGGACATGAGATCCGAGCCCCCTCCCACACACTTACTTTTAGAAAGAACATGTGCACAGAGGAAAGGAATTATCTTGCTACGCTACCTAATCCCAAACTTCTACTGAGATGGAATTAATTTGTTGAAACTTCCTAAGCTTTGTATTTGTATTCTGGAAGGCAGCCACAGATCAGAGCTAGCTGTCTGTCTGCATGAAGATGTTTTCCCCACAGCAGACTGTTTACCTTTTAAATATGCATCATCTTTTTATTTTATGTCTGTGCCAGTCAAGAGATTGAGATCGTTAGCGGTGTCTGCTCCTGTCTACGTTAGTCATCCACTGGCTCGCGAGCCCAAACATTCAATCAATTATTTAGTGCAAGTGTGTGTTTATTGCAGTGGCAAGGGCAAGGTTGAGAGACCAGTAATGCGGTCCCTGGCAGTCAGCTTACACTAATGAGTATCTGGCCTCTTTCCGTATTGTACTGTGGGAGCTAATGGTTTCTGAAACATGAATATCTTTCATGGCATTGACATTCAAATGCTGCTGCTGAGCTTCAGATGTAGTTAAGATTTATGACAGCGTGCAAGAGGGCTGCAGTGAAGTGGTACTTTATTTTACTGTAACACTGCATTAATAATTCAGAGATTCCCTACGCTCTTGTGTTGTTCACC
This sequence comes from Polyodon spathula, assembly GCF_017654505.1. Taxonomy (NCBI): domain Eukaryota; kingdom Metazoa; phylum Chordata; class Actinopteri; order Acipenseriformes; family Polyodontidae; genus Polyodon; species Polyodon spathula. The sequence continues at coordinate 25,447,048 of NC_054544.1, read as the reverse complement.
AGATGGTTATTGTTGAAGATGTTTATTCTAGGCCACTCTTTGAAGATAGGGGCTTGTTTACAGAAAGGCCCTTTGCTGGGGTCGGGAAGCTATAATATTTGTACAGGTCAGCCGCTTTGAACTTCTAAACGTGTTTATAAAGAGACTCCTGTCTCTGTGATAGGTTAGGGAAATGGAGATAGTGATCTGGGGGTATCCCGTTTGAACCAGCCTTACTCATTTACAAAGGGGCCTGCAGCCTGGGGAAATGGAGATATGTATATGAAGGAGCTCATTTGAGCTGGCATCCATGTTTACAACAGGGTGGGGAAGTGAAGATATTTACACAGCATAGACCTCTGGCCATGCGTGCTCCTTCCTAAGAGGCACTGCTCCTAGACTGTGGTGGGACAATGAAGATATTTATAAAGTTCACTGAGTAAAATAACAAAACACAACCAGATAGAAATGCGGAATTTGGGAACAGTGCTGTTGGTGTTAATATATTACATATAAACCCATGGGGGTGAGATATAAATGTTCTAGGTTTTGGGTGCGATTGTGAATGTTGAGTGCTAGCTCAAATAGTTCTTGGTTACTGTAACCTCGAGATGACGTGACAGTATTATGTGTACAGTTTTGGTGTACATTTTTTGTAATACAGTATATAGTATGACAGAGAATTAATAAAGTTTATTTTGAACAGTTAATTAAGTGTTGCAAATAGAACTGTCTGAAATGATACAATATATATATATATATAAAACTTTACAAATAAATAGAAGTATGCAGGGTAAAAAGACAATTTAAGTGCCAGTTTAGATTGCTTAAAGATGCTTTAGGTTGATAAACTAATGGGGTTCAGTACACATGTGCATGCTCTTATTGTCTGTGTATATTCAGTCTCTTTGTCCTTTCTAACGCTGTCTCTGTCTATACACTGTCTCTCCATCCTCTAACCCTGTCTTGCTGCCCTATGTAACCCTCTCTCTGTCCCTGTCTCTAACCCTGTCACCATATGACCCCTGTCTTTCCGTTCTCTCTATCCCTGTCTCTATCTCTGTCTGTCTGTCCGCTGTCTCTTACCTGTCTCCATATGTCCCCTGCCTCTCTATCCTCTCTAACCCTGTCTCTGTCTGTCCTTGTCTCTCTATTCTCTCTAGCCCTGTCTGTCTGTCCTGTCTCTCTATCCTCCCTAACCCTGTCTATATCTGTTCCATGTCTCTATCCTCTCAGACCCTGTCTCCCTCTCTCTATCCTCTCTAACCCTGTCTCTCTGTCCCATGTCTCTCTATCCTCTCTGTCCCTCTGTCACTGTCTGTCCCTTGTCTTTCTATCCACTCTAACCTGGTCTCCTCTCTGCAGCGCTGCAAGGACAAGCTGAACTCGCTGGCGATCTCGGTGATGAACCAGTGGCCCGGAGTGAAGCTGCGGGTAACGGAGGGCTGGGACGAGGACGGACATCACTCCGAGGAGTCTCTCCACTACGAGGGACGCGCTGTGGACATCACCACCTCCGACCGCGATCGCAGCAAGTATGGCATGCTGGCCAGGCTGGCTGTGGAGGCAGGCTTTGACTGGGTGTACTACGAGTCCAAGGCACATGTGCACTGCTCTGTGAAGTCAGGTACAGGGGGCGGGGCATGGGAGAGGGTGTGGGGCTGGAGGGGGGCACATACTAATGCACTAGGCAAGGACAGCTCTGTGAAGTCAGGTAGAGGGGACGGGGCATGGGAGCGGGTGTGGTCGGCAGATACTAATGCACAAGGCAGGGGAGCTCACAAACTGATGAGCTTTCCACAGAAACCAGGGGAGGGTCATTAGTGTTGATTGGGCATATTTACCATTCAAAATGAAACAAGTGAAGAAACCGCTGCTTGGGTTTGTGCGGATTGCTGTTCTCCACAGGGTCTAAGAAAAATAGCAATCAACACAAATCCAAACAGCTTTCTTAATTTGTTTCACTTTGAATGGTAAATCTGCCCAATCAACACCAATGACCCTCACCCTGATTGTCAGTACTTGATTTCTGTAGAGAGCTCAATACGGTTAATCAAATAATCGGTGTGTGCAGCTCTACTAGGCAGGCAGTGTCCAGCCGTAAGACTGCAGTTGTTATTAACAAATGTACGTCAATGGCCTGATAAATCACAAGCTGATGGACTAAAAGCTAGTAAGATTCTGGGACAACATAAGCATAAATAATATCCTTACATCAAATGGAGACAAAAACAAATCTACATTTGAAAAATGTTAGTTCTATCAATCTGTTCATGAAAAAGCTCAATTTTGTTAAATGCATATATTAAAAGAAAACTTTTTTTCCTTTTACTTGTTTGTTTTTAAGACATCAGAAATGTGTATTATTGGCACCTTTTTTTAAGTAGAAAAACAAACAGAAGAATTTAACTTAAGGCCTCTGAATGCTTCCAAACGGTTCAACGCCTATCTGTAAATTTGCAGTCCACATTTTCTCTCCTGTCTGCACTTTTATATATAACCTCTGGGGTGATGGACATAACACAAGATAGTGCTTGCTTGGCTTGTGTAGCTGTTGATACAAAACCATTGAGTACCATATGTGCCGACTGTTAAATATAGTGATTCAATGCTTTTTAATATTCTGTGTGGTTGTCAATCATGTTCCCATTGGCACTGTATGCCTGGTAAATGGTATTCTATAACATTAGAGTACCACACACCATCTTTTCATTTGCCATGCAGTTGATGCCTTCAGAATATTGTGTGCTCATTGCCAGAATGCTTGCTTATTTAAATTGTTGGTGTACATTGCTCTTTTTTAAGGTTACCAATATAGTTATGATGTAATCAATTAATCCAAATACTTGTTGGTGGAAAATCAATTCTGTAATTGTGTTGTGTTTCAAGGCTTGATGTTTGAGGCAAACCTTATAGTTTGTATTTCAAGATCCTCTCAGGGCTAGGGCTATTTTTGTTATGTGGGAGCCATGAGCAATATTGTCATGCTGTATAATGAACGAGGGAGACCAGGTACAACCCTACTCGAGGGTACCACGTGGTGTCTCATTTCAACTTGGGTACCAGTTTTCTGCTTTATTTGCTCTGGAGGTGAATATGAATAGCTACTACCTTCCCACCCACAACAACATATGTGGAGGTTCATTAAAAGCCATTGGAGCCGGGTAAGGCTTCGTTCTACAATGCATTCTTTGTGGAATATGCCCCATTGGACCTGGCGATGCATTGCTTTATGAGTCGGAAACACAGAAAGACTCACAGAAGTGATGGATGTGTTACTCCCCCGCAGACTTACATGCAGACACCTGCTAATATACTGTCCACCCTGTCAAGCTATGACTGAAGCAGACTTGCACCAGGGAGACACATCACTTCTATACTGTTATTAACAACCTTTTATTTACGTGCCACTGTTTGTATCTTGTTTCTCAATTCCCATTGTTTACGCTAATATACACAGCAACTATGCATACATTATTTGTCAAACACTTTTTTACTGGATGTTCTGTATCACTAAGATGGATATCTTCTAATTTGACATTTCCTGAAAGAATAAAAAGTAGTCCCTCTTGAGTTTAAAAAAAAAAAAATTGCCATGAGATAAAAAAGGCTGATTGTAATAGCAGTTGAAAACCTCTGCAGTCCGAAATGGATTGACTCCTCCATCCCCTCCCTCGAGCTTCACCTGCTGCTCAGGGACTGCTGGAGGCTCTGAGCGATCCAGGTTGTTAGCACAGGTGAGGTAAGTGTTAGACAGACTAGGCAACAGCCAGGTAATGAACAGAATAAGACAAGCCAAGGCCTGGCAGTGCGGCCTTAGTCCAGAGGGAGGGAATTAAACCAATCCGATATGAACAAAGACTAAAGAATGGTCATGTTCTTATACTATACAACGTTTTTTTTTTTTAAAGCCCATTTGCAGGAGGGTTTTAGCTTGAATTGAATTCTACAGCTTATTTAAACATGCGGTGCCTGTAGAAACCTTTGTAGGATCTACTTTTAAGACAAAGCCAGTATTCCTACCAATTTGAACTTGCATTTAGTAATGAGGACTCTGCGTGGTAAACATGGCAGAGCTCCCAAAACTAACCCAGGAAAGGAAAGGTGAAAGAGATTTCCACAAGTTTCCCAGGAAGCACCAGGGCTGGCCTAGCTTGCAGGCCCCCAGATATACTTGTTCAGCAAACGCCTCTCATAGTGCTGCTGGTCTCCTTGCTAGTCTGACTCTACCCCAAACTCTTTATTAACTTTCCTGCCTACATACTTACACATTGACAAACAGCGTTCCAGCCCAATCCTGTCCGCCGCTTTGCTAGCAACTCCAGTGCTGAGGCTAAAGTGACAGCAAAACCTCTCAATAACAGAAAACTACTTTAGCAAGGGACCCATCCCTTTCATGCTACTTCAAGTATTCCTACACAACTAGGCCTAGAAACCTAGTCCCCCGGTGAGACCTAGCTGTGGCATTGCTGTAAACAGCGTGTTGAGTAACCCCCCTTGCTTATTTTTTTGTTTTGAAAGTCTTTCATACAATAGGTAGGTACCTCAAAAGACCTTCAATCGGCTTTTAAACTCCATAACAAGGTATATTCAAGCTATTACTTACAAACCCCAAAGTACAGTCCAAACTACAAGGGGCTGCTTTCTTTTGGAAAGACATCCTCACACTTACTTATAAATAAGTATGCACGCACACACACACACACACACACACGTACGCACGCATACACACACATGCACGCACACATACACACACATACACACACACGCACACGCGCTCACAGACACATAGACATATTCACACAATTATACACACTCAAGACTCACAGCCCCCTCCCTCCACACACAGATATGCACATTACCAGTGGCAGATTCATTAAAAATAACTAAGGACATTGGAGCAGATATTTGGAGTCAGGTAGATCTCAGTGGACTGTGGTTAGCAAAGGCCAGCTGAGCTGAATCGGACATGAGTGATTTATTGTGAGCCCCTGAACCTTCCTCTGGTTGGACTGTTAAATATTACAATATACGTGATAAATTATTAAATGAATAATAATATTTGTTGATTTGTTTTTACTTGCATATTTACATTTTTCTTTTATCTCCTTACATTTTTTTAATTAAAAAAAGCAAATCATTTTTGCATAACTTTGAAATGAGAACCCCCAATTAGTCTCAAGAGACCAGAAACTTAATATAAATATTAAAGTCTAATGACTTTTAAACTCAACAATATGTCTCCCACAGTCTGCATACTCTGTATGTGTGTTAAAATGAATGTTAGATTTGGAGGTTCATGATATAAATCTTTGCACATCTTAATACCCTGTGACAAAAATGCAATATCGCCAACCTCTTTCTTTTGAATGAATATGCAGTGATGTTAAAACAGACTTAATACATTTCCCCTATGGGAAAAAACATCACTGGCATTAATGTAGAATTAAAGTAATTGTAGCTAACAGAATATTTCCATTAAATGTCTCCGCCATGCTCAGATATTCATTTTATAGGTATAAAGTGTGGAAGAAACTTGTATTTTCATTTAAAAAATGGATATTTGGTACAGCACTAGGTTAAATAAAATTCTGTTCTCAAGCAAGGCTGTGTTGTACTTCCTGGGTCATTTCACCTAGAGTGTGAAATTATCCTCACCCCTTTACTGGCTTCTTTCCTGTCAATAACCAATCAGCTGCTTCCCCTATTGACTGACATGCTTTTAGCCAGTAACATGCTTTGACCCAGGAAGTGCAAACAGATAACCCAAGCATATGGCAAAGAGACTGAAGAGCTTCCTTTAACCTAAAGAATTACTAGATATCATGTTTTAAAATACATGTGCTCTACAACATGTTGAGTTTAAAACTGCAGTTTGCTGTATCCTTTGTTGTCCCTATCGCAGCGTTATATTTTTTAAAACATATTTTGAAATTTGTAATCAAACATCAAGTGGGAAACACATTTCTCAATATTTACTCAGAAACGTTTGCCAGTAGAAAGAGAGTTTCTCTTGTAAGAATCTCTGGTTCTCTGATTGGAATGAGTGGTGTATTGTGGGAACAGAAAACGGCATTGTTGCACCAGGGAGCTGGCTCTGGATACATTGTGATGTTAGAAGAACATCTGGTGAACTTTCCAGAGTGAAAGTTGAAAAAAAGCGATTCCCTAGTTGATTTATACATGATGTGTGAATAAAAATATCAAAACAAGTATACTGAAAAATGCATTGCTGTGATATGAACAGCACAGGTAAAGTATTTCTTATAAACACTGCAGGAGGTTCTGTCAAACTTCAATCTGCTTGAAGGTCATTCTCTGTCTTATCAATTATTTATCTAAAGACTGAAGCAAATATACTGTTCTCCTTTGGTATTTCCTATATTTCTTTGTATCGTATCTTGCTGTCAATGATTGATTTCCTACTTTTCCCTTTTTTTCTTGTGTTTCTCTGACAGTTTGTTCCCTTTATCTTTTTGTTTTTCCTTTCCTCATTTTGCCCAGATTGATTTTCAGGCTACGAGCCATAAAAAGAGACATCTTGGAGTTTGCTGACTCTGCGTTCAAACTGACTGCCGCGGCCACGTTGTTTGTGGCCGTGTTTTGAGTGACGCAGAGAAGCGTGGCTAGAACACTGTTCTAGTGTATTCACATGAAGAGGAAGACACAAACAGCAGAGAAAGTGACACGTTTACTGTAGGTACCTGCAGAGAACTCCCCTGCCTGGTATGCTGTTGATGGCTTCACTTGGCTCCAACAGCCTTTAAAGTTGCGATTTGTACACGCACTTGGACCGTGCAAGAAGGAGAAAAAACAAACAGAAAAAATTACTTTGGAAGGAAGCTAAATAACCTTTGCCAGACTATAAACATGACAGAAATCTCTCCTACGGATCAAATCTAAGGATAACGTTGGTGAAACCCGCACTCTCAGGTATTCACTGTGTTACTGTATATATTGCTACTCTAGACTTCCTAAATAGGCTTTGCTGTACTTTATTACATCCTTGGATTTCACTTTCAAACAACATCCCAAAGCTTCATAAACACATTGTATCTGGACAGGTCTGCAAACATTATCACTCCAAAGAAACAGGACCACTTTAATAATGTCAATCACGCCAAGGCTGTAATAAAACAAATAGAGACTGTTGGTTTCAGGACCAAAAAAAATGTCAGATACAATCTTGGTGTTACAAAACTTGACTTTATTGTGCACAAATGGCCTCAACCACTGGTGAAAGTGGTCTTCAACTTCAGGTTGTGTGTGTGGGGTACCGTGTTCAAATTTGAACTGAGGTCCCAGCATTAGTTAACTAACCAAGAACAAGGTCCTAGACTGGAATGAGCTGGAAGGCCACAGGCTGCTACAGCCGCGATATTAGACAAGTTTTGTGATTCCCCAGAATGTGATTTGGGACTATTGCCCTCAAAAGCAGCCTCTATTTGTAGGATTAATGTAGTGCCTCAATAGTTTTGCTGCATTATAGTCTAGTGCATCTATATTTCTTAAAGAACTGAGGTTGTATACTGTGTTTTGTAACTGAGCAGTGCTTTCTTTACCTTTTAAAAATTTTTAAAACCATGTTCTTGCCTCTCAGAAGTCCCCTCAGTTTGTTTTCCTGTAGTTACTTTGAATAGTGAAAGTAACAGTTTCTTGCAAACTAATCATAATGAAATGATAACTACAGTACAGTACAGCGCCTATCAAGTGTATAAGGGGAACACCTGTGGATAAGATCAGAGACAGACTCGGTTTCTTTTTTTTTTTTTAATAAATGTAATAGTCAGCAATTATTTTATTATTTTCTCCCAATTTGGCATATCTATTTATTTTTAGGCTCAGCTCACCATGCAGCCACCTCAGAGCTACAGCGTCGGAGGACAACGCAGCTTTGGGCAGCTTATAGGCAAGCCTGCAGGCACCTGGCCAGACCACAGGGGTTGCTGGTGCACGGTGAGCCAAGGAAACCCTGGCTGACCTAACCGCCCCACCTTCACCTGGCAGCGCTCAGCCAATTGTGTGGCGCCCTGGGAGCTCCTGTCCACAGTTGGCAGTGGAATAGCCTGGACTCGAACCGCCAATGTCCAGGCTTAGGGCGCATCCTGAACTCCACGCGAAGCACTTTTGCTAGATGCGCCGTTCGGGAGCCCCAGAGTTTGAGGTTTCTATACTAACGCAGGAATTGGAATGCCTTCCTTAGTGATACAGGTGACAAGTCCTTCTGACTTTCCAGTTTTAAGTTCGTAGATACAGTATTCATTTTAAACAAGTCAGTCAGACTCAGTGGAATTAGTCGTTCAGAGACAACCCGTGCTGTGCGCTGAAGGAGAACCTCCGAGATGATTGTTCATTGAAATTGTACCATGTCCCATTTTAACATGATTTTGGATCCCAATGAAAGTGAATGACAGAAACATTATAATAGTTATATCTCAGGAGGCCAACAGTGGACCAAAACATATGGACTCCATAGGGACTATTTAAGTATCTTAGATTTTATGTTCAGGCATTTTGCGAAATTACTGATTTTAGTTTTACAAATTTTTACGGATTTTGCAAAATTACTGCTGTTATAAGCATTCTATTACACTGTTTGACTGATTAAAGGTTTTCAGTCATTTTATGAAATTACTGTTTCACTTGGTTATTACATGAAATGCCTAAATGTTTCATTGCATTTCATGAAATGACCTGCGTTAAGGGCATTCTATTACACTATTTCACTGATTTAAAGGTTAATTAGAAGAGGAAGGAGAATCTGTCATTTTGGTGTTAGCATTGATTACATTCATTTTTTAAATGTCACCTTTTCAGAATTTAACTGCATTTATTGTGGTTCATAATAAGAGATGATTATAATGAGCGATTATAATGAGGGGTTCACATAACTTTTATCATTAGGTCCTCATGACGGTACCAGCAGAAATAGTCTGGTATTCACCACAATTAGGGGTCATTATCCAAGTCTGTCTAGCTGCACCTCCTCCTCCGACAGGTCAAACAATTGGGATATCAAGGATCAGGGGTGTAAAGTTGGAGCTAAATTCTAGCACCAGGGTACCTTATATAGCGCGAGCAACATACAATTCTGGCGCCAGCAGACATGTTTAATTTATTGTTATTATTAAAATGTATTTATTTTTTAAATTATTTGTTAGCAACCATAGACGATGACAGTTTCTCATTGGGTCTGGACTACTCACATGACCCACCCACACTCATCCACATACACAGGAGAGAAGGGTTGTGTCGTGTGAGGAGTTGTAAGGAGGGCTCTGGTGCTTTTAAAACAGTTTAGCCTCATTTTTCAAAACGATTTCCACCCCTGTCAAGGATGCTGGGTTCAGGATAAAATGTTTCAGTGGTCATCTTACATATGAATATGCATCAGGGCAGAAAGTCTGATATTCGGGATCGATATTTGTTTTTTAAAATGTTGATATGTGGAAACCCACTCTCACAAGCAGCACTGCTTAATGGCAGTGTCAGAGACAACAAACAATACGTTCTGAATGTTTAAGTAGGAGTACGGATTGCTGGTTATTACAATGTGCAACAAGTCATCACCCACTGTCTATTTATTTTAATAGCATACCACAAAATTCCAGCCCTGGGATTTAAAAGCAAAATAAATAAATAAATAAATAAATAGTTCTTCACTTGTTGAACACGTTAGCTTGACGACACAACAGTATTTACTGAAGGATGTAACTGAGAGGAAAAAATATATTATTTTAAGTAAAATACTTAAATAAATGTATTTTTTTTTTAAATCACATTTAAATGTAATGGCTCTGAAACATTGACACCTCCTCTCATCAGCTAGGGAAGCAAGATTCCACAATGCTAAATTGAGTGAGATTGTTTGAAGTCTCTATTAAATGATATTGATGTTATGATTATGAACTAGAGTGATTCCACCTATCACTGTCCTTTTTTATTTTTTATAAAATCCTGAAGCAGCCAATGATAGCGCTGGCAGGAATTGACTTTTTAGTGAATTGCAACCCTCCAGCCTTCAGTGAGATATGAGGACTGATATTTAAGTATGGGCAGCGATATTTATTATTATTTTTATTTAGCAGACATCTCTATCCAAGGCGACTTACAGAGACTAGGGTGAGTGAACTATGCATCAGCTGCAGAGTCACTTACAACGTCTCGCCCGAAAGACGGAGCACAAGGAGGTTATGACTTGCTAAGGGTCACACTATGAGTCAGTGGCTGAGACCTCCTGGTTACAAGCCCTTTTCTTTAACCACTGGACCACACTGCCTCAGTTACCCGGAGACATTGAGACTCAATAGAAAATCGGGAGGTTAGGCAGGTGTGGGTCACAGCCAGATAATGTGCTTGACCTTGTAAGCGTGAGCACCCTTGCTGCCTATGTGAAAAATCCTTTCATGTTAAAAATGTGCTGACAGTACGCATTTGCATGTTAAAAACAATATGGAATTCTGCATTTGTTTTTTTTTATTGGTGTGCATGCTGATTATAATGATTATAATGAGAGATGCTTCACTCATGGTGTAAGGACTCAGTTTGGACAGCCAGAACTTTATAGTCCCAAACTACACAGAATGTGTCTCTTATACCAGATGGTTCATAAGGGGCATCTCTCACAGTACATACATAATTTATGAAGTGATTAATGTTTATTTTTTATTTTTAACATGAAAATGTTATACATAAATTAATTGCTCTTAAAACCAATGAAGAGCCCTGGAACTTACTTAGAGGCGCTGCAGTAAACTTCAACAAAAGAACGTCTTAATAATCCAAATATTTAAGCACAGAATATTTGAATTTGTTATTTTATGCATTATTATAACACTAGTTATATCTCAGACTTAAAGGTTTTTATTCCTGCTACAAAGCTTTTTTGTGATTTTTATTTTTTGTTTTAGCAAATAGAATTCATAGATGCATAGCACAATGTTTAAATTAAATTTGGGATCGGGAAGATGGTTAATAATACCAAATCACCAGGGATTTCATATAATGCCTAACTACTATTGTCAGGCATTTTGCAAAATACCTGATTTCATAATATGCATACCATATGTGCGTGTGTGTGTGTGTGTGTGTATATATATATATATATATATATATATATATATATATATATATATATATATATACACACACACACACAGTGCCTTGCAAAAGTATTCAGACCCCTGACCAATTCTGTCATATTACCGAATTACAAATGGTACATTGAAATTTCATTCTGTTTGATATTTTATTTTTAAACCCTGAATCAATTATTGTAAAGTGACATTGGTTTTATTTTGGGAAATATTTTTAAGAAAAATATAAAACTGAAATATCTTGCTTGCATAAGTATTCAACCCCTGTGCTGTGTAAGCTCCCAGTTTGCACAGATGAAAGAAATTGCCCTAAAGAAGACACAATTACCTTACCATTGGCCTCCGGCTGTGAACCATTAAAGTTACTGTCACATTTTCTGGATAAAAACCCCACTGTTGAAGGATCATTGGTAAGGCTGTGAATCTGAAGGAAAATGAAGACCAAAGAGCATTCTACAGAAGTTAGAGATAAAGTAATACAAATGAATAATTAGGGAAAGGGTACAAAATAATATCAAAGTGTTTAAATATCCCAGTGAGCACAGTTGGATCTATAATCAGGAAGTGGAAGCTGCATCACACCACCCAGGCACTGCCAAGAAAAGGACGTCCCTCAAAACTCAACGCTCAAACAAGGAGACTTATGAGAGAAGCCACAGAAAGGCCAACAATCACTTTGAAGGAGCTACAGAGTTCAGTGGCTGGGAGTGGAGTAATGGTGCACCAGTCAACCATATCAAGAGCTCTGCATAACACTGGCCTGTATGGGAGGGTGACAAGAAAGAAGCTGTTGCTCAAAAAGTACCATCTGAAAGCACGTCTGGAGTTTGCCAGAAAGCAAGAGAGTGACCCAGCTGCAATGTGGGAAAAGGTTTTGTGGTCAGATGAGACCAAGATAGAGTTTTTTGGCCAAAACTCAAAGCGCTATGTGTGGCGCAAACCTAACACTGCCCATGCCTCAAGACACACCATCCCTACAGTGAAGTATGGTGGTGGCAGCATCATGCTGTGGAGATGCTTCTCATCAGCAGGGACTGGGCATTTTGTTACAATTGAAGGAAGAATGGATGGAGCAAAGTACAGGAAAATACTGCAAGAGAATCTGCTTCAGTCCACTAAAAAACTGAAGCTTGGGAGGAAATTTACCGTTCAGCAGGACAATGATCCCAAGCACAAGGCCAAAGCAACATTGGAGTGGCTCAAGAACAAAAAGGTGAATGTCCTACAGTGGCCCAGTCAAAGTCCTGATCTCAATCCCATTGAGAATCTGTGGCACTATTTGAAAATTGCGGTCCACAAGCATCGTCCAACCAACCTGAACAACCTGGAGCAAATCTGCCAAGAAGAATGGGCCAAAATCACTCCGACACTGTGTGCAAAGCTGGTACATACCCAAAAGATTTAAAGCTGTTATTGCAGTGAAAGGTGTCTCTACCAAATATTAATGTGTGGGGGTTGAATACTTATGCAAGCAAGATATTTCAGTTTTTTTTTTTTTTTTTTTTAAATATTTCCCAACATAAAACCAATGTCACCTTACAATAATTGATTTTGAGTTTAAGTGTTTTAAAATAAAATATTGAACAGAACGAAATTTCAATGTACCATTTGTAATTCAGTAATATGAGAGAATTCGTCAGGGGTCTGAATACTTTTGCAAGGCACTGTGCGTGTATATATATATATATATATATATATATATATATATATATATATATATATATATATATATATATATATATATATATATATATATATATATATATATATATATATATATATATATATATATATATATATATATATATATATATATATACATACACACACATGCACACAGCTACAGTATGCATGTAAGTAGAAGCAAAGTAATATCTCTTGTTAGCTGATCTAGATTTCAAGCATGGCTTTCAGAGGTGAGACGTAGAAGAAAGACAGCCAGCCTCATCTCTTCACTCCCTTGTGGTTGTATTTTAATAGTGATTGATTCATTCTAATATTCTATTATCTTGTGTGTCAGTAAGACTACAAAGTAGCCAGTGCTGACACCACACCCTCAAAGCCTCACGTCTCAGAGACAATGTGATGTATTTACAGTGTTTAGAAACACTGCTTGCTATATGTGTCAGGGACTGTACAAAACTGTAAAGAAAGTTTTAAGGAACTTCAAAGCCTGTTTTTAATAATTAAGGCAAAAATGTAGTTGACAAAAAGCTTCTTCAGAGGAGGTTAGAAGTTTATTCTCAGTTAACCAAAGTTTATAAAAAAAAAAAAAAAAATTTAAACAGTCCTTAATGTTATTGTGAATAGGAGGTATTTTCTTCAAATTTCACACATTTACTCATATATTCGCTAGGACATTAGTTAGAAGAAATCTATGCTATGTGTCATGAGGGTTGGAACTAAATTTGTTTTCCCTATAACAGGAAAACATCACCAAAAACCTTTCAGCTTTCATTAGCGTAGCCAATCGTAGCAGAATGCATGTATAAATAAATGATGGCGCCCAATAGCTGTTCTAATAAATGTGCAAACCAGCTTTCATCACTGTTTAATGAGCTTCTCTCAAGATATAACATGTTGGGTACATGTTGCTAAACAGACAACACAGTAAAAGATGAGATAAAGGGATAGGGGAAGCAGGGTTTAGATGTGAAGTCCTGGAAGTGCAATGAGTCAAGGGGAGACTTGACAGGAAAGTGGGAGGCCTGGGTTTAGCTGTGAGAAGATTACTGTGGATATTGATGATTAACTAATTCTTTTGTTTCAGACTTGACTGGTCCTTTTAAATCCTCTTATCTGTCCATCTTATCTTTCATGGGTCCTTTCCTTTCCCAAATATTAGTTTTATAAGTTCTGATAGTAATTGTTAGCACACACACAAGACAATGAATGGTTTTACATCTTAATCACCACAAATGACACATTCTACTAGCATACAAGTCTGTAGTCCATTCTTCCTTCCAGAGTTATCTGATTGTTTATCACTCTTGTCCAGGGAAATTACTGCTTCAGCTGAAACAGGAGATTCTCGTGTTTCGTAATTGTATATTTGTTTTTGGAAATGTTTAAGAGGCGAGGCACTAACATATTATTGGGTATTGTGCTTTTGCCAGCATAGGTATTTGTAAACATAAAAGACATCTCCAAGAAAGACCGAGTCAATACAGTGGTAAGCAGCACAAGAACATCTTTATAAAAATCTAGACTATTCAGTAGAAGTCCATGTGCACTGAGAAGTGCGTTAGCGAGCTACATTCTGTCAGTCACTTTTCTATAAGTTATCTGTTTGACTGTCTGCTTATTTGTTGTTGACCAATTCGTTACATTTACGCTGCTGATGACAGAAAAATAAAAAGCATCCCCCATAAGGGGCCAGCACCTGATCACCTAGTAACCACCCGGCCCTGAGCCCCCAAAACACCCCCGTTGCACCAAGGAATTATATTGTAGCGGTACATTCATTTTAATCAAATCTATTTATCTGTTCAATTAATATTTCCAGAAAGAGAAGTACTGAAGATTTGCTAATACAGCTGTGTGAACAGCACCATAAAAGAGGGACACTGTATTTGTCACTGAATTCATGTCTAAGTGTAGAATTAAACTTTATTATGGCACACTGCAGCTTTGAATACAACTGTTGGAAAACTAAAGTCAAGAAATGTCAAACGTTTTGACAAAGGTTATTCAGTGTCATTGAGGAGACGGTTTGGTGAAGTGCTTACGTACGGGACTCTACAGTTTCTTTGATGTTTTATAGGACTGCCAGTCAGCACTGCAGTCGACCCTCAAACCTCCCCCTCCCTTGTTCCTCCACAGCAATGTGTTAAGTTGCTGTTGTGTTGACACTTCATCAATTCAGTGCAATGAAGGTGTGTTTGAGCAGTGAAGCTGGGCAGGGCCTAAGACAGCAGTCCTGCTCTTGTTTGTGACAATACAAAAAAACTCATGTGAACCCAACTGGACTGAACGTCATCCCCAGGTCTATCCCTCTGCGTTCCGAGGGTTTGTAGTACTTTCTTTGTATGTCATGCTCTGTTCTGTGTTTCAGTTAGCTTCTACTATTAAAGCAACACAATCTCTCTAATCCAGGAGTTTTTGCCTTCACCTATTGAAGTAACCTGTATGTTTTTCTATTTATCATTCACTGTGATTCATAATAACGCACCATATGAAACAAACTGCTTTACGAAACATATTTAAATTGAGATTAGCTTTGCACATTGTCACAGGACGCTGTTATTTGACTTTGACTTGTCTTGATACTTTTCATAGCAGGCTTCTTCTACACTGCTAGCCTTTGACTTGCATATATTAACGTCAAGTCCACACCTTCATCAGAACTGTGTGGAATAGATTCTCAAAGCCATAGCATTTACTCCAAAAAATAAAGCTAAAAATATACAAAGACAGTACCATCTACGGCTCACAGTACGTCTGGGTTAGCTTTGGCCCATAGACAGTGTGTCCTCTTCTTAAACACTGACTAGGCCTCGTCTTGCTTGGCTTCTGTAGCGGGCAAGACCTATTTAGCTCAATTTGCAATGGGTACAAGCCATTTTCGCCTATTTTTTACTGTTGTTAGATTTGTGGCTATAACTCTAACTATAAAGGCTACAGGTATAGGTCATACATGAAATGAATGTGCATACACTAGGCCTTCATAAAAAGTGAAATAGTCTGAAGCTCTCCCTTTTTTTTAACAAATTGCACAATAACTAAAGGAACCGTGGCCATATATACAAAAGGGACCAAAAGCAGCCAAATAAATAAATAAATCATTGAAAATGTGCAAAAGAAAAGAAAAAAAGAAACAAAAATCCATTCAAATTATTCGTCCCAGGCACCCTGATCATGTGGGGCTGTTAACGGTGGCTTGAATGGCTAGCAAGGTGGCAACCAGGGCAACATAATCCTAAACAGCTCTGGTCTTGTGCATCTGATCCACAAACACAAAAAACATATATATATATATATATATATATATATATATATATATATATATATATATATATATATATATATATAGATATATTTATAGGAAAATAGGTCCTTGTGCCTTTGATGTCGCCATTGCTTGTCCATCCAGGAAGTATGTTACTCCTTTACTTACTGGGCCATTTTCCCCCATTTGGGATCAAAGCATCTTACTGACTGCATGTCATTTAATAAGGGAATCAACTCATTGGTTACTAACAAGTAAGAAGGCCCTGAAGTGGTGGGGATTTCACTGTCCAAGTGAAATGATCAAGGAAGTGCAAGACTATCTGAAAGCTTTGACATGTGCTACTTTCCTACGGTCCAGATAGATATAAAATCATAAAATCACATTTGATAACATACAGCTTTATTACTATATTGGAAGGATATTTTTGTATTTAAAATGTGAAAGCAAATAAAATACTATAGACTGAGAATTAGTCAAATAGTTGTTTTTTTATTTAAAAACTATTTTTAGGGTGTTGTTATTATATTACATAATTACACTACAGACGGTTCATTTAATTAGATTGACAGAAAACAAAATGAACAATCAAGTGACAACGACAGCACCACACCTTACTTCAGATCACCATGACAATGATGTTTACTCCTGGCTTGAACAAACTTTACTAGACTGATTAAGATGATCAGAGCCCATAGGCCTAGTTTTGTGTCCATATAGAGGTCTGGCACCCTATTGTAACTCTATAGAGACAGTGCTGGTATGGGTGATTCTGGCACCCTATTGTAACTCTGTAGAGACAGTGTTGGTATGGGTGATTCTGGCACCCTATTGTAACTCTGTAGAGACAGTGCTGGTATGGGTAATGTTTTAGATGCATTCACTGACTGTATTTTATACAGGAGCTGCCCCACGACCATGTAGTTTTATAGCAAAGTATGATTCTTGCATGCCTGCTTACTACATTCTTCCATAGTTTACTCTTCTGTCCTTCATTCGGAATCAGACCTTGTAGCCTTGCCAGTTTGTTTACATTCCCTCAAGGTAATTTCAGCTCACAGACGTCTTCCATTCTTGAAGCCTGCTTGCCACTTCGTTGCGTCTTAAACATCATGCAGCAGTGTACGGTTATAGTTGTGACATGTAATCTTTGCTGTAGCTCAGAGAAGCAAACACATGTAAAAACAGGGACACATATGTTTTACTTTTGCTCAAAAAAAAAGGAAACGCCAACATACAGAAATTATATTTTCAACATTTTTTTTTTAAGGTGAAACCTTGATTTTCTTCAATAAAATGGGCACCTTTAATTTGTAGATGCTGGGACAACATTTTCGTATTTGAATATTTTCTCTAGTTAAGTAGCTGAAAACGTTTATAATTAGTACAATATTACAATAAATAAGTAAATCAGCAGTAAAATAAAGTAGTTATTGCTACCCCCTCACATTACCTTATAAACATATGTTATTATTTTATTTAGTAGTCACCAACTGATTTTACCTTGTTTTTCTCCTAATTTGAAATAGCTAATTGTATTTTAGACTCAGCTCACCTCTACCGTCCCCGCGCTGACTCAGGAGCTGTGAAGACGAACACATGTTATCCTCTGAAACGTGTGCCGTCAGCCAACCACTTCTTTTCGTTCTGCAGACCTGCCATACAGCCAACCCAGAGCTACAATGTCGGAGGACAGCGCAGCCCTGGGCAGCTTACAGGCAAGCCTGCAGGCGCCTGGTTAGTCTACAGGAGTCACTGGTGCGTGGTGGACACCCTGGCCGACTTATGCCTTCCTCCCCCTGGGCAGCGCTCGGCCAATTGTGCGCCGCCCTCTGGGAACTCCCATCCACGGTCAGCAGTGGAATAACCTGGACTTGAACTGGCGACCTCCAGGCTATAGGGCACATTCTGCTGTCCATGCAGAACGCCTTTACCGGATGCGCCACTCAAGACAACCTATATGTTTAAATTTATGCATTTGTTTACTTTGCCTGCTTTATTTGGATTTCCATATATGCTGACCCACTACTAGTTTTAAATGTGTTAGAATACTTGAAGGAAAACTATACAAAGTTGGTTGGTTAGATATGGCCATTTTCTCCAGTTTGTGTCTGTTAGTCATTTACTTAAGTGATGTTTACAAAAGGGGGCTGCAATCAGATCATTTACTAGGACAGCCATAAAGAGATGTAGCAATGGGCACAAAGTCGTAAGTGTGTGAAGATACCAGGATCACAACAGAAGATGCAGTAGAGCAGCCGTCACTGAGTTAACACTTTCGATGCGTAAGATTGTCTTTTAAGATTATATGCACAGTTGATCCTGTCTCTTATAAGAGTGTCTTATTGTGAGCACTTTGGGTGTCCATGCAACACAATGGACACTGCAACACAAAGTGTAGAGGTTCTGTCCCTTATAAAAGGGTTTCCCATTCCTAGTCCTGGGGATCCCCTGTGTCTGCTGGTTTTCATTCCAACTGAGCTCTCAGTTGCTTAACTAGACCCTTAGTTGAACTGGTAATTAGATTGTTTTCATCATTTTTCATCTCTTGAACAGTTGCCAGGTTCAATTTACGTGCTATAGCTAACATAAAAGCTACAAATGTTTAAGAGCTGAAAACAAGTAAAAAGGTCTCATTATGCAAATTATCAGTTCAATTAAGGGTTTAATTAAGTAACTGAGTACTCAATAGGAATGAAAACCAGCAGACACAGTGGGTCCCCAGGACCAGGATTGAGAAACCCTGCCTTATAAAAGCACTCCATCCTAAGCCCCAGCCTCTACAAGACTAAATGTACAGGCCAGGTGCAGCTTTGCATACACCTGCATCGGTTCAACCAAACTAAATGACTGATTAGCCCACCAATCAAGACCCACATTTTACTGTATTCCATCCACATTCTCACATGGAAATGAAGTTTTTTAAACAAGGCTCTAACTTAACAATTTCCTAGGTTTAGAACACACATTCACCCAAAACTATGGAAGATTTATAAAGTGACAGAAGAGTTAAGACATGCAAATACAAAGATAAAGATAGTGTTATTAGTCTTGGATTTTGCTGTAGAATATGGACGTGGATGAAGACAAGTACCGGTACTAAAAAAATACGCTATTTACATAAATCACAAAAATCAACACGATTTACATGCGAGGGGTTATCACCCCATAACTCATAGTGAAAGCATAGTAAAGTGTAATTAAGCACAGTGAAAACATGGCAAAGCTATGTTTGTAAAGCTCAGAGGTATGGAAAAGCATATTAAAAAACATGGCAAACAAGGCTAAACGATAGTTAATTCATAGTAAAACCATGGAAAACGCATGGGAAATCTGCAGTGCAAAAATACTGCGTAAAAATACTTAATAACTTCATTAGAAATCATGACGTAATGAAATAAAAAATATCTAGTCATTAGAATTGTTATTAGTTGCTAGTCTGCTGTGCACGAGACGGTTCAAATAAGAATGTTCTAAAAACAGACATACAGATTGACTGAAAGTGGCTTCTGGATTTAAAATGCTCATGATTGTAGCTCTGATCAGTTGGGTGTCCCTATTTACACATTTCTATATTTAAAACCCCATCCGTCTTGGGGGGAATAGATACACTGGTCCAGACTGATAATCCTAGCTGGTAATGTCATATTGACATTAACGATGCATTGGAAACAACAGAGAACCAGTGCAGTCAACCAGAGTAAAAAGATCACAGCATCTGCCATTCCCATGCAACCTTAGTTCTAGTGTAGGGTCCAGTTAGATTAAAGTATAGTATAAAATGGTCAGGCTTTATAACTGTGTTTTCTTGTGTCCTATAGGCTGTTTTCTGCTTCCCTTGCTGACATCTCCTTGAATTGTACAAAGTTCAGTCACGCTGTTTGTAATTACAGAAACTGCATTAAAGGAACAGAACCACAGTTCTATTTATCTTACCATTCTCCTATTCTGTTTCCTTTAGAGCACTCGGTGGCTGCCAAGACGGGGGGCTGCTTTCCTGGGAAGGCCTGGACGAGGCTGGAGGACGGCAGCCGGAGGTCAGTGCAGGATCTCCAGCCAGGAGACCGGGTCTTGGCCGCTACAGAGGAGGGTCAGGCAATCTACAGCGAGTTCCTCACCTTCCTGGACCGGGAGCCCAGCACCAGGAAGCTCTTCTATGTCATCAAGACCCAGGAGGAACCGCAAAGGAGCCTGGTCCTCACGGCTGCCCATTTACTCTTTGTGGCCAGCAACTGCTCCGGCTATCAATCGACTGGTTTCCGTACCATATACGCCAGCGCCGCGCAGCCGGGGCAGTGCACAATGGTGTCGATGGGGGGCTCGAGTCTGCGGCCGGTTCACATCGCCTCGGTTCACACACAGCAGGACTCTGGGGCCTTCGCTCCACTCACCCGCCAAGGAACGCTTGTGGTGAATGATGTGCTCACCTCCTGCTTTGCCGCCTTCGACAATCACGGCTGGGCGCAGTGGGCGTTCGGGCCGCTGAGGCTTTATTACAGCCTGACCAGGCAGAGCAGCGTTCAGGAGGAAGGGCTGCACTGGTACTCACGCCTTCTCTACAGGCTGGGAACTCTGTTGCTGGACCCTGGGCACTTTCACCCTTGGGGGATTGCCGAGACAGAAAGATGAAGGGTGGTGCAAAGGGAAGGGGAGGGCAACATGCCTCTTTTCCTCATCCATGGCACCTTAAGAACTTCCCGTTTATTTATATCCCATAAACATGCTTTACAAACCAGCTCAGCAAGGACTTCTCAAGATACTCAACACCAATCACACCCCCCAGTGATGCTGGGGATGGATCACACACAATTTCAACAAGACAAGCAGATCCCAAAAAAGAAGAAACAGTTGAAGATTAAATAACGAACAAACTACCTTAACCATTGTGTATTTGATTATATTTTGGATACATTTGGAATATATGATTTTGGCCCTGCTGTATATAAAATATGTAAGGGATATATGCAGTTTGTGTTTGGAATATATTGAAAATGTATCAGAGTGCTTGTTTAATGAATTATATCAAGCTCGATATATGTGAACCCTTTCTCCATTGTTTATGAAAATGATAAGTACTACTTCGTCCATTCTAGATGCTCTTCTAATTTGTCTCTATTTTTAAATCCCTGAATGAATTTGGGATCTGTTCTGGTTTGG
Organism: Polyodon spathula; assembly: GCF_017654505.1. Taxonomy (NCBI): domain Eukaryota; kingdom Metazoa; phylum Chordata; class Actinopteri; order Acipenseriformes; family Polyodontidae; genus Polyodon; species Polyodon spathula. Next base: position 25,425,868 of record NC_054544.1, on the reverse strand, counting down.
TATTGCCTTTGTCTTCCAACTGTAACTGCATTACCTTGAACTGTAGCCAATAATATTTAAAGGAATAGCTGCACACATGCAAACCTGCTTTTCACTTCACTGGCTTTGTGCACATTGCAGATAGCAATCCATAATGACAACCAAAGTTTCTGCAAGACACTGTGCAAGGGTGGCTAAGGAGCTTTTTACTTGTGTTTTTTTTTTTTAAAGAAAGAGCAGTTTCTTTAGTAACCATGAAGTACACCGGCTCCTATGCCCTGGGTTCTATATCCTTAATGTCAATGCACTTCTCTAGAAAGACCCTGTTTACCTGTAGGGACCACAGATTCCTGGCCGCAAAGTCAGTTGCTATTGTCCTTGCGCCCTACCCATAATGCTTACGTATTTATTCCAAGCTAACGTTTCTCATAACCGTTGATTCCATGTGATATTTTCACATATGGTGGATGGGTTATTACATAGTGTAATCTGGTAGCTAGGTTTGTCTTAAATAAAACCACTTTCTACTAGAATGGAAGTTTCTTTAGCTTCCCCTCAGTTTGTCTCTCACATGCTAGTCAGGGAACTCACTTTAAAGCGATTGAACAAACCATCTTTACTCCTCCTCTCTCACTTGTATAGCATCACAAACAAACCAAGACTTCAGAGACTTTCAAATAAGCAAAATATAGTTTTATCCCAGATGTTCCCAAATGCAATGTGCATTGCATTGCACTGAAACACACTGTCATGATACAAAGGATTTTAAAGCTACATTTCTAATGACACATACATGCATAAAATATGACACATACATGCATATACATCTGTATTTTATGGAGACTGGCAATGGGTGTAGCAAGGACTTGCACATCAAAAACCTAAACAGATACTAAGAAACGTCAATAAACGTCCATGTTTGACAGAGTATAATCCAAACGGAATAACACAACTTCAGCCCACAAGACCTCATACTTGTACTAAACAAAGCTGGACAAACCTTTGTTACAGTCTTTTTTAAATTACTGAAAAGCTAGAATTCAGGTAGACGAGCTTTTTGCTTCATCAAGGTTAATTGGCTTAAATATGTATTACTCATTGAGGCCTCTGTTTAGAGAGAAGTCCATAACTCAGCGTCAGGCATTCAGATGGTTTGATGTGCTGGATAAAACAAATAAATTGTTCAGTATTAGAGGGACTGAACATATGGATATAGTCATTCCAACAGATATGACAAAGAGCAATTGAGGACCCTGCAGGCTGTAGTAGCGGGCTTTATGAGGGTAGCACTGGAATTACATGTGTGGTAATCCAATACCTGCAAGTTCTGAAGGCCAGGTGACTAGATTTTTTTGACTATCCTGTGGAGTCCTGTATGTATAAGTCTGAATATGGGCCTGAGTGATGTCTTTTAACATTTGAAACAGTATGAAAGTCACTTCTGTTTGTATTTCACAACATCACATAGCTTTACTTTTATTTCATAGATCTGCTCCTGAATACCACAGATGTCCTGTGTGCGCAATTTCCATGCACACTGCCACACATGCCACTCAATTGATTGATGTCTTTGAAATGGAAACAGCCTTTGTTTTACTTTGAGTGTGAGTGACCCCTTGTTAGTGTGAGTGGAGGTTAAGTGTGGGTAACTCAGTAATGGTAGAAGTGATTTTGATTTTTTTTTACCGTTATCACAGATCGTTTGACACAAGCCTGATGTAACATATACAACACTGTCCAAAATGTTTATTTTATTTAAAGTTATGTGTGGGTATTTACACATGTATATCACACCCTTGGGTTATTTAATATATACACATATATCACCCTACAGGACCCTTATATATATATATATATATATATATATATATATATATATATATATATATATATATATATATATATATATATATAATCAAGTAGCAGAATGGCTGAATTACTGAGGTAGAACTGCCTGCCTGTGCAGTAACCATTCAATTCCCCGCTGGCCAGTGGTCCTTTCATTGATGTGCTGACCCTCTCTCACAAAACAGCTTTTAAATGTTTCTGTACAGTTAAAACGTAAACACAGGGATGCAAAACTCTATACCTGGCCGCTGGGCTCCTCAGCTAAAATTTATTTTTTTATGCTCAAATGTGTAATATAGAATTGTAAAGGTTTGTTGCCGATATGGAATTGTATTAATATTATATATAAGCTAGTATATGTATAGTTCTAATTTAAAGACTATTGCTAGTCAGGGATTTTTGGTTTTGTTATTTTGTTACTGTTCTGTTTGGACTCCAGTGTCGTGGCATATGTTTATTTTAATCTAATGTGATTTACCCAGATATTTTCTAATCTTGCTTTTAATTTAATAAAAAATTCTGAATAAACATCTATCAGTGTGTTTTATTTGCTTTGAAAGTCAGACAAATGATCTGGTACTACACTGATACTCTGGTACTTCAATGACTGGTTGCAATTTAGGGTTGCACTTTCTTTGTCATCTGAAGAGTGCAATTCTTTCCTGTCATTAAGCAACAACTACTTCCCTTATTGACTGACACCTACTTAACCAGCAACATGACACTGCTGAGGAGAAACTAACCAAGAAATTACATCCTGAAATCTGGATAGCTTGCTATAATATATGTTTCTTTTAAAACTACACATTGGAGATGTATGTATCTAATGGAAGTGCAAAGCAGGTAAGATTTCTGCAATTATGTTGTTAGCTACAATTAATATCATATGAATTTTAAATAAATTGATCTGAGCAAAATGAAATCAGGGTTTAAAAGCCAGTAACTAAATATAGACCTGACAATTGCTCAAGCTTCTGCAAATGTTTTGCACTTTGACCTTTTTGGAACTAAGTGTTGTTTCTGTCGTGTTTTAATGGGTCGATCTGTTTGATGTGCAGATAAGTTTGTATTTTATGATGTTATTGTGACCTGCATCCCACTTGGATCAGTCTCCCTCATTGGAAAAGCAGCTTCCCGTTCCAGTGCAGCACAGCGCCTCTTCAGCATGAGAGTCTCATCCCAGCTTTGTGAGCGCACTTCATTCCTTGTTTGAGCATCCCCTGTCTGACATTTAGTCCTGGCCAAAGGGTGTGCTGTTTTTACAATCTGAAACAAAAACGCAAAGTTATCAAAGGTGCCAAGCCATTTAAAGTGAAGATATCAAAAACACAAGCCAAGTTTTAAGAAACCATTGGGGCAACCTTGGCCAGCACCAAGCAAAAAGGCACAACTATAAAAGCGGTGTGGGTCCCTAATTGTTTCTACTGACTTGACTTGTGTTTTTGATGCAAGTTCAATCCACTTTTATTGTGCCTGAAAAACCTACTAAGCCAAGTTAGTAGAAACAATTGGGGCAACCTTGACAGTTGTGTCTATTTGCTTTTATATCGTATTTTTTTTTTTTTTAAATAGATTTTTTCTGGAGGTAAATGTTCCATTTTAAAACAGAAATAAATAATATAATATAAATGATACAGTCGTCACAATAAGTTTGTTCCCTAGTATATTTCCATGTTGACATTTAACCTAAGAGTGTTGGAAACTACAAATTAAAAGTGGCATGGTGCTTTTGGCTGATTTACTTTTGCTGTGCCAATACCCTGAAAACACATAAATTATCCTTGCTGTATAGAGAATCTCTGGCAGTTTTCGCTGATAACTTGGTGCGAGGATCTATTGTTCCTCTCAATGTAAATGAGTTATAACATGTTTCCATCTGCCACTAGGATTGACTTGAAAGCAGTTTGAAATCAGACTTGTTTATTTCCATCAGAAGCAGTCAGATTGTAATCGAGCAGAAGTCGGTCTCTCCGAAAGGTGGAAGCTGTCTATTTATGTCTGACTGCAGAAAAGCTATGTAGGCTGAACTGGTTGGGTGTACAGATATTATTGTCAAGGAAATGTTGGCGGTTGTGTTGGATGTTGGAGGCCGCAGTTTAATGTTGGAAAGAGATGAGATTGAGCTTTACAGGCTGGTTTCATGGCGCAGTTGGAAATTAGGCTTTAGTCCACAATCTATACCCCCAAGATTTTCAGCACAAAAAAAGGGTGGCATCCATCTCTGATATCAACCAGATCCACCCTCCCAGAGGTAAATTCAAGCAATGACGCTGGTATAGACTGGTAAGAGCTGGTGGTTTACTGGTTTTCAATTAGCCATGTTGGTTCAAGAAACTTCTGACTGTTAAGCTGGTTAAGATGGTCCAAAACAAATGGGTTCATTCAGTTCCCTTTAATGTAAAGTTCTAAAGTGAAGTATTTGTTGCCTCCACTCCTAAATGAATGTATTTGCTGTAAACCTTGTCTGAGATTTTCAGCAAGGGTGATCCGGCAGAAACAGGGTTCGAATTCCACCAACTTTATCAGGGCCTCTTTGAACTCGAGTTACTGTAGAGATCTGTTAAAAGGAGGACAGTTTTAGAAAATGCTAACACTGAAAACAACACATTAAATGTATCAGTTTGAAGGAAAAAACATATTATTCAACCAAATCCCTTTCAGTATCATTGTGTTTATGTGTGTGAAGTTATGGATGAAAGCACCATAGCAATACCCACTATGTAAGCAAGTTTTCTGCTCTATTACTGTACCTGCTGGTTGGTATTGTACTATAAAACAAAGTCCTCCCTAGCGACCACATCTCTCCAGAGTGTTTCACACGTGATTGGATACTGCCTGCTACTAATTGGTGATTAACTGGGCTTCACAATACCATTAGACAACAGCAGTTCTATCCAGTTAGGAGGTACAGCAACATGCTTTCAGTAGAGTGTACAGTCCTTTGTGCAATAATGCTGGCTTCTCACACACAGACACACACACACCCAATGTCGCTGAACAAAGTCCAAAGTCTTAAGCAAACCAACAGTTGCACTAACCAATAAACAAGCTTACTTCACTGGCCTGTATTCCTCAAGACTGGTTTGCTTTGTGATCAGCTTTTAACCTTTTCATGATAGTGTGTTTTTTCAATAAACAGTTGTGGCTGGTTAAGGGATCAGAGGGGTAATGTATATGTAATTATAGGGTTTTAGCTCCAGCTCTCTCCTGTTTGAGATCCATCCAGATAGACTGCCCTGGTAGTGATAGTACTCAAATAGCTACTGTAATTGTCAGGTTAAAAGTATTAGGTAAAATAAAGAATGCACAAATAATTATATTTTACATTACAGTAATAATTAAACAGGAGTGACCTGTTAATATTGATTATCTTCAGATCTGGGTTGAGACTAAGGGTAATGAAAGCAGTTATTTAACCATTCCATAAAATAGGTCCTTATCATTTGTCTTAATACTGATGTAGTAACACACATTAGCCCTTATTTTTCATGGATTTCTCTTTGTCTCACATCTCCAGAAGGGCAGTCTGTATGTGTTTGCACAACGTCCACCATTACTATAGCTGCTAATAACTAAAAAACCATTCAAGATAGAAGTGTGACCTATAATACACACATATTGTGACTATTCTTTCTGGATGATTTTAAGCCTTTGAGACATTGTGTCACACTCTGTACACAGCTATATTCTAGGATTCTCTTGGTCGAGTTCGCTCATGTCTATTGTATAAGCGCGATTAACCATTTGTACCGGTTATTTTTATAAAGCTTGTCAAGCGTGTCAAAACTTCATATATCAGAAACCATTCAAGGCAGTATTTGCATTTTTACATTAAATAAACCTCTGACCTAATGTGGTCACGTGACTGTTTAAGTGTCTGCTGTGTAGTTATTGTCTCAGTGTTGGGTACACAGTTGTATTCTTTGATTTTCTTTCTTAAGTTCCATTACTAGTAAAAATTAAACCTTTCCCTGCAGCATTGTTTTAATCTCTGACCATATTAATAATATTGACCGCACGCTTTGACACAGCGGGGTATATGGAATGGATCTAAGAGGATGGTAACACTATAAAAAAGAAGGGGTCTTTGTGAAGACCTACATCTCTGTGTGCGAGACTTTTGTTTGCCTTGTATAATTTACTATAAGGCCAGTATGGATTACTATTTAAAGGTAAATAGCTTATCAGAGACTATTTATGAAACAAACGCATGACCAAGATTAAACAACTAGGATTTATTAGTAAACACTAAGATTTATTAGTAAGTAATTATACGTTTAATAACCATCATAACGTAATTTATTACAGGATTTTGGTACACAGTATGTTTATATTTACTGGTAAATTAACAACAAAATAATTTAAAATATCACATTTCTAAAACATTCTTCTCCTATTGCTATAGCTTTTGACTGGTATTACAGCCACCAGGCCTAGACAGTGAGTAAGCTCTGAGGCCAGTTTTTTATTTCTTTAGTTCAAACAATATGTAGCAACAAAATACTTTTTTTTAACCCTCTTTTATGATGTTCACAGTTATTCTCATGGGAATTTACTGAAACACACACACACACACAAACATATATATTATGCTTTTAATGAGCTTCTCTTCAGCTCTAATTGCCTGCAACAGACATTCGTACAATAGGCTAGAATAGCCAAAGTTTTTTTAAAGAGGTAAGAGCCTGCACCATTGTATTGCTTGCAGTACATAAGATACAGCAAGATACAGCTGTATAGACACTTTGGATGATCTAGCTTGCATTCCATGTCTTTGGAGGGCTATGAGAACTAAAGATGAATTTTGAAGCTACTTTTTCTTTAATCTTTTTTGTTTTGTTTTGCCAAGACCGTTTGTTTAAAGTACTAGGCCTTGATGTTCTGATGGGGTGAAGCAAAAAAATCACATCACATAATGACATTCAACCACATTAGCTTTTTAATTATTTCACTTGATTATTACATTCATTCTAAACAATAAGAAGTTGGAGTAGCTGTTGGAGAGTTTTTAATAAAATCATTCAGACACTCAAGAGACCAATGTAGTACTAGAGGCACAAAACAATTGCATCCCTAAAGTAGACAAATCTAAATGTAAAACTAAATTGCCAGAATGGTTTAATAGATCAATTTAAAAAAAAGTATTCAGCGTAAAAAGGCACTTTACAGAGCATTAAAAAAGGACCAAAAAGAAAGTACACAGAAAGAGTATACAGAACTGCAAATGCAAGTCAAAAAGGAAGTTAGAAAGGCCAAGAGAGAAATAGAAATGAAAATTGCTAAGGGGGCTAAAACCAATTCCAAAATGTTTTTCCAATATTACAACAGCAAGAGAACATTCAAAGAGGAGGTTAAATGTCTAAGAGATACAAATGGCAAAATCATAGATGAAGAAAAAAATAGCAAATATATTAAATGATTACTTTTCACAAATTTTTACAAAGGAGGATATGGACAACATGCCCCACATGTCAACCAGTTCCTATACAGTTTTAAATAACTTTAGCATAACCGAGGCAGAAGTGTTAAAAGGACTAGGAGCTCTTAAAATAAACAAATCCCCTGGGCCAGATGAGATCCTCCCAATAGTACTCAAAGAAATGAAAGAAGTTATTTAGAAACCGCTAACCAAGATCATGCAATAGTCTCTTGACACAGGAGTTGTACCGACAGACTGGAAAATTACGAACGTAATACCGATCCACAAAAAGGGAAACAAATCTGAACCAGGTAACTACACACCAATAAGCCTGACTTCTATTATATGCAAACTTATGGAAACTATAATAAGATCCAAAATGGAAAATTACCTATATATTAAGAGTATCCTGGGAGACAGTCAACATGGTTTTAGGAAAGGGAGATTGTGTCTAACTAACTTCCTTGATTTTTTTGAGGATGCAACATTGATAATGAATAATTGCAAAGCATATGACATGGTTTATTTAGATTTCCAGAAAGCTTTTGACAAAGTCCCGCACAAAAGATTAATTCTCAAACTGAACGCAGTAGGGATTCAAGAAACACATGTACATGGATTAGGGAGTGGTTAACATGTAGAAAACAGAAAGTACTGATTAGAGGAAAAACCTCAGAATGGAGTGTGGTAACCAGTGGAGTACCACAGGGATCAGTATTAGGTCCTCTGCTATTCCTAATCTACATTAATGATTTAGATTCTGGTATAGTAAGTAAACTTGCTAAATTCGCAGACGACACAAAAGTAGGAGGAGTGGCAAACACTGTTGCAGCAGCAAAGGTCATTCAAAATGATCTAGACAAGATTCAGAACTGGGCAGACACATGGCAAATGACATTTAATAAAGAAAAGTGTAAGGTACTGCACGCAGGAGATAAAACTGTGCACTATAAATATTATATGGGAGATACTGAAATTAAAGAAGGACTCTATGAAAAAGACCTAGGAGTTTTTGTTGACTCAGAAATGTCTTCATCTAGACAATGTGGGGAAGCTATAAAAAGGCTAACAAGATGCTGGGATACATTGTGAAAAGTGTTGAATTTAAATCAAGGAAAGTAATGTTAAAACTGTAAAATGCATTAGTAAGACCTCATCTTGAATATTGTGTTCAGTTCTGGTCACCTCGCTACAAAAAGGGTATTGGTGCTCTAGAAAGAGTGCAAAGAAGAGTGACCAGAATTATTCCGGGTACTAAAGGCATGTCATATGCAGACAGGCTAAAAGAATTGAATCTATTCAGTCTTGAACAACTACGCAGCAACCTAATTCAAGCCTAAAAGGTATTGACAATGTCGACCCAAGGGACTTTTTCAACCTGAAAAAAAAAACAAGGACCAGGGGTCACAAATGGAGATTAGACAAAGGGGCATTCAGAACAGAAAATAGGAGGCACTTTTTTACACAGAGAATTGTGAGGGTCTGGAATCAACTCCCCAGTAATGTTGTTGACACCCTGCGATCCTTCAAGAAGCTGCTTGATGAGATTCTGGGATCAATAAGCTACTAACAACCAAACGAGCAAGATGGGCCGAATGGCCTCCTCTCCTTTGTAAACTTTCTTATGTTCTTAAGGAACATCAGAAAGCAAGATATAATCTTGATCACCACATACAGCTCAAGCACTCCCCCTAGTGGAGGAATTTGGAAACATAAACCTCTTTAGCTAGCCCAAACTAGAACTATAGAGTGCTCCGTTAAGCAGCCTTCATTTTGAATTATGCCAACTGAATGAGTGACTGCAGCAGCTCCTGACAGCTACACATATATGTGATTAAAAACAATGTTCCCTCAACAGCTAGGGAACAAGGACCCTGACATTGTAAATGGTTAACCTTTAAGTGTACATCTCTTCTTTATTTTGACAACAGAATAACAATTAAACACACAAAAGCCATCAACAGAATCTAACCAGTTTCGCTTAACCTTGATTGCAAGGAATGAGGCAAAAATAACTTCTCCTAAACCTCTAAGCAAAGGCTTTTCTATACAATGAAACATTCTGGCAGTCGTTTATATTCAGGGGGATTCATTAACAATGCTCCGTATGAAGAAACAATGTCATATGATAGTTAGCGAGGCCATTGTCCAGAATGCCAGAGATAATTTTGTCCGTTAATTCGTTCTAGGGATTTCAGTGTACACTGAGTTCAGGACAGGGGAGCAGGAGGGCACTGCACTGGATCTCTACCACCAGAACAATATTAATAAAAAGGGTGAGAAGGGTTCCGTTAACAACAATTACAACTAAAGCGGAATTTACACATTCAAAAATTAAAAAGAAAACTTCAATATAAATGATTACTAAAAGCAAAACGAAACAGAAACAATAATACCACCAAATGTTACTAGCAAGAAATCGGAATAAGATAATTGGCTTTAGCATTGCCTTTATAGGACATACCATTATATTACAGCACTTCATTGTGATCTTTATATTTTCTAGATTTCACCAAATGAGCTGATCGGTTTTAGCTGCCTGATAGAGACATGCGTACCACTGGCTAGATTGTGGCTTTATGGAAGTAAGAGCCTAGTGATCAGATAGCTTTCCTATTGCATTGCTAGCCAAACAGAGCTTGGTGTTAGACTGTGCTGCTGCTTAGTAATATAAAGACCTTTGGTTGATCTAGCCTGAAAAACATATAGCAACTAGAACTATATCGCAGCACTCAAACAATACATGAGCGACTGCAAAAAGAACGACTCAGAATGATTATAAACTTGGTACAAAGTAAGGGACAGTTATTACTTCAGTGTGGTCTTCATAACTCATAGCAAAACATGGTTTAAAAAAACAAACAAACAAAAAAAAACAACAGAAACATGGACATAACACGATAAAAAGATACCAAGCTGATTTTATTGATGAAAGTGATTCTGAAATAGAAATCATTATTCAAACAAAAAATGAAAATGAGAGCATGAATTGTGAAACCGAAACTAAAAGTGAAATTAAAATATTCTATAAAATAGAGTAGAAATTATAAACCACAAGTGAGATAACACTGTCTACTGTAGGACATCCAACAGCCTTGGGAAGCACTAGATTGAAGTACTTCTGTAATCAGAGTCATTTTTTTCCTGAGTTTTTTGATTGAGCACAGGGAGCAAGTGGAATGCACTGCTACTCCTGGAGATTACCTTTAGTAAGTAGCTTCACGTTTCATTTTCTTAGCTTTGTTTTTACAGTCCTTACTTAACACCACTCTGAGTGGTTATATAGCATATCAAATACTGTGTTTTATTTTTTTGATAAGGTGTTTTGACCAGAGTTCAGGAACTGCTCTTTATTTCCTGTTTCCTGCCATGGATGTAACACACGTTAAATCTGCCAAAACATCTTTACAGAACAGCCAACACCATCAGTGATCTTTTACTTTGGGTCAAGTTTCTTTTTGTTTTTCTGGCAATACACTAGCTGTGCACTAGATGGTGCTGCTGCTTACTAACATAAAGACACTTTGGCTGATCAAGCCTGCATTACATATGGCTATGACAGGCAGATAGAACTGAAGATCAGCTCCTGAACTCATTCAGAGCCCTTTAATCCAAAAGAGTACCCCTCCACAAAAAACAAAGAATGAACAATTTTCTCTGAAATAACTTGAAACTGACAAAAGTAATTGGCATCCACCATTGCTTACTCCATATTTAATAGAAATCAGACTTTGCTTTTGATTTTTTACTCAACATAATATTGTAAATAATAAAACAAATGAAAATGGCATGGACAAAAATGATGGGACCGCTAACCTAATATTTTGTTGCACAACCTTTAGAGGCAAACACTGCAATCAAACGTTTTCTGTAGCTCTCAGTGAGACTTCTGCACCTGTTAACAGGTAGTCTGGCCCACTCTTCCTGAGCAAACTGCTCAAGTTGTCATAGGGTTTGATGGGTGCCTTCTCCAGACTGCACGTTTCAGCTCTTTCCATAGATGTTCGATAGGATTCAGAACAGGACTCATAGAAGACCACTTCAGAATAGTCCAATGTTTTGTTCTTATCTATTCTTGGGTGCTTTTAGCTGTGTGTTTTGGGTCATTATCCTGCTGGAAGACCCATGACCTGCGACTGAGACATAGCTTTCTGACACTGGGCAGTACGTTTCGCTCCAGAATGCCTTGATAGTCTTGAGATTTCATTGTGCCCTGCACAGATTCAAGGCACCCTGTGCCAGGCGCAGCAAAGCAGCCCCAAAACATAACCGAGCCTCCTCCATGTTTCACTGTAGGTATGATGTTCTTTTCTTTGAAAGCTTCATTTTTTCGTCTGTGAACATAGAGTTGATGTGACTTGCCAAAAAGCTCCAGTTTTGACTCATCTGTCCAAAGGACATTCTCCCAGAAGGATTGTGGCTTGTCAATATCCATTTTAGCAAATACCAGTCTGCCTTTTTTATGTTTTTCTTTCAAAAGTGGAGTCCTCCTGGGTCTTCTTCCATGGAGCCCACTTTCACTCAAAAAACTGACGTACCTTCACCTTGGAGTTCAGCTTGTATCTCTTTGGCACTTATCCTTGGTACTTTTTCAAATATTTGCACTATCCTTCTGTTCAATCTGGGGTCGATTTTCCTCTTGCGGCCGCGCCAAGGGAGGTTGCCTATGGTTCCATGGACCTTAAACTTCTTAATAATATTTGCAACTGTTATCACAGGAACATCAGGCTGCTTGGAGATGGTCTTGTAGCCTTTACCTTTAAAATGCTTGTCTATTATTTTCTTTCTGATCTCCTCAGACAACTCTCTCCTTTGCTTTCTTTGGTCCATGTTCAGTGTGGTGCACACAATGATACCAAACAGCACAGTGACTACTTTTCTCCATTTAAATAGGCTGAATGACTGATTACAAGATTGCAGACATGTGTGATACTAATTAAAGAAACTAATTAGTTTGAAATATCACTATAATCCAATTATTTATTATTTTTTCTAAGGGGTACCAACAAATGTGTCCAGGCCATTTTAGAATATCTTTGTATATATATATATATATATATATATATATATATATATATATATATATATATATATATATATATATATATATATATATATATATATATATATATATATATATATATATATATATATATATATATATATATATATATATATATATATATATTTTCTATTTATCTACACATCCTACCCCACAACTTCCAAGTGAAAAAAATCTGTAGAAAATGAATTAAAAATAAAAACTGAAATAGCTTGGTTGGATAAGTGTCCACCCCCCTAAATTAGCTCATGTGTAACCAATCGCCTTCAAAATCACACACCAAGTTAAGTGGCCTCCATCTGTGTTAAATTGTAGTGAATCAAGTGATTTCAGGATAAATTCAGCACTTCCTGTAGGTTCCCTCTGCTGGGTAGTGCATTTCAAAGCAAAGACTCAACGATGATCTCCAAGGTGCTTTCAAAAGAACTCCGGGACAAAGTTGTTGAAAGGCACAGATCAGGGGATGGGTATAAAAAAATATCAAAGGCCTTGAATATCCCTTGGATCACAGTCAAGACGATTATTAAGAAGTGGAAAGTGTATGGCACCACTAAGACCCTGCTTAGATCAGGCTGTCCCTCCAAACTGGATGACTGAGCAAGAAGGAGACTGATCAGAGAGGCAACCAAGAGGCCAATGAAAACTTTGCAAGAGCTACAGGCTTTTATGGCCAAGACTGGTCAAAGTGTGCATGTGACAACAATATCCCAAGCACTCCACAAATCTGGCCTGTATGGTAGTGTGGCAGGAAGGAAGCTATTGCTCAAGTAAGCCCACCTTGAATCCAGTTTGAAGTGTGCAAATCTCAGGAGATTCTGTAGCCATATGGCAAAAAGTTTTGTGGTCTGACTAAACTAAAATTGAACTTTTTGGCCTAAATGCAAAGCATTATGTTTGGCAAAAAACCCAACACACCACATCACCCAAAAAACACCATCCTTATTGTGAAGCATGGTGGTGGCAGCATCATGTTAAGGGGATGTTTCTCATCGGCAGGGACTGGAGCACTTGTCAGGATAGAAGGGAAGATGAATGGAGCAAAGTACAGAGAAGTCCTTGAGGAAAACCTGCTGCCCTCTGCAAGAAAGCTGAAACTGGAACAGAAGTTCACCTTTCAGCATGACAATGACCCAAAGCACACAGCCAAAGCTACACTGGAGTGGCTAAGGAACAAAAAGGTAAATGTCCTTGAGCGGCCCAGTCAGAGCCCAGACCTAAATCCAATCAAAAATTTGTGGCATGACTTGAAGATTGCTGTCCCTCAACGCTCCCCAAGGAACTTAACAGAGCTTGTACAGTTTTGTAAAGAAGAATGGTCAAATATTGTCAAATCTAGGTGTGCAAAGAGACCTATCCCAACAGACACAGCTGTAATTGCTGGCAAAGGTGCTTCCACCAAGTATTAACTCTGGGGGGGTGGAGACTTATTCAATTATGATCTTTCAGTTTTGTATTTTTAATATGTAATTTTTTTCTCAATAAAAACTTTTTCCCCCTTAACAGTGTGGACTATGGTGTGTACATAAGTGTAAAAAAAAATCCTCATTTAAATGTATGAAACTCTGAGGCACTGACACAACAAAATGTGAAAAAAAAGATATATATATAAATATATATATATGTATGTATGTATGATATTTTCTTCCGGTTCATTTAATATTTTGACAGGAAAACTTTGGACTCTACAATTTAAAATATTATGTACATATGGGTACATATGTCGACCCCCAAAAAATTTGTATGCACAAAATCACGACATGTCTACCGTTATTAAAGCAATAGGGCAGCACGATTTGGAAATAAACCTACTAACGGAAATGGAACAAAATTAAAGGGGTAAGGAGAGGGTCAAAGACACTCTATGTTACCAGGTCGAAATATATATAATATATATTATATAATATATATATATATATATATATATATATATATATATATATATATATATTCCCATTTTGTTGATCATTATTGAACATTTCTGTACTGTGGGTGTTATAGAGTGATTGAGAACAAGAGATTTTATGTTTGAATTGAAAGTGATGGTCTCGAGGAGTCAAATGGGTCAAAGTTCAAGTATATTTTCCTCTGGAGGAATTATCACTTTTTGAAGTCACTACTGTGGGATTATTTCTTTTTTTCAGAATGGCTCAAGATGCAAATATAGCCTTCATCCATGTATTATACAAAAATATACATACATTTCAGTATTGTACTTACAACAAGATTAATTGTTATGATGGCAAATCTAACAATGTAAGGAAATATTACAAAAAAAAAAAGAATACTATGTCATTTGAAGTTACTTTTTACAAAAGTAGATGCTGCTTAATTGCCCTCCTGATAATTCCATGTTTCACTTAATTGACTCAAATTCAGGTAAGCAATCTATATCAGCACTTTCAAATGGAGTCAAGAGTTCTCACAACTGAACTCCTTAAGCAGCTTTTTTGGAATACATTTTTTAAAGTTCAGTTGAGAAGAGAACACATGGAAGCTGTGAGTTGTATATTGTTTCCAGGTGAAGTTGTAACAGCTATAACAGCTATCTTGTAAAAACTGTCAGATGCTGTGCTGGTCAACATGTGTGCCAGCAATGGGGGAGCCTTGATGGGCTGCAAAACCTTCCCAGTGTTTCTGAAGTTCTTCTTATACAAGTTGCATCTGTCCCAGAGGGTGCACAGTTAAGGCTTGATTATTAGGTTTTAACATATTCTCTCTATTAGTCAAATATTGGTATTTCTACATTATTAGTACAGTATGGCTTTTGCAATCTATTTGTGCATTTTTACTTCCATTGTTTTTCTGAGGTTGCATTTAAAAGGTAGCTTCAAATGTAGTTTTCATTCTATTTCCCATTCACATTGCTAGATGGTGTTTGCAATCATTCCCAGTGCTTCTTTGGCCAATTTTGAGTTTTTATCCTTTTTTCTCTAGTTCTGCCTTTGCCTTGTTTTGAGCTTGCTTTGAACTTGTCCAGAGAATCCTAAATGCCAGAACTGAACACACTGCATATTTGGCGCTAGATTCTTGTGTCAGGGTACCTCATATAGAGCCAGCAATATTACATTCTGGTGCCAGTAGACATTATTTTGTTTTATTTTATTTATTTATTTTTTAATTCCTTAGCAACCATACATTATGCTAGTTTCTCACTGGGTCTGGACTACTCACAGGACCCACCCACTCTCATCCACTTGCACAGGAGAGAAGGTTCATGGCATGTGGGAGGTTGGGGGGGTTTGATCATTTGCCACCAGTAGTCTCTCTGGTGCTAAACTTTCAAAACAGTTTTGCACCAATTTTCAAAACGATTTGCACCCGTTTTACATGCTGTCATTTCACACAACTGCCCAGTTTAACCTTTAAATAAAAGAAAACAACAAAGCAAGGGATTCATATAATTCCTGCACTGTTTAAAACAAGATTTTTTCGCAGCCGTCCGAAGCCAGTTTGTGTTTGTGTACACGCTTTCTTGTTTCTGTCTTAGGTTAACAGTATGGATTTTTTTTGTTATAGACTGAGAAAGTATACTAAGAACTGTTTTTTTTTATTTTAGTTTTTTTTTTAATTTAATTTTGTAAATTGCCAAATATATGTATTGTATTACAGTGCTCTGTTGTGCAATAATTTTGTTTAATATACTTGCAATGCAGTACTTTGGTGTTTTTAGATACACTGATGTACTTGACATTGTTTAACAATATACTTATTACAATTCCCATATGATAATAAAGCAACGACTCCCTCTAAGATACAACATTTGTACATATCCAATGGACCCCTGCAACCAATTCAATCGGATAGGACAGGCTCTGCTGTATTTCTCAATGTTGTGTACAGTGAGAAAAGAAATTAGAATGGAGTTAGGCTCCGAAATCAATTTCTTGAATGATCCGAACCCCCAAAGTTTAAAATGCTGCAGTGCAAAAGAAGGCTGCTGATGTTTTACTGGTCTATTTTTTAGATGCAGGTCTGTGCAGCTCTAGTCATATTGTTTCATTAGAATGAAATGGATTCTCCCAACAAGCTCAAAGCAGCTCAAAATGGACTAAAACTTGTAAGGGTATTAAAATAGAAGCAATTAAATCAGCACTTGAAGCTATTCACTATTTAAATATAATCTTAGCACAGGACAATCTCAGAAGCAGAAAGCTTTACAGCAAAGTCTAGGTTTCAAAATTCTCTCAACTTGACCACAGGTGTCAAGTTTGCCCATCCCAACTCTGCTCACCATCTGTTCAGACAGTATCCCTTCAAGAGGTAGAAACAAACAGTTAAATACATTAAAAGAAAAGTCAATGCAGGACCCCTCAAATGACTGGTAAGGGAACAAAATGTGCCCAGAAGTGTCTGGCATCTTTCCAGTCTTATCATTCAGAATTGGGAACCTTTTCCTTGTGCCAGTTTGGAGTTGCCTCTCCCTCAGACCTGCAGGAGAGCAGCAAATCTGCCCTCTCCTCTGCCGATGTCACTTCCTCCAGAGATGGTACTTCCTCTGGTGGACTTATTGTGCAGAAGGGGAAGTTTGCAAGGCGGCGATGGGCCAGGAGCATTCTCACAGCGGAGGGTAAGCTGTAGACGAGAGCTTGCTGCTCGGAGTATCCTGCCGCTGCTGAGGCTCTGCTCCCGGACACATCAGCAGGAAGACCTCGCTCTTGTGCAGTCCCTGGGGGCAGCAGAGACAAGGGTCAGCTAGAGGCACCAACACCAGGTTCCAGTGTATGAACATGCATAATACAACATAGCGTTTCATTTCCATGGAGAAATCAATGGCAATCATTGAATTCAAGTAGCACAGGATCATAGATTACTTGTAAGGGGAGACAGTTCCAGTGGTGTTCCACAGGGATCAGTGCTGGGAATCCTGCTCTTTATAAATCAACATACATGACCTGGATAGGGGGCTAATGAGCAAGATTGTAACATATAAACAGGCAGCACATGAAATCCAAATGGAAATCCTAAAGGCTGTTCAGTCCCGGCACTTGGGAGTACTTGCCCTTTTAACCACAGTGTTCAAAATAAACTGTAAAGAACCTTTTCAAACGCTTCTAAAAGAAGCCACTGATTTTGCAGGCTTGTGGTGAACTGGAAGAACATGTGTCACCTGATCACGAATCATTTGCATAGGCACATACATGAATAAGCCGTTTATAAGTTCCTTACTTAAAATAGATAGCTGCGTCTTTACCTGAGACAGTGTTGTCTAAGAGAAAGGCTAGAACTCCACCCAGAAACACAGGAATGGTGAGGAGAGACAGCAATAGAACATCGATGCTCTGTACACCTGTGGAAAGAGACTGTACAGTCAATGCACTTGATTGATAGGAGAAGAGATAGTGGTTTATAGTGAAATGTTCATTACACCCTAACACCAATTGCAACTGACATGACTGCCTATTCATAGACTTTTGAGTTATTTTTTTATCCTGCTGGGATAAGCCGCAGCTGAATTTTTAGAGCATTTTACAGTACCAGGAAATCCACCTGTTTCGACTACTTTATTTTAGACTTTAAGAAAATGATTGTTAAAATATATTAAAACATCTTATACTGCAATATAATGTATTTACTGTTACAACAGTGCAATATAAAAAAAAAAATCACATGTGCATCTATGTATCAATGTAATATGTTGTAGTTTTTTAAATATATTGAAATATCTTGGAACATATTTTGATTAAATATATTTTACACATTGCAATATAGTTAATATATTTTGAATTCTTGAAGGAGTATACAATATATTTTCAAAGGACTTTGAAATATATAGGAATATATAATGAGATACTTTGCACTACATAGTGTTATTAAAAGAACTACAATATATTGAAATATATTTGAAATATATCTATATTAGTGTTTTGAAATACTGTATACTGCAGAATTTAGAAAAAATCTTTTCTAAAATGAATTATACAATTCTACGGAAGAATAAACAAATCTTCAACTGAAGAAAATGACCAATGAAACAATTAGTAATTTGAGAAATAAGTGACGGCCACCTCAAACTAATTGTATTACCTAAGCCAGTCTTGAAGCCAGGCCCCTAGATGAAAGGCTGGGGCACTAACCTGTCACAATGCTGCCCGGGTTCTTGCTCACCCACTGTGGAACCAATAGACCCATGAACACAGTGAACCCGATGTTGAAGATGTTCCGGCCGGAGTCCATGTCTGTGTTCTGGAAGTAGGTGATGCCAGTTGCTATGGCAACAGTGTAGGTGACACTTAGAATTCCCCCTGAAAAAGAAAGCAGCTGGTCAAACAGAAATCAAACGGAATTGTATCATTCTTTTTTTTTTAGGGGAATAAGGAAATTACTTTCTTTAATTATTAAAAGGCGTGATAACGACAACTGTAAAATTATTGTGTTACTTGGAATAAATAGCCTTACCACTTTCATGATTATTAAAATCTTTTGACTATTTTCTTCTTAACTATTATTTGCAAATTTTCAAGGGCATGTATGAAAGGAGGCAAAACAATTAAATGTGTGTTGGAGGGTGGTGTACACAAATAGTTTTAAATGATTTTTAAAAAATGATTTATTTCAGGATGTTTCAGACAGAGCCCTTCTTCTTCAGCTGTGTAGAAATAAAAGTCAAACACTACACTACCAGGGATCCCTCATTAAAGAGAATTCTTTGGATCTGTGAGTTTTTACAAACTACTCAGACTTTACTCTTGTGGTTTACAATGTCACAGAATCCCTTGATGGAACTATGTCTCGTAATTTCCTTCATCCCATAAACTGCTCTCGTTAGCCAAATGATTGTAGATATGAAACCTCACTGGAGCTTTCCCTTACCGTGGACAGCCAGTGGAATGGTGGCCAGCAGTTGTGTCAGTTTAGGTGACGCTCCCAACAGTAAACACAGCACAGCTGACAGCTGGATGCTTTGTCTTGAGCCACACTGGAGAGGGAGAGGAAGGGATATAGTACAACTGACATCTGTAATAGAGTAGAGCTTCCTAGCTACTGAGCCACCAATGACCAGTTAATCCAAACAACTCTTCAAGCCAGAAACAGGGTTCCTATGAGCAGTCAAAGTGATATTGTAGGGATATGTCAGATCAAGTCAGAGATATTTCTACCTTATTCACATATAACTTTAAATGTTTAAATATATTGTGATGAACAAGAGTTCCTGCAGGCAGGGGCTTCTCTCAGGCGGAGGTGGAACACGAGGGACCTCCTGCTCTGAAGCATAGCGCTGATACCGCTGGTACCAATACCAATACCGGAGCTGGTATTGGGCCTCATTGATTACGTCACCTACCAGCCCTGAACCCTACCCTCGTGCATGCTACAATATTTTGAATTGAGGTATCTTTATTTTTGTTAAGATACCTCAATGTCATTTTAAGATATCTTAAATACATTTAGAGATCTTAAAATTAGAGCTGTGTTCAAAGGTTTGAAGGTTCATTCACTAGCCAGGAATTCCAAGGTAGTTCTAAACCTTCGAAGGTTAGTCAGGTGGCATTCACATAGTGTCAGGTGTTTTTCTTTTTTTTTTCTCTTAACAGTAACTGTTTGACTGAGTGAATACTATAAATCTCACATTAAATGTCACTGACATGCAAAATTATATATATATATATATATATATATATATATAATATATATATATTATATATATATATAATATATATATATATATATATATATAGTATATAATGCATATTACTTAAACAAAAGTTGTATTAAAATCCACTACCAAATCGTTCTACTTAGCACCTGTTTATAGCGCAGCTGGCGTGCATTGGAGCAAGGTATTATGCCAAAAATTTCTAGTCGCCACCATCATGCTGACAATAGCCATCATCATTCTTATTTTCTTCCTGGCATCACTTGAATCCATATCTAACTAGCTAGCTAGAACAGGGAATGCTATGTGATAGAGTGAGCACATGTTTTCATCGGTACAGTTGCACAATATCAATAACAAACGTAAACAAACACATCCATTCACATGCACTCACTTCCTGGTTTTGTCATTACTCACTATGATGCATTGTGGGAGATTGCTGTGGTGCACTTCAGTTCGCCAGTAGGCAATCAATTGGTCCATCCAATATAATGAAGTGTGGCACTAATGCGTACTTAATTTCAATTCAGTTTGACATGTCGCTGGGTCATCAGTTTGAAATGGGGGTAACTTATTTAACATATCCATAAATGTGGTAAATAACTGTTGTTATTACTATGTTCAAAATCAAACCATATATACATTTTTCTCAATAATAATAATGAGACATTCAAATTGTGAATGGATGTTTGAGTAGGCTACTCAGCACTGTACCTTTAAAAAAAAAAAAAAAGAGTTGAGAGGTCACAGCACAGAGGCAGGCATAACTGTCCAAGAAATGGGTTTCAGAAAGATAGAAGACAGGAAAAAATCTGGAATTGGCCAACACTACAGCCACCACCGGAGTGCACCGCAACGCTGCAAGAGTGCCCCACATCACTGCCGGAGTGCACCGCACCGCTGCCAGAGTCCACATCACTGCCGGAGTGCCCCACTCCACTGCCAGAGTGCTCCGCACTGCTGCCAGAGTACCCCACATCACTACCGGAGTGCACCGCACCACTGCCAGAGTGCCCCACTCCACTGCCAGAGTGCACCGCACCGCTGTCCGAGTACCCCACGCCACTGCCAGAGTGCACCACACCGCTGCCAGAGTATCCCACGCCACTGCCAGGGTGCACCACACCGCACCGCTGCCAGAGTGCCCCAAGTCACTGCCGGAGTGCACCGCACCGCTGCCAGAGTGTCCCACGCCACTGCCGGAGTGCACTGCACCGCTGCCAGAGTGCCCCACGCCACTGCTGGAGTGCCCCGTGCCACGGGCAGCGTCACCACTGTGAGTCTCTCTACCTGAAGATAACATCTGGGGCCACAATGCTATCTTGCCACACTGTTCAACAGCTGATATTTTTTTAACAGTAGTTTAGAACTAGAAAGCATTTTACGAAAAAAAAAAATGTAACACTGATAAATAGTTTGTGACTGTGACACAAAAAAAAAATTGACACATAAAACTAAGTCAAGAAGATGAATGTTTTGTTCATTGCCTTCAACCATATCATAACAGTGGGTGTGTTGAGTAAGTGAGTGGCTCAGGGAAGCTCAGTGAAAGAACTCACTTAACGGCATTATCAGTTCCACTCCCCCTGCGCTGCTCGGAGTGCTACAGAGCAGGTTTCATCAGTGATCTGAGTGAGCAGAAAAATGCTTGCTATGAGCCACTCAGTTATTAATGCACCCACTGTGTCCAATGTGTCTGACCACGATTCAAAGTGTCCCACCTGATTTAGCCCATGAGCGCAGGCATTGGCCACACTGGTGGTTACCCCGGTAACACTGCCCAACATTCCCGCGATGGTGCTGCCCAGGCCCTCCATGCAGAGGCCGCGATTATAGGCCTGTGGTGGAGGGGGAGGGGCCTCCAACAGCCTCGCTGTGGCCATGTAGCATTCCTGCGAGCACATCCCAGCAGAGAGAGCTGCTGCAACCCCTGCAGCCAGCGAGGGGACAGTCATCAGAGGCAGACCCCGTTCACCTAAAACACAGGTAGAGCCAGCTTAACACCAGAAGCTTTCCTTAAAGCACTGCAAGCTCACTATAATAAATGTGCCATTATGCTGCCCTCTGCTGTTTATAAAAATGTACTGTGTTAATTTCAGATTTACTGCATAGTACTATACGCTTTTGGGTCTATTCACATTGAACTGCTGGTTTCACAATTCCCGGTTAGTACTGCTCTCACACTACCTTACCTACAGTAACATTGGATAGGCCAAGTTTAACACTAATTAGGGTCTGTTAAACTAGCTGGTCGTTCTTCAGAACGTACTCAGGTTTCAATAATAAAACAGCAGTGAACTCATTTAATGCTGATGACCATTACATATATTTCAACAGTATGTACAGAGTACTATAAAATAAGAATCAGAAAACATTCTACATGTTTAATTACAATTTTATACACACACACACACACACACACACACACACACACACACACACACACACACACAGCAAATAGTGTGACACATAAACAGACCTATGGATATACCCAGAATCTGATACTACTGTATGCTAAATAATGTTAATGCCATGACAACTGGCTAAGCAGTTCTCTAGATATATGCAAACATGTAAGTGCATTGGGGAAGGCAGACTAGCCAGCCATGAGAGTGGCTTGACTGAGTTGGAGGGGAGCTGAAAAGAAAGACTGTGAGACTGCGGCCAGGTTCAATTGGATAATTGGTTGCCATTTTAACCTGGCCACCTATCTGTTCAGTACAGGACTCAAGAACAGCAGGTGCTTGTGTGTTCTTGCCAGTCACTGAAACAGCTTTAGCTGGGGTAATGGTTGCAACACTTTCGACCCTGTTAAAGGGTCAGTACCTTTTTTGTTTTTCATTGTGTACAACCTTACTCTTCACTGCAGTTTCTATTGCAGGTCCTGCTTGCTTGCCAGACCCTTGGTCTCCCTGTCACACAGCTTACCTTACCTGGAAAAGGGATCCAGAGCCAGGGAACGAAGTCGCTGATATTCCTGTCCCTGGAGAAGGCTAGCTCTTCAACATGCTGTCGAGGGAAAATGTGAGCGGCTTCCAAAGAGGTGCACACAATCCAAACACACACGACAGGTAGCAAGATCTTTGGGAAAGAAACAAGACACAAACACGACTCATAACAGAGCAGGAATGAATTCCATGTTATACTGCTTACTGAAATGTACTGTACATTAAATAAAATAAGGACCTGCAGAGAATGTAGAGAAGCACATTGAAACCAAGTGAAAAAGAAATAATCACCCAATTAATAGACATGTAAAGATTCATTGTGTATCGATGATTCGTGATACTTTCTTTCCATGATATATTGTACAGTTATTGTTTGTCTTGTGATTCACATCCCTTAAAACATCTTGTAGGTACAGATAGTTCTTCAGTGATTTATTAATGTGGTTAAAGGTTGGCATGAATATATGCTGCACCAATTATATTAATGAATATTAGATATCATCATACATCCCATGTATCTCATCAGGACCATAATACTGTATACAGTCAGCACTCACATACCCGACCCTATAACATTTTGACTTCAGTGATGGATAAAAGAGTATGATGCAGATCTGATTATTTCATTTTGACCTGTTCCATCCGTTGTCCATTTTTCAGGGAACACAAAAAAGATACAATGTGAAAAATACATAGCTGAAAGGACTGTGTTTTAAAATAAGTAGGCTTCCGTTTAGATGTACTGTATTTGGTTTGTTGGTAGAGTAGGCTAGGCTACTATATTTTCAATTGAAGTATTTCATTCAGAAGGATACGATTCTGAAAATATGACTTGCCAAAAAATACGACACGTGGACTGTAATACAGTACATGCTTTTAAATCTGGTACGTATCATAGCAGTATATAAAATCCCAAAAGCAAAATGAAATCAAAATGTTATCCATGCACAGAACTGCATACAATGTGAAAGGTAATGGAATTTTGCAACAAATTAAAAGAAAAAACAACAACAATTTCCACAATTAAAACAGTATCCAAGGTCAGTATTCAAAATTGCAGAATATAGTGCTCGATAAGGCCCTAATATCACAGTTCACTTGCAAATGAAAATGCACAAAAGCAACTGAAGATCACAAATTTAAAATACATTTCAGTATCTAAAAATGTTTAATTATTAATTATTAACTTTTACATTACAGTTGCTGGGTCAACAAAATGCCCCTTTTCTGGTTGAGTTGGCATGGAATGACCCTTATGTAAAAAATAAGAAAGAAATATTCCTACCGAGAGCATTCTGCAGAGTGTGTATTGGACAGATCTGGAGGAGCCCTCAGGTCTCTTGGGTCTCCAGAAAGGAAAGTAGCAGGAGTGGAAGTGCTGAGACAGGAGGATGATCAGCAGTACCACACTAGAGAAGCATGGACATGGGGAGTCACACACAAGGTAAAGGAAGCAGCTTGTAATTCACTGTTCTCACTCCTAATTCATGTGTATGAACCAAACTGTGAAATACTCACATTAACAGCAATGTTATACATTTACATTAAAAAAACACCTTTGCAAGTTTATTATCAACTAAGTGTATTATTACTCAACTAACCAAATGATATCTAATAATGGATATATTCATATAATATATATATATATATATAATTATATATATATAAATTATATATAATTTTTACCACATTTTACCACACGTTATAAAAAAATGACACTTTTTTATGAAAAAGCTGTCTAACAAGGATGAGCAATACTTGAAGATAATATCCTTTACGAATAGAAAGAAGACAAGAGTTGAATTGACAACAGAACTGGCAGAAGGCACAGGTGTCGTTGCCCAACAGTACAAAGGTTACTCTTGAAACTTAAAGGATGTGTTGCAGTAAGACTACCTCTGTTAATAAAGGGGAACAAAACTAAAAGGCTAAAATATGCACAAGAACACATAAATTGGACTATGGAACAATGGTCAAAGGTGCTTAACGACACCTGTGCCTTCTGCCAGTTTTGTTGTCAATTCAATGCTTGTCTTCTTTCTATTCCTTAAGAATATTATCTTCAAGTATTGCTCATCCTTGTTAGACAGCTTTTTGGGTCTTCCAGTCCTGGGTTTGTCAATTGCAGATGAGGTTTCTCTGTACTTGTTGTTTATGCTTCTAATAACACACCTTGAAAATCAAATGATGCAAGATATTTCACTCAATGTTTTTCAAGGTTGTTATAATAATAGAAAACACTAGTGGAGGATTTGAGTAAATTCTTGATGCTCATAATGCATCAGAGTAGAAAAATGGAACATGACTAAGACGTGCACAGCAGTGTATGTTCTTCTTAGGAGCTACTTTTAACAAAAGAAACACCCAGCAACAAAATGAACAAAGGCTACTTCACCATTTCACTCAGGCATCTACAATATGTTGACAGAGCATACTGTAACAAACATGAATGCAGATTGATGAAATGTAAACTGGTGCTTCTCAATGTATAGCTTTATTATTCTAGCCAATTAGAGGCTAGAACTAATCCATAGCTTCTGAAAACCCTGAGATATAGTTGATGTTGCAGTTTAAAGGTAGTTATGTGATTAAACTGAGGATAGAGCTCATATTGGAAAGTAAGGATACTCACAGTGCTGCGACACCCCAGTTCGCAGAGCAAAAGAGAGCTGCCTCCTTGAATATAGAGAAGCCAATGATGCAGAGAGTTGGTGCAATCACCAGAGGTCCACAGTGCAGAGACAGTACACCACACACACCGGACAGGCCCAGCAGAATCTGAAGGATTCCAGCTATGACAACAGCTCCCTGGAGCTACAGAGAGAAAAACACCTTTAGAACTATTTTACACTGCTTTGTGAAATAAATCGAATGACCTACTAACATAAAAAACATAACTATGTGATTCTACCTTTATAAAAGTTTAACACTGAATTTGCACACTCATTTTGCAGACTTGCCATGGTTATACTTTGCATTTACCATAGATTACCAGGGTTTGACATGTCTTTTAATATATCACTGGGCTTTACAATGCTTACCTTTACTGTGCTTTATTACACTTTGCAAGCGTAACATTTGTAATGTAACTTGTAAAAACATGGCAGGGGTCCATGTGTTTTAATGTTCAGTTTAAAAGCTTGAAAGGCATTATGAAGCAATACAAACTGGTAAAACCTGGGCTTGGGTGTGTTCTCTGAAGCTATTGTCTCTGCAGTGTTTGCTGTGTTTCTTGGAGAATGTGTGAGTTTGTGCATTTGATTGCAGCCTACTGTATGTGCGACTGTGTTACCGTGAGCAGCAATACAATCTTAACAAGAGCTGACATAGCTAACATGAACTAATACTTTAAGCACAGTACAAAAACCAGAATCAGAGGACACAGTTTGAAATTAAGTGGAGATAGACAGGACAGAATGAAGGAGACACATAGGGAGTGGTGAGGGTATGGATTGGGCTAGCTAGTCATGTTGAGGCAGAATTGCTTGGATCCTTTAAGACCCAACTTGACCAAGTTTTGAGAAAAAAAGCTACTAGGAAGCGGATAGGGTTAGATGGGTCGAATGGCCTCCATCTCGTTCCTACATTTTTTCTTGTTCTTATGTTCTTATGCTAAACAACATCATGATATGATAGACTGTGACAGTAAAACTGATACAAGATAATGCAATGAACACATACAGTATGCATTCATCAGTGTTACCTAAATGTGTCAGAACAGTGGGGAATCATTAATGCAAGCAAGAAAAAAAATCTTAATGATCAACTCCCATCTCTGAACTACTTTAAAAACCGCTGTAAAAAGTCAATTTTTTGCGGGGCCCTTAAAAAGGGGGAGTGACTTATACTCTGGTGCAATGTATGTGCTGATGTGTATAATATTAAACTACTGTACTAGAGTGTGACAGAAATAATACAATGATTCTTGGTTGTAAATCTCCCTCCAACCTGTGAGGGCGCTAAGCAACGAGTGCCCTGGACGGGTTGGCCCGACAGTTCTTTCCCGGGTTCAAGGGAAGTCAGCAGCTAGAAAGGTGGTGGACTCCGTTGCAATAACGTATTGACCCGAAAGGGAAACGACGTGGCAGCCACAGATTGTAGAGGCGGTTGCACAAATTTACCATGGTGTCATGTGTGACAGCATAAAAGGGGATGGAGACTTGCAATCTTGTTCCTTCGCTTTGGTTTGAACATTAAACCTGCAAGGACTGTGAGAGACCCTGTGAATGTTTTGTTTGTTTGTCTGTAATTGTTTTGTCTTGTGAATTACTAGACGGCTAATGTCTAGCACTTCACCACTGTCACTAAATAAACATGAACCACCCACCACGAGCACTACTGCACTCGCCCAGGACTGGTGACTGTGTTAGCATTATTGTAAGGCGGATATTGTGCTTATTATTTGTGACTGCAATCCCATTATTGTTTACCCTGTGCAGTACATATTGTTGTGTATTGCCGGGGGATTATTGTTTTGGTCACCAGACCTGGATAAAAGCAAAAATAAAAACCCTTTCCAAACAGGACACAAATCTCTGTCTGTTTCACTCCTGCACCTGTTTCCACTCAGCCACTTTGCCACACGTGGTGTCAGAGACATGGAATATGAATCGCAAGCACTGGCAGAGCTGCTGAAGGTGCTGGACAGCACACGGGAGACATAGGAGAAAAGAAGGGAGGAGCGTTACACTGTGCTCATTGAAAAGGTAGGGCTGGCAATTTCCACAGCACCAGCCCTTACAGGAACACCAGCAATGTCGGCACCAAAGGCTGGGGCAATGAAGATGTCGACGGAGGATGACCCAGAGGCGTACCTGGTCATATTTGAGTGGCTGGCTACCAGCATCATGGCCACGGGAGTTCTGGGCGAGCCAGCTGGGAAACGTCACCTGGTAGTAGCGGTGGTGGAAATGGTGGAAAGGTTGCTCAGAGTCTCCCACATGCCTTCTGACAAACTCTAGCCAAGATTTGATGTAAGTTTTTTCAACAATGGCTTTCTTTTTGCCATTTTCCTATAGAGGTCAGTTTTTTTGAAGCACCCAGGCTATTGTTGCCGTATGCATAGCTCAGCTGCAGAAGACTGTAACTCCTTTAGAGTTGCCATAGGCCTCTTGGTGGCCTCCCTGACTAGTGCCCTTCTCGCCCGGATACTCAGTTTTTGAGGACGGCCTGTTCTAGACAGATTCACAGTTGTGCCATATTCTCTCCATTTCTTAATAATGGACTTTATTGAGCTCCAGGGGATAGTCAATGTCTTGGAAATGTTCTTATATCCTACCCCTGATTGGTGCTTTTGAAGAACCTTATTCCAGATTTGCTTTGACTGTTCATTCGTCTTCATGATGTAGTTTTTCTTAGGAAATGTACTAACCAATTGTGGGACCTCCCAGAGACAGGTGTATTTAACCTGAAATCATGTGAAACATCTTAATTGCACACAGGTGGACTCCATTCAATGAATTACTTCTAAAGACAATTGGTTGCACCAGATCTTAGTTAGGTGTGTCATAGCAAGGGGAGTGAATACTTATGCAATTAATTATTTTCTGTTTTGTATTTGTAATTAATTTAGAACAGTTTGTAGATTTTATTTTTCACTTTGACATTATGGACTTTTTGTGTTGATCAGTGGCAAAACCTCCTAATTAAATCCATTTTGATTCCATGTTGTAACATAATAAAATGTGGAAAAGTCCAAGGGGGGTGAATACTTTTGAGAGCTACTGTAGCCTTGGAAAGGTGGGTTGTATTGTATTGCCTTCTACGTTTATGTAGTTCTGTGGATGGGTAACATTTTGATTTAATTTTGCTGTTGGGTCATGAGGCAAAGTGTCAAATAATAATAACAGTCACAAATAATAAACACAGTCAATTTTCAGAATGAAACACAATACAATGTTTTAGTGCTCGTGGTGCAGGTACAAAAAATTCTGGACTTTTTGGCGCAGAGTTGTTCCGGGTTCATGCTGACCCTTGACGACAGCTCTGGAACATGTTAGCCGTCCACCAATAATAACAAGCAACAATTAGAGAAAAACAAAACAAACACTCACAATACGCTTTTCACACAAATTACAGATCCTTCCAGTTTGTTCTCTGACCAAAATGAAGTAACAGATTACATCGCTTCGTCCCCTATTTGTACCGTCACACATGACCCCTTGGTAAACGATTGCAACCGCTCCCCTCCAATCTGTGGCTGCCACATCATTTCCTTTCCAGATCGATGAGTTAGTGCACCGAAGCTCCACCCCCTTTCTAGCTGACCGACTTCCCTTTAACCATGGAAATGAAGTGACAGGTCAAACAGTCCAGGGTACTCTGTTCCCATTACTTAGCGGGAGGGAGATTTACCACCAAAGATCATTCAGTTTCCTTCACATATCCCACCACTCAGAGTGGAGCCAAAGGAACACTCGGCTGAATCTACCTTTCCCATTGCTTCCCTCCCAGGAAAAATAATCTGCATTTTGATGGCCTTACCCCACACTGTGCACCATGTGGTATATGAACGGCTGCAATGCCAGATACCATCGAGTTATCAGGGCATTGCTGTTCTTCATCATGCTTAACCACTTGAGAGGGGCATGGTCTGTGACAAGATCAAATGAATGTCCCAGCAGGTAGTATCGTAAAGAGTGAGTAGCCCATTTAATGGTCAAACACTTCTTTTCGACCACGGAGTAGTTACGCTTTGAAGGGAGCATCTTTTTACTGATATAGAATATCGGGTGTTCTACTCTGTAACCCTTTTGGGACAAGACCACACCCAAACTCACATCTGACACATCGGTGTGGTGTGATGAGAGTGGGGGCCTGGCTGAGTATTCACTTAGTAGTATCAAACGCACTCTGACACTCTATTGACCACTTAATTAAGTTTGGTGCACTCTTTTTGGTGAGATTGATTAAAGGGTTAACCATTAAGGCATACTCGGGGATAAAGCGATGGTAATAACTGGTTAATCCCAGTAGTGACCTCATCGGAGTTTTGGGTTTGGGATCGCTGTGTCTACCAATACATTATTTTCAAAATTGACAAGCTGTAATGCGAGTGTATTTTCAAAAAAGTGCAAAGCCTAAAATTCCATTGTGCCACTGACTTATCTGTGCCGCAAAGGTGTTTTGCAACCTATTTTTCCCTCCGCTCTTTTTGAAAATCAAGCTGATAGTGTCAAAGAAAGCCTTTCTCTTGATAGAAATTGACTTACCTCTCTGACTGGCTCACTCCAGCTCACACTGTCTGTCTGCAGTAAAGTGTAGTTTACCTCAGTCCCTGAAATAAAACATGTCCTGAAGTCTTAAACAAGAAGGCAGTCATAACAAAACAGTACTCTACATAATTACCAGGGAGTACAGTAGCTAACCCAATTGCTGAGACAGAATTACATGACTGAAATATTGTACTGCTAGGCACCTAGTCTCTGTAAGGGATAGTTACAGTGGCTCTCAAAAGTATTCATCCCCCTTGAACTTTTCCACTTTTGTGTTACAACATAGAATCAAAATTGAATTAATTAGGAGTCTTTGCCACTGATCAACACAAAAAAAGTTCATAATGTCAAAGTGAAAAATAAAATCTACAAATTGTTCTAAATTAATTACAAATATAAAACAGAAAATAATTGATTGCATAAGTATTCACCCCCTTTGCTATGACACACGTAAATAAGATCTGGTGCAATCAATTGTCTTTAGAAGTCACATAATTAGTTGAATGGAGTCCACCTGTGTGCAGTTAAGGTGTTTCATATGATTTCAGGTTAAATATACCTGTCTCTGGGAGGTCCCACAGTTGGTTAATACATTTCCTAAGAAAAACTACATCATGAAGACGAAGGAACATTCAAAGCAAATCTGAAATAAGGTTCTTCAAAAGCACCAATCGGGAGTAGGATATAAGAACATTTCCAAGGCATTGAATATCCCCCGGAGCACAGTAAATTCCATTATTAAGAAATGGAGAGAATATGGCACAACTGTGAATCTGTCTAGAACAGGCCGTCCTCAAAAACTGAGTATGCGGATGAGAAGGGCACTAGTCAGGGAGGCCACCAAGAGATGGCAACTCTAAAGGAGTTATAGTCTTCCATGGCTGAGCTGGGAGACACTGCATACGGCAGCAATAGCCTGGGTACTTCATAAAACTGACCTTTATGGGAGAGTGGCAAAAAGATAGCCATTGTTGAAAAAAACTCACATCAAATCTCGGCTAGAGTTTTCCAGAAGGCATGTGGGAGACTCTGAGACCAAGTGGAAGAAAATCCTATGGTCAGATGATACCAAAATAGAGCTTTTTGCCTCAGCGCTAAGCGTTATGTTTGGTCAAGCCTAACACCACACATCATCCTGAGAACACCATCCCTATCATGAAGCATGATGGTGGTAGCATCATGCTATGGGGTTTCTTCTCTATGTCAGGGCCTGGAAAGCTCGTGAAGATAGAGGGCAAAATTGATGCAGCAAAGTACAGAGAAATCCTGGACGAAAACCTATTGAAGTCTGCAAGAGACCTGGGACTTGGGAGAAGATTAATCTTCCAGCAAGACAATGACCCCAAACATACAGCCAAAGCCACACTGGAGTGGCTTAAAAACAATAAGGTCAATGCCCGGAGTGGCCCAGTCAAAGCCCGGACCTGCAGTTCTTCTCCAATTGAGAATATGTGGAAAGAGTTGAAAATTGCTGTTCATCAAAGGTCCCCATCCATCTTGACAAAGCTTGAGCAATGCAAAGAAGAATGGGCAAAAATTGCAGTGTCCAGATGTGCCAAGCTGGTAGAGACTTATCCAAATAGACTCATGGCTGTAATTGCTGCCAAAAGTGCCTCTACCAAATATTGACTCAAGGGGGGGAATACTTATGCAATTAATTATTTTCTGTTTTGTAATTAATTTAGAACAATTTGTAGATTTTATTTTTCACTTTGACATTATGGACTTTTTTTTGTGTTGATCAGTGGCAAAGACTCCTAATTAAATCCATTTTGATTCCATGTTGTAACACAATAAAATGTGGAAAAGTCCAAGGGGGATGAATACTTTTGAGAGCCACTGTAAGTCTATTGCTGTGACAGTATTGCCATTGAAGTACTGCACCCATCACAATCCATGAGCCAGACCATATTTAACTACCAAATGGAGGGACTAAAAGCTACAATGTTTTTCAGTTAGGCTGATGTCTGAACTGTCTGGAATTATGTGATGGACATTCCAGATTCCCAGTTAAGTGCTATTTTTACAAATGGCTGCCATTTTCCAACCCAATTTGACATATCTCAGTAATTGGCCTCTAGCTCAGAATTGGTTGGTCCTAGGCATATGCAGTTAACTGAATGTTGCTCAGTGTCAGTCAAGTTAATATACGATATATATATATATATATCTATATATATATATATATATATATATATATATATATATATATATATAGTAGGGGTCTGTACCACAGGTTTAGATATATTTTAGGAAATACAACCGAAAATGCACTTTTTTTCCATACCGTAGGTACAATTTAGTCCAACAATAATTATGGACAACCTTGTGATTTCTTTTCTTTCTGAAAAGTATGACGATAATGTTTTAAAATACAAATGTACAATGCTGAGAATTCACATTTGAATGTGCCTAATCATGTGTCAATAGGGGCAAAGTGAGTTTACAGAAACTGAGAAAGTATGCAAACATGTCATTCTAGTCATCATCACTATCACACGAATTTTCTGCGTCCAATAGTTGAGTCTTCTTGTAATCATCAGCCGTATTTGAGCAGGTCGGCAGCTTGCAGGCTGCCGTACATTTGAGATTGTTCAAAATGCAATGACCGGCAAGCTCGAGCACACCTGCATGACATTAGACCAAGGATGACCTCTGGGCCGAAAACCTGTTTGTTGTCCAGCCATGTCCTTCAGTGGGGTCAGGAATGTCAGGGGAATTCTCGAGGCTCCGCCTCCAGTTGGCAGCCTGATAGTTTGAGTGTGTGCTGCAGCAGTGTCTTCACATAGTGGCAGCTGCCTAGATTCAACGTTCCCTCTTCTGCCACGGAACATTTGATACCGCAGTTCATTTACTTTGTCCACCTTGGTGTTGCTGCAGTATATTGGACAAGAGAATTCTTGGATGATGTTGAACACTTCTCTGGGAAGTTCCCAATTGGTACCAAGAGATGAAAAGGTTTTCCTGAACTTCTGACCTGTAAATGTGACCAGTGGTCTGCAGTAGCTAATTTCACAGATGCACTAATATTTTATTTTGCCATACATTATATAATTTACATTTCTTTTCAGTATCCTGTGTTTTGTTTTATTCTCAGTGACTGACTGATTTACCAAGCTTACTAACTTTAGCCACAATGTCTGCTTCTGAAAAACCTCCCAAAACCAGATTTATCCAAAGTTAGGGGTTTTGAAAAATGACCACTTGGTGGTGCAGCTGTCATTTCTGTCCCTTATGTAATTGTAATTTTGTAAAGAGGTTATCCATTTACAACTCCCCACAATCACAGGGAAATGCACAAATAGGTCCTGTGGAGCCATACATTACCTAGCAACTAAAACAACGTCTAGCAAAAGACTGACCTTTAAAAATACCACTTCAAAGAAAACAACAAGAAGGTTATGGATTGAAATTCATGCTAAATTAACCCTATAAACTAGGCCAGAGGTGTCCAGTCCTGGTCCTGGAGAGCCCCAATCCTGGAGGTTTTCTAGGTTTTTTTACGCATCAGAGGCTAAAGATCTGGAACACCTGTTACCTTGGCTAATTAAGACAATAATTGGTGCAATTAAGTAACTGAGAACTCGGATGAAGCAAATACCAACAGACCCAGAAGCTCTCTAGAACCAGGAGTGGACACCTCTGCTCTAGGCTATACAGGAAACTACATACCAAATAATACACAAGTTAGTTGTTTTCTTTATAAACCAGTAAAAACTTGATGTATTGTACTTGCCCTGTAGCAGCCAAGTCAGATGTAAACCATGAGTATTTAACAATAACTGTGACATCACACATACTTTTGACATATGCATAGTAGTAAAAATGTGCATCCTCCATCCCATACACTGTCTCTAGTCCACATTGACGTGATGAAAACATTACATACCGTTCCTGTTGTCTCTGTGAATCTTTTGTGAGGTCAGTATGACTGCAGGGATGAGGAATTCCATGGAGGGAGCTTGAAGCAGGGGCAGCCTGGAAGAAAGGGCAGCTTCTTCAATGTCTCTTCTTCAGGTGAAAAGTGGCATATCAAGGCAAATTTTCAGTCTTCACTTTGCACTTCTCACCTGAAAAAGAGACTTATGTGTCTCAAAAGCAAGTGTATATATTTATGTATGCACAATTTGTACACTAGTTCTAAGGGGTGGATTCAGAAGTAAGGAAAATAATAATTCAGGGATGTGCAACCTTGGCACAGACAGTCCAAGTCATTGCTCTACCGCACTCAAAAAAAAAAATGCTTGCCTGTTCTTAAATTAATAAATACAATTACTCAGAAATAGTATAAACAGTTGTCCATTCTGGAATTACCTGATTGTAATTTGTAGTAGCAGCCAGTAATTGCTAATAATGGAATATGTAAGTAAACACATTACTTAGGTTAAGTAAGCCAAAAATTATTTGTTATTGTTTAATATAATCATTGCAATTACTTAAAATGAATAAAATAAATCTATTGAACATGTAATTTCTAGTAGTAACTGATAGCAGATTTAAGTCATCCAGTTACTATGCACAAGAAAAACAATTTAATTTACTTAAAATAATAATTAAAATAACTTACAAATAGTAAATAATTTTATAAAGGGTACCAGGTAAAACTTTTTTTATGTCATATATATTATATATATATTATATATTATATATATATATATATAGATATATTATATATATAGTATAAATAATACGACAGTGGTTTGCAGAAGTATTCACCCCCCTGCAAAGTTTTCACATTTTGTTGACACCTGAGCGTACTCCACGACGCTTTCAAATCTATAGAAACTACAACACATTGATAAAGTAAAAAAATGCATATAGAATATACATAAGTAGGATTTACAGAGAAAAAAAAAATAATCTTAGTTGAATAAGTATTCAACCCCTTTGCTATTGCAGCCCTAAATCATCTCAGGTGCAAATGATTTGTTTGCAAGGTCACAAAATTTGTGAAATGGTTTCAGCCTGGGTGTACTCAAAGTGGTTTAACTTGTAGATAATTTTCCTCTGGTGTATACAGACTTTCAAACTGCAACTCACAAAGAAACCATGAAGATTAACGAGCTTTCGAAACAAGTCAGGGATAAAGTGATAGAGAGGCACAGGGCAGGAGAAGGGTACAATAACATTTCAAAGGCGCTGATTATCCCTCTCAGCCCAGTGAAGTCCATCATTAAGAAGTGGAAGATGCATCATACCACCAGACACTACCCAGATCAGATCGCCCTCCCAAACTGAGCAGCCAGGCAAGCAGGAAACTGGTTTGGGATGTCACTCTGAAGCCAACAATGACCTTGAGAGATCTGCAAAGTTCTGTGTCTGAGATGGGAGTCAGTGTTCACACATAAACAATAAGCCGGTCCCTACACAAAGCTGGCCTGTATGGATGGGTGTCAAGAAAGAAGCCATTACTGAAAAAGTCGACTCTTAATGCATGTATGGAGTTTGCGAAAAAGCATGTAGATGATACTGCAAGGTTTTTTGGTCAGAAGAGACAAAAATTGAACGTTTCAGTCTAAATTCCAAGTGTTATGTCTGGCACAAGTCCAACACTGCACATCACCCAATCAACACCATCCCAACTGTCAAGCATGGTGGTGGCAGCATCATGTCATGCTTCTCTTCAGCAGCTTATCAGGATAGAGCAGAGAATGGATGGTGCAAAGTACACGTGAATCCTTGAGGAAGACCTGTTTGAGTCAGCCAAGACTCTGAAACTGGGGAGGAAATTTACATTTCCACAGGACAATGACCTGAAGCACAAAGCCAAAGCCACACTGCAGTGGTTGAACAAGAAAAGAATTAATGTTCTTGAGTGGCCTAGTCAAAGTCCTGACTTGAAATCCCCAACATACTTATCAGAACTGGAGCAATTTTCCTGTGAAGAATGGGCAAAAATGTCACCACCCTACTGTGCAAAGCTAGAAGAGACCTATCTAAAAAGACTCATAGCTGTAATTGCTGCAAAAGGTGCTTCTACCAAGTACTGACTTAAGGGGCTGAATTCTTATGCAACCAGTAAATTTCATTTTGTGCATTTTCTAAAATTGTTAGTTGCATTTATTTACACTAATTAAACCATTTTACCTTTTACCATATTTCCCTTACTGGCATATTTTAAGTAATTAAGTTAGCATTTACTCAAAACGAATTATTTGTAAATAAAATGTATTTATAATAATTTAGCAATATGAAAGTATTTTCTAAATAATATAATAAAACTGAGCTAACAACAACAAAAAAAAAATGAGTGAAGTGTGAGATGTAAAGAACAAATACAATTAAAGGGTTTTAAAGTGTATTTATTTAATCACCACTCAAACAAAGTTTAAATACAGTCAAAAAAAAGAGTCAACCTCTGTTCCAGCAATGCATTCCATTTGCATTTTCATAAACCATATGAAACAAAAATCCTGGAGAACTTGCACATATACTTTAATAGTAAACAACCTAAAACATCTGCCAAATGTGTATTTTCTCCTTAGCATTTAAACAGCAAAGTCAAATCCACTACAAAAAGTAAACTGGAAAAGGAATGTAGAACTTTTAACTCAATCTTTCCTGATGAAAAATAAAGTTGTTGATGTCATGAAAACAAAATGAGCAGTCATATATATCTTTTTTTGACAAAGTATATTGCAAAAATATTGCTTCCCCACTTTGTGAAAAAAACGAACACAACTAAAACATATATAATATATATATATATATATATA
The DNA here is from genome assembly GCF_017654505.1 of Polyodon spathula. Taxonomy (NCBI): domain Eukaryota; kingdom Metazoa; phylum Chordata; class Actinopteri; order Acipenseriformes; family Polyodontidae; genus Polyodon; species Polyodon spathula. The sequence continues at coordinate 25,389,088 of NC_054544.1, read as the reverse complement.
TATATATATATATATATATATATATATATATATATATATATAAAATACCATCTTTCTAAGAAGAGATTCCCAGTATTGAATCATTCACTCATGTTGAACAAACCAGATTTATGAACTTTGACCAGTCTGGAATGTGGTCTTTTTTGGCTTGTTGTAACGTGTAAATCCATCATAGTTTTCAGAGAGCAATACTGAAAATGGGTTTGCATATTATAATAGGACACCGTTTATTGTAGAGGTCCGACCGAGATCTTGACAATGGAAAATATCTCTTTGTCCTCCACTATTTATTTTGGAAGTCCCTTAATTTATTGCTTTTAAGAAAATATAAACTGCTACAATAGTACCCACATAAACACACTTGGTGTAGCCTTTTGCAGTGGAGTTTGCAGTCCACATGGCTGACGTTGATGAAACTTTGATCAAGGCGGGTAAGCAGTCAGGGTGGATGTGTGACATTTTATAACGTGAAACAAATTTTTAAAAAATTGATTAAATTGTGAAAATGAATTCATTAGTTGATTAATCGGCCTGATTAATCTGTTTATCGAAGCAGCCCTAATATATTGTGGTGTCGGCTTGTCGTGGGTTCACGCAATGAGAGTCCCTCCTGGATCTGGGCTCCCTTGGATCGTTACCTCTCTCCTGGGGGCTGTGGCGACATGATGTTCTCTCTCGGAGGCTCTGGCGATGCGATGCTCTCTCTTGGAGACCCTGGTAGCGTGGGGCAGCCTCTCAGGCAGCGTGGGACACTCTCTCCCTGGAGGTGGTTGTGGAGCCAAGCTCTTTGGTGGGAACTTTAGGCTCTCAGTCAGCAGTTGTGGGCTCTTGTTCAGCGGATGCAGTAGCTCTCTCAGGCGACGGCAGGCACTCGGTCAGTGGCTGAGGACTCTTGGTCAGAGGCTGTGGTGGCTCTCCCTCAGGCGACAGCAGCAGCTCTCTCTCGGGCAGAGGCGGCAGGCGGTTCTCGGGCAGCTGCGGTGACGGCTCTCTCTCTCGGGCAGCACAGGCTGCCACTGCACCTCAGCGCAGGCCTTGACTGGCATTGACTCAGCACCGCTGGTCCAGCTCCCACACGAACACTTCTTTGATGGCTTCTTTCAGGGACATATAGGGATCTCTAGCACGTGGTCTTTCAACGCTCAAGACAGTATTCCTATAAGGAACTGTTGGCAGACCAGCTGGAAATACTCTTGGAGCACGAGGTAAGATAGTAGGCCTTTGTCACGAGGCTCTGCACAAATTTCTTGCAGGTCTGTCCCCACCTTTTGTACTTGCTTTAGAACATGCCCTCTCTTCCCATTCTCTGCCGCCATTCCTCCCTCGCCTTTTTCTTCCAATCTCCATCTGAGGTCTCCATATCCCACTTTATTCTGACACCAATGTGTCGGTGGCTTGCATGGGTTCAGCAGGAAAAAGAGACACTGCATCAAATGATTTCACACTCTCCTCACAGCATGCAGGCTGCAGCTTATATAGTCATCAGACGGGAAAGAGCAGACCAGCTACACAGACAGACAGACTCAAAGTGAACACAGCATACAACTATTTACAAGCAAACCCCCCCCCCCATACAGCACCAAAATGTCCCATTCATGTATGAAAGATAAAGGTATATTTCAATCCTGAGCCGTTCGAAAAAAAAGGTATGATACCACAGTAGTGTCGTCAAAGTAAAAATTCCTCTAGAGGAAAATATACTTGAACTTTGACCCATTTGACTCCTCGAGACCATCATTTTCAATTGAAAGACAAAATAGTTTTCAATCACTCGACAACACCCACAGTACAGAAATGTTCATTAATGATCAACAAAATGAGAATATGTAAAATAAATAAATAAATAATGTAAAGCTGGTTCATTCATACCTCAGAAAAACTGGAGAGCTACAGAGATTAAAATAAGGTAAAGGCAAACATCCAAATAAAACTGAACACTAATGGATAACGACACAGAACGTCTGTACAGCTCTGAAACACTATGTTTTAAAAAAACAACTATACTGCTGAACCTCGTCTTTTTTATTATTAGCAAATTTAATTAATTAATGTTACTAATGTTACACTATTTCATGAATTAATGTTACTATATTAAACAATAAAAGAGACAAACTACTTTATCTGGTGTTTTTGTTTTGTTAAACGACTCCACTGAATAGGTTTGATATTTATTATACTTGCATTAAATGTATTCTTATTTAGGTTTATCAGTAACCAGAAGTGAATCAAAGCGAGACAGGTGATTATTTGGGACCCGGGAATTATTTGAAGTTTTACAGTACTTGAATAATTAATTCCCTTTAAAAAAAAATAAATTTTGATTTTGCAGAGTGAAAAGGTGAATACGAATAAAAATGTTAAAATACTGTGGGTAAATGAAATACTTGTTCTAAGTATTGCATATTTGTTAATTTAAGTAATTTTGTAATATACACTGCTCAAAATAATAACTGTTAATAATATTTTAATTAAATTACTCAATACAGACGCCTCCTGATAGAAATCCAAGTAAATCTGCAGTCATTTTTAGTAATGTAAAGTAATTTGTAGTAATTCGTAGTAATAGCCAAGTAATTATTTTAATTTATATAAGTAAAATAAAAATGCTAAGTAATGTATTTGTATGAGTGCGGTGCCTGGGTGCTCAGAGGATTTTGTGTGGTGCAGTAGGATCTGGATACACTGTGATCCTTAGAAGACATTTTTCTCCTGGCTAACACTCCCAATTAAAGGTTGAGATGTGTTGCCCAGTTGATTTATGGAGGGAGTTCCCAATGTCTGTAATTAAATCAGCAGGTATTGACATACCTTGTCCCCAGCATGGTTTGCAGGAGTGTGGAGATCCCAGAGCTGAACAGGCTTGTAGCCATACACTGGTAATTGTACTGGCTCCATTCTCCCCCTTCCTCCTGAAGGGTTTGGTTTAGAAGACTGTGGACCAACACCAGCATAGAGGACTGGATCACCACATGCTGAGAAGAGAATAACAAGACTGGTGGATTACAATGTGGAGAACAGGAGGCTTGTCAATACTGGTGGATTACAATGAGGAGAATGGGAGGTTTGTCAAGACTGGTGGATTACAATAACGAGAACAGGAGGTTTATCAAGGCTGGTGGATTATAATGAGGAGAACAGGAGGTTTATCAAGACTGGTGGATTACAATGTGGAGAACAGGATGTTTGTCAAGGCTGGTGGATTACAATGAGGAGAATGGGAGGTTTGTCAAGACTGGTGGATTACAATAACGAGAACAGGAGGTTTATCAAGGCTGGTGGATTACAATGAGGAGAACAGGAGATTTATCAAGGCTGGTGGATTATAATGAGGAGAACAGGAGGTTTATCAAGACTGGTGGATTACAATGTGGAGAACAGGAGGTTTATCAAGGCTGGTGGATTATAATGAGGAGAACAGGAGGTTTATCAAGACTGGTGGATTACAATGTGGAGAACAGGATGTTTGTCAAGGCTGGTGGATTATAATGAGGAGAATGGGAGGTTTGTCAAGACTGGTGGATTACAATGTGGAGAACAGGATGTTTGTCAAGGCTGGTGGATTACAATGAGGAGAACAGGAGATTTATCAAGGCTGGTGGATTATAATGAGGAGAACAGGAGGTTTATCAAGACTGGTGGATTACAATGTGGAGAACAGGAGGTTTATCAAGACTGGTGGATTATAATGAGGAGAACAGGAGGTTTGCCAAGACTGGTGGATTACAATGAGGAGAATGGGAGGTATTTAAGCTACCCTGTGAGTATAGTCAGCCCCTTCTCCACTCCTTCCTCAGGGGGAAGGAGTCATGACACACAGTGCTTTTGGACTTTGCTTCCATTCCTAACTCCTATTTTCGTTCTTTAAAATTTAGTGTGGCCACTTTTTTATTATGTGTTTTTTGCTTGTCCTAATTTGGATATGCCCAATCACAGTGCTACTTCACAAAGACTCCTTCAGAATGCACAAGAGCCACTGAGAAGCAGCACAAGCTTCTCTGCCACTGCTCCTTCCGAGTAGCCACCGCTGCACTGAATATCACCATACTTCTGAAGACGATCGCTATCATGAGAAACACAGCCGTCACTATGGAGACCACGCAGAAAACAATGCAGTACCTGGCAGACAGGGGCAGCCATACAATGACAGGTGATGACAGCCCTAACCGGAAAATAAACCTTCCCTCCTCTCGATGCTGTCCAATTTGAATCACTATTGGACTGACTCACAGGGCCAGTCTCAGAACTGGTGTTTTCTATTGCTGAACCTTGATTTACCTCCTTATATAAACTGGTTATGGTCTCTCCTCAATCTGCCCTGGGCTCATTCTCTAGTCACAGCTCCTTGTCAGACCTCAACTAGCTGAACCTTCAGGTCTCTAAAGCCTGTGCTGCTTACCAGGGTCCTGGACCTCCCAGCCAGCTGGTAGACCAAGCCTAGGGTGTTGATCCTCCACAACCAGCTCCTAATTCAAGCCATTCTGCAAGGTCCTGCAACCCCCATCCTGGTCCTTTTTAAAGCTCCCCTGCTGTCCTGGCATTCTAAGCCCTCCATCAGCCAAACGTTCTACTCACAATGCTCCTGCTACAACCTTGACAGCCTGCTCCTCTTGTATCAGCATCCATGGTTCCAAGGGGACTCCCTGATCTCTTATATTTCTTCCAGGGAATCCCCTGGATTGCATCAACCACCTATTTTTATGGTTAATCCCGGGTTACCCACTGGGGCTAAATCTCCAGTACTTTAAAATGTAATAAAATCCATCTGTGGGTTATCCAAGATTGAGATTGTTGTATAAATTTGTTGTATAAAATCTTGCATAACTGAATTATTGTATGAATCAGAATTTCCTATCATAGTTTTTATTTATTTATTTTTAATTAAAAAAAACACACTACCGCTCCTCCCTTCCCATAAAAGATTATAAAAATGAATTCCAGGTGTCTGGTTTACCTGCACAGCCAATAGGATATTCAAGAACCACGGAGGGTTCTGGTGTACCCTGAACCCACGCCTCTGAGATTTCTCCTGGGCTGTCTCTTCACTCACTTTGGAGTCAGGATTGGAGCCACACATCTTCACTCTCCTGCTTCCCCCACAATGGCTCTCTGAATCTTAAGGCAAAGACATTCTGCAGAGCTTAAATCCGAATGGTCAGTCAGCAATCTTATAGTAAAAACAAAAAAATCAAGCAGGTCAGAAGCATTGATGTGCCTCCTAACCTTTGTTTCTCTGTTGTGTAATCTGGCAGTAACAGGTTTGCTATTAACCAAAGTGTGCCGTAATCATTACTTTCATTAACCGTTCCCTCCTGTGTTCATTGACTTAAATTGACAGGTTGACCTAATGTAAATGTGATATGAATTACAGAAGACTCTAAGTAAGGGATAAACAACGATAAGTGTTGAATCATTAAAAATACTTCACTGTTTGAGTGCCATTAGGCCAGATAACCTGATTATTATTTTCTGACCGATTTAACACCCAGAGTTGTTTAAGCCACCTAAACGTTTCTTTCTAATTGATACTTGTTCGATAATGAGAATCAACTGATTGATAATTGGTAATGGTTTTTTTGCTCTTTTGTTATGCTTCAAATTTTTATCTTTCTTACTGTAGGAATGTTGTCATGAGTTCCTTGGAGTTTAAGTTTGAAATCCCATTTACATAGACAAGATTGTCTGTTGTAAGTGAAAATAGTAGTGAGGACTATATTTTACATGTAAAACATGAAAGTGGCATTAGAAAAATAAAAACGCAAAAAACAAAGGAATGTGAACCAGCAATGGAAAGTCACGTTATTGATCTTTTTGCCGAACCTAAAACAGGCGAAGCCCTAAATATCCTTGTCAGCGTTTGAACAATGGTTAAATGAAAGACTGCAAGCTGAGTTTACATCTAACGTGTAATTGATGGAGATTTTTTAAGTGACGATGAAGTTGCTGTGGTTTCTGGACCTGTCCAGAAGATATACCAAATAAAAATTAGAAGGGGGGATGTTTACGTGGAAGAGAATATGTAATTATAAAATGTTTATTTTTACATTATATTAATGTATAATTGTTTGCAATGAAATGCTAAACAGAAATCACAAGCCCTTTCTAAGTATTACATGTTACTAATTGCTGAAATGTTGTGAATAAAATGGTACTCACTTTACTGTTGAATTGTGGTTTGGTTGACGAATCAGCAGTCTTTGTGGATTTGTTAATCAACAGTATATCTGGAGATATTCATTGTATGTGATGTCACAGAAATGTTTTAGTATTGTTTAAATGTGTATGATGTTTACAATCGTCATGAGCTCTGTTTCTCAAATAATACATTTTAAAAGATTTTTCTTTGTATCATTACACAGTTCCTTTCGAGTGCTTCCTGACTCCTGAAATCATGCTGCAGTGACCCGTGTCATTCTACAAACACACAAAATACATGAGTCTGTAATGTTTCCTCAAAGAAACTGTTACATGAAAAATCAGTATGTTACTGTCAGTGTGAATAAGGGAATCAAAGCTTGTCACTGTGTGCTCTATAAACAGGCATATTTCAGATCAATGGGATTCTTACCTGTGCAATCTTTTAAATGTGTTTGGTATTACAATACGCGGCCAAAGCTGTTGACAACCTACTAAACACATCAGGCAATATTTATTAAGGTCTTATATTGCTTTAATAGGAAACTGATCATGTTTGATATTTAATAATTATGCATATTGATTTGTGTTTAACAAGTTAAGCAACAGGTTCAGTTTTCATTAAATCAGTTTGTATGTAAACATAAAAGCATAAAAAAAAAAAAAAAACGCTAGCTCATGTGATTCATTACTTTGTCTAACACATTCACATTGAAATGTATTTAGAAATTCAACACAAGTGAAGCCTACAGTTATAATCTTTCGTTTATTTATTTTTTAGATGATTCAAAGTAATTGTTTTATTCTTGCAAAGCATCTTCTGAAACCACATTTTGCATTTGTATGTGTGTGTGTGTGTGTGTGTGTGTGTGTGTGTGTGTGTGTGTATATATATATATATATATATATATATATATATATATATATATATATATATATATATAGATAGATAGATAGATAGATAGATAGATAGATAGATAGTTGCTGGTTGGTACCTAAAGGTACATCTACCTGGCAAAACTATCAGTTCCTGTTTATATAATTGGAAAAGGAATAATCAAGTTACTGTATGTCCAGGAGACACAAGAATAAACTTTCCTTGATTGGTTTCATAATCGTCTATCTAGAAGTGTTTTTCTTTCACTGATCGTCCGGCTACATATTCTGGTGGCAGCAGTGGGGTGAGCTACACTACAGAACAGAGATTACATTCAGTTTAACTGCATCAAGTACAAAAAAAGGAATAAACCACTGTTTTGCTATATACAAAAACCTGACTGAAAAAGATTGATGGCAGAAGACAGTACCAGATTGCCTTTTACAGCTGAACTGCCAACTTTATAGGGAATGGAAAAGAATGTTTTAGCCAATGGATTGGCAGGTTTGAAGGGTGCCTAATACCATACCTGACATGCAGCCGGAGAATCTGAAGAGTGCCAAGAGTTGTGCACCAAAGCCTCTCCTGGAGCTCTTGGACTTGAATGCCATTCACTCCCTTCCTCCAAAAGGAGCCTGATCCTTTTGGGTACAGCACTCCTGGTGTTGTTTTTCAGATCGCATTGGTGATCTTGAGACTGTATCACATACCTGCCCTGCTACCATTCCGGCGTCTTCATTTCCTGCTCCAGGAACAGGCCAGACTGGCCAGGAAGGCTTGCAACACATTCTTCAGCTACCATCACCTCAGAGACCCCTGGAGGTGATGCTGCTCCCTCACACATCCCTGAGCCAGGCAGCTGCACCTCAGCCACTGAACTCGAAGTGGCAGGACTGTCAGGTTCCCAAAGCATTTACAGGACTATTCTGTTAATTTGCTTTTTTTTTTTTTTTTTTTTTTTTTTTATAAGCACTTTAACGAAGTGTTTATATCCAGTAATGTTATAGAAGTTTGTGTTATAGTTGTATTTGTATAAAGACACAAGAATAAACGTTCCCTGGATTGGTTTCACAAACAGCTGTCTTGAAGTGGTTTTCTTTCACCGATCAGCTGGATACACTTAAGTGTTATTTTTTTTGTGCAAGGGAAAGGTTAAAAAACAAGTAACATGCAACTTACAATGAGATGTGAAGACCTTGATAATAAGGGATATTGAAGTCTAGGAGAGCTGCAGTAAGAGTTGGGGTCTGGGGGGACAGCCTACACAAAGCATGGATGTCGAATATGAATTTTCAAATGATTATCATGGAGTAAAGTCCTTTTTGTACACATGGCTATGCATGTGTTCTGGCCACCGATTGGTTGGCTTAATGAAAGCTATATTTTCAGAAGCGTTCCTCTGAATGTCACAACAGGATATTGCAGGCAATTCAGCTACTACAAGCCAATTGGCTGAGCTGTGGAAGGAACTAGGGGTGTGCCGATACTAGGATATTATGAGTAATTGCCTTTAAGAAATGTGAAGTAGTTAGGTATGAATTAAAAGTGATAACATTTCTTAATTAATTACATTGAGAAAATCGAACCTTTATTTTTTAGAAATGTCTTCATCATAAAAACTTGGGCGCTTGGGGAGCCGGGACATGGAGTAAAACTATTTATAAAACATATGAACTGTAAACACACCATCACAATTCTCATTCTTTACGGGAATGAATTAAAAGTGGTGGTAGCTGACAATAATCAAATAGATTTGACCTGTATTGCACGTCCATCGTTATATAGGTCTCAAACGTGCAGTTTTAAAAGAAACACATAAAACATGATCTCCAGTACCACACTAGGTTAAAGAAAGTTCTCAGTTTCTATGCCTTTCTCTCAGAGAATCTGCTACACTTGTGTGGATTCTTTCCCCACCCACAACAGTGTCTTATGGGTCAAAGTGTTATTGGTTGAAACATGTCAGTCAGTAGGGGAAGCAGCTGGTTGCTTAACAACAGGAACAAAGGTTTTGAAGGGGTACGGACAATTTCTCTTTCTCTCTCTCTACAGGTGAAATAATCATTGAATATCCCTCTAGAATTCACTGGATTTTCCCCTGTACATTTCAATGATTTGTTTATCTTGCATAAAAAATGAAAAAAAAAAGACACAGCCAGGAGGATATAACTCATTTTAATTTCAATGACCAGACAACATGTCACAGGATGTACAACATTTTTAAAGGAATACATTGTATATAGCGGCTGGGGTGCAGACCAGTTGAACTTCAAGCACATGGGTTTTCTTACCTTGTAAGTAGAATTATTATCACAACAATTAACCATACTTCCCTTTTTTAAAAAAAACCCAAATATTACTACAAAACATAAACAAACTGAGCAGGTTTTTATTTTGTAATTTTGTGGGCTAATATAATTGGCATTTTACATTTCTGTTTGGCTAGAAGGAAACAACTGGAGTTTTTCTTCTTTGGTGGTGGTTTTTGTTTAAGTGTCATTTGTATTTTTTAATTTTTTATTTTACAAGGTAAGAAAAACAAATCATTACTTTTGTTTCAACCTTTTGGACACAACAGCAATCAATCCCAAGCCATTGTCAAGTGTGTGCCTGCTGTTGTAACCATGACAACATAAAATACAATTAAACAAAAAAGATGATCAACACCTTCTTCATATCACAGGAACTACATGAGGAGGCTTTATTGCACAACGCACATGAAAAGTGGGACTGCTGAAATGAGTAGCTGAAACCAAACACATTAACTATCAATATACATCAAGTTTTTAAAAATCATAACGCAAATAAATAACAGACGAGATCCCTGGGTTGGTCTGAGTTAGTGGCCTGACATCGCCTGACACCCAGTATAGCCACGGATGAAAGTACACGGTAAGCTCATATAAGGGATATTTTATGACATCACAATGACATGAACCAACAAACACTGGTAATCCACTGCAGTATGTGTCCAATGGTCTTCTATAATAGAAGGCAGGTAGGGGTAATGAAACTAATGATAACATGCTGTCTATTATAAAGAAGAGAAGCAGCTACCAATTCATGTATTAGAACCGCTGCGCAATATTTCTTCCAAATATATTGTGTTGCCACTGCTGGCAGAGCTAGGCCTTCCTCAGGGTAATAGACAGGTATTAATGTATACCACAAGTATTCTTCTGTTATGGCGATGACCAAACTTCTACTAAAACAGTTTTCATCGGACTTTGTTAGTGACCTCCACAGCAAACAAACAAATCTAATAAACAACAATAGAAAATTGAACTCCAGTTTAGTCCCACTTTCGTTCGTAATATAATACAATTGAATTCCCTTTTTAACTAGTCACAATATAACGTCATGCAACATTTTGTTTTAAAATAGTATTAAAATGATTTCATTTAATGCCTCATATACAGTATCCAAGGGCGCTCCAGTGGTGTTTTCAGTGGCAAACTTAACACGTTTTGGGGGAAACGCTAGCGCAACTTCTTTCAAGACTTTCAGAGGTCATTGCCTTTCTATTAAATACAACAGTTATCATTTACAACAAGGCCCCTTGCTGAAGGGAATATGACTAACTGAGTATTTTATCACTACATTAAGTAAAAATAAATCTAAATAAAAAAGTATGATTTCTAAAATAAGATACAATTGACTAAAACTGTACTATAAGGCTGTAATTCTAGCAAGGGCTTCTGGTGACAATGGAAACCACAAGAGCAAAGCCTTATTGTATAAATTTGGGTGTACATTATCCCTTTTATTATACTATTTTTTCAAACTTAAAGTCAAATGTCCGCATAGGCTAAAGAAGACATTACATGTTTATATGCCTTAAAATGCATCACCATGAATACTGGTATTACAGATTCAATACGAAGCTGAATACTGGTATTACAGATTCAATACGAAGCTGAATACTGGTATTACAGATTCAATACGAAGCTGAATACTGGTATTACAGATTCAATACGAAGCTGAATACTGGTATTACAGATTCAATACGAAGCTGAATACTGGTATTACAGATTCAATACGAAGCTGAATACTGGTATTACACATTCAATACGAAGCTGAATACTGGTATTACAGATTCAATACGAAGCTGAATACTGGTATTACAGATTCAATACGAAGCTGAATACTGGTATTACACATTTCGCATCAATAAATGATCATAGTTCTGCTAAAGTGTAATAACCTGAGTAAATAGTATACGTTAGCAAAATAGTATTGGGCATAAACTTTTAGCAAGAAGACTTTATTGGATCACCCTATAATCCGCCAGCATAAATTACACCTGGGATTTTTCAGTACCAGGGAATATAACTGGCTTGCATCAATAACACGATAACTACATTACGCCCGGATAACCACAGATAGGTGCTTGATGCAAACCAGGGTTATTCCTTAGTGCTGCAGAAAACTCTAAAAAAAACCACCTCAACATTGCATAGTGAACTGTCACTTTAGTCCTGGGCTGCTTTAAACTTTGCAAATGCTTAAAATGTTTGCCAAACATGTTTGCCCCTCACTTATCTTTCTAATCTGTGAGACAGTGTTCACAGCAAACAAAAGAGAAGAGTTTGCCAATGTTCAGGAATGCTTGCAAAAATGTGTGTATTTGGGCACGACTGGGGACACTGTAGAGGGACTTAACGAAAACGTCTGAAGAACCACTATTGTCAACATTATAATGTGCGCTGCTAACACGTTTGCTAGGTTGACTCTGCTGTGCTTATGCATTTTAGAACATTTTTTTTAACAGAACCAAGATATTCTTGTGTGTGGTTTGTTTTAAGGATACCATTTGTACATTGTATTGGTGTGTTGCAAACCTGGTTGCCAAGACAATGTCATTCTAGTAGTATTTGCACTTATTGTAAATTACACTGTATTTAAATATGAATCTTGCATTGTAACCCCGTACTGCCCTGTAACACCTTTAAGTCGCCTTGGATAAAGGTGTCTGCCAAAAAAACAAATAATAATAATACAGGACGGAACATAACACTTTAGAATGACATACAGGTTTAGGTGGCCAGAGATAATGCCTGAATATCGGTCTACGCTAGGAGACCCCATTTTATGATTTAGGAACAAGGAGGGTGTCACAATGGTATAGTCTTCATTACACCCAAAACTTTGACGGAGTTCAATTAAACAGCGACAGTCTAAAACTCATTCAAGTCTGGTGTTTCAAGACCTATTTTTTATAACATTCATGCATTTACTCTTACATTAATAAAGCAAATAGTGTATATCAATTTAATCTTTTTTTGAAAGCCAGCAAAATGCAGCTTGAAATCTCTTCTTGGTTAATTGTTGTCTGTATGCCTGACTTTTTGTTTTTTATATATGTCTATGGTACTAACACAGAACAACTGGAGGAAGACATTTCAAGGAGGCATTCTGCTTGTCAGGAATGAGGCAGCTGGATGTAGCTAAAGGAGAATACAACCTGAAGCTGAATTTACTTTAAAATATGAAGATTATTTTAATTTTTTCTAATACTTCTCAACATGTGTCCCCATGAAGAGGGAGGGGGCAGATTAACAAATGAACAACTGTTTTAATAAAATTACAATGAACTTGGTAACCAGGGTCTGCAATAGAAAAGGTGCTTCACCAGCAAAACTGAGCTTTGGGTTTAACTTTCTCAGGCCGAAACTGCTGACGAGGAAACCACAGTGTTGCCATGGAGACTAGATCCTGGTTCAGGCCTTGTTACAGCCTCCGGGTAAAGTTCTCAGGGAAAACTCCTTTGCCTTTGAGGGTTTTATTCTGCAGCCAATCCACTTCCTTCACTCCCATTAGCCAACCGTCGTCCTGGAGACACAAACATTGCAGGTCAGCATTGCTTACTTATTGTGACTGCATTTATTTTGTTAAAAGGTGAATGGTCCCGCAGTCAAGTTCTGGTGGTATTTCTAGTTAAAAACACCAGTTTAAAGAAAACACTAAAAAGGCAAGACATTAAGTTGCCGTTTTGATTCCTGATGTAGAATGCTTACTAAATGGTTCTGTACTAAGGGGGCAAAATTCTTCATTGCATTATTCCCCCCAATTTCTGTTTGTTTTTTCTCTCAGTATTTGTATTACAAACTGAAACAATGTACATATTAATTATTATGATAACTCTATAGACACTACTTGTAACTGTTTTGTTGTCATTTAGCTGTGTGACTTGCATGTGTTATCCATAGTGAGGTATACTCTGTGACTTGCATGTGTTTTCCATAGTGAGGTATACTCTGTGACTCGCATGTGTTTTCCATAGTGAGGTATACTATGTGACTCGCATGTGTTTTCCATAGTGAGGTATACTCTGTGACTTGCATGTGTTTTCCATAGTGAGGTATACTCTGTGACTCGCATGTGTTTTCCATAATGAGGTACTGTAACACCCAGTTTAGTGCACCATGTGGTGAGGCTCCAGATGCAATGCCACGTCTCCACTGTACCTGTTCGTCAGGGTTGTCGAAGGGAATCACAAACACTATATCCCCCCCTTTCAGGCCCAGCTCGTCTGCATCAGTTGCTCCATAGTCATGCAATGCTTGAACCTGTGTGGACAAACATTTTAGAGCTTTTAAACTATTTCACTCTTTATAAATCACAGAAGCCATCGAGAAATACCTATAATTGAAATCATTTCTCTACGTGTATTATATTTGTTGTAAAAGGCTGTATTTTTGTCACAGTTACCATGGATTTCATGTAGAGTAACTGAAGAGAAAAATTATCAATTTTGATCAATGTGGCAACACTATTTTAATAAATATTATGTTTAATCGTGAAATATCTATTTTTAGACCATGTATGACCATAAGAGTGATTAAAGGGTTAAACGTATTTATAATTCCATTGCACTTTCAATATTGTAATGAAAAGATGAGAAAAGGGAGTAAGGCTTGCACGGCAACTATAGCATTAAGTGATAAACTGAGGCCCACTGCTAAGATTGACTAAACCACAGAGAAGTACAGAAACTATACTTCTGGAATGTAATAAATGTTTATTTGCAGAAAGGTTGAGGTTGTGAAATGTAAATGGGTTGTGGTCATACATGTCACTTTATAATAAAAGGGCTAGTTCTAATATTTCATGAAAGTAATTAACAGCTAAAACTGCTAGAATAATCATCAAAAGCAATCTAAGAAATTAAATAAGAGGTGCTGGAGTTATTTGCAAGAACAAAGCTGTGAATTCTAATTGAATATATGTGACAGAGAGCGAATGAATCCTAGAAAACAATCTTCCTCCCGATCTGTGAGGGCGCTGTATAACAGGAACAGTGTGCCCCGGACTGGTTGGACTGGCAGTTCATTCCAGGGTCAGTCTCAAGTCAGCTAGCCAGGAAGGGGGTGGAGTCACAATGCCAGAAGTAATTGCCTTAAAGCGGTATGCAATGTGTCAGTCATGGATTGGAGGAGACGTGACTGGACTACCTATCGCAGGGGGCGTGACTAAGGGTATAATTGGGGGATGTGATGATGTAATCTGTTCCTCTGATGTGATTTCCGCTAGGATCGAGAAAGTAAACAATCCATTAGTACTTGTGAGTGAAGTGTTTTGAACGTGAACAATGCTTAACCCTTTGTAGTCAATTTATTCAGCGCTTGTCAGGTGCGTCAGGTCCAATTTCTTTTCACACACACGAATATTTTACATGCGCCGTTTGAACATGACTTGAGTCTTCTTCAGATTCATTTTCAAACCCGCTTTGACGCTAGCCTCTTGTAGTTCTTGTATTCTTGTTTGTAACTCTTCTGGGCACTGAGATTATTATACTGACTTGTGCTATACTGACACAAATTTTCTTTTGTGTGTTTTTCAGTATTATTTTACTAAACTTTTGATAAAATTCATAAAAAGAGATAACAGTGTTGCGTATTTTGTTGTCAATTGTTATCTATGTGACCTTGAACTTGGGTGGGTGAAATTTGTAAGAAAGAGTGCTAATTGAAGTAAAACCATTACACAGTAATTAATAATCTTTATTGGGTATCTAAACACCAATTCTCCCTGAAACTATGATGTGCCACGAAAAACACACAGCCCAAGCTCTTGGGTAGGTGTGTGCACAAACCTGTGTTTTAAATATTTTGAATGCTTTGCCAATGACATCCTTAGTAAGAGTTCTATACTCTTGGCAAAATTACACATTTTAACAAAAACATTCCACATAATGAAGTGAGTTTATTTTAGTATTTCTTAATTTTCATAGGCTTCATGTATTGTATTCTTCTACAAATAAAATAGTTATCATTCATTGGTTGGAGATCTGTTAAAAAAAAATAACAAAACAAAAGCAAGGACAAATAATACAGATAATATTCTCTTATTGGTGTTTCTAAACGTTTCAGCCTGCTTAGTAAGAGATGACTCAACACAGAAGCTGTCATAACATTGTCGTTTGTAACAGATTCTACCCCCTTACAAACCCGCGATCCAACTGTTTATCAGGTACTGTACCTGGTTCTGTCCGACTCTTCACTACACAGTGATGACTGTATGATACTCTTTGGTATGGGTAGCCATAAAAATACATCTACAGTGTGGAACCCACACATGGTGTGTCCAATCTGCTTACTAGCCTCCTCTCAGCTGTATACCGTGCCACATTTATGGAGACTCACATTTCTGTTGCTTCACCTATCATGCCAATGTGAACGTCTGGGAAAACAAACACAACAACTAAACAATAAGAGACTTGTGAGGTCTATCCTGCCGCACCCCCTAAGCCCCAGTCCACACCTACTTTGAACAAAAAATTTGGAGGCATGTCCCCTCCCTCTGAGGAAGTGATGTCATGAACAGCTCCATTGGTCGCTGCCGGCTCCGTCACTATGGAAGGCAGAGAATTCTGCAAAACAGAAAACATAAAAAAAAATGCAGTCAAATAATCAGAAATGTGGATAATAATACAATCCTTTCTTTGCTGGAGGAGTCACCCCAGCGTGACAATAATGAGCTCCTCCTCCACTGCCATTTCCTCATGAAAGACACACACTCCCGCTTCCTGAGCGTTCAGTTACAATCAACTGGGGTGAGCGAACGAAAAGAAACTAAACAATCAGGAAACAGGATGTAAACAGCAACTTTATGATCCAGCAAGCAACAACGGCTGCATCGGATAACAATGGGTACTATGGGAAATGGCAAAGGATGAGTTCATTATTGTCACGTTTGGTGTGACTCAGCGAAGGAAAATCCTTCACCTTGCTGGTGTGAGGAGGGTATTTACCTCAGCGACACTGACCGCTCTACTCTAAACCGGATTGGTTGGGCTGATCCATGAAGTTTACATTATTAATTTATGTTTTTAACAATCATTGCAGATACCTTACCATACTCTACTACTGCTATTAACTATAACTACTTCCTCCATCATATACTTGATTTTATTCTGTTTATTATTTATATCCGTATTTACATTTTTTGCAGTTGCTCTTATTTGAAATCATTCTCGTCCATTTATCATACTTACTACATGCTCTTACTGGACTTTACTCGTATAAGGACAGAAGTCATTGTATTTTGTATCTTGCTGTTAATTGTACTGTAATTCTTGATACGTATTTTTGTATACAAATGTAAGTCGCCCTGGGTAAGGGCATCTGCTAATAAATAAATTAATAATAATAATAATAATAATAATAATAATAATAATAATAATAATAATAATAATAATAATAATAATAATGCTATAAGTTAACTGCTTTTAGTCGAACTTGCTCAAATGCAATTATTTGCTGTATTTTTTATTTTGCTTTTATTTGACTTATCTGCTATTAACTATTGTACTTTATAACTGCTCTCACTGTGATAACAATTGTCACTTTGGATAAAGGCGTCTGCTAATACATACATACATACATACATACATAAATAATACTGGTCACACTGGATTTAGTACCAGTCTTGGTAATCACTGCAAATAACCTTTTTTTGTAAATACATCAAATGCCCCTCTGCCAGGGGTACTGATTTGAAAGAAGAAAAAGTTTTACAATACAATTCAACTTTGCTTAAATTCCACATTTTTTATTACATGTACAAATTAGCAATGTCCACTTTTTACTAACCATATACAGTACATCTCCATTTATTGTTTTAAATATATCTCAAAAAATGAATGTCAGAACTATATTTAACTACAAATGAAATACACTTCCAATATATTTCAGCAGCCATTTTTGAATTTTCAATATATATTTCTACTGCAAATATAATTTCGATATGTATCTTCCATGTGGGAAAATACTTCAAGAAGGAAGTCTGTAACCTGAACTTTACTTATTTATGGGTGGAATGCATATGCTGTAGAGCAATAGACCATGAGCAAGAGGATAGTACACAGTATTGACTCCTTGCACAACAGGGCTGTTCTATAGAGAGTGATCACAACATAACCCCTCTACTGTCTTACTCCTCGTGCTCAACTGCTACTGCCTGCCAAGCCACTGCTCTGTGGATTGCAGCAGGACTGACCTGGTGACGTGATTTTTGACTGCATCTCGCCAGTTTCCGAGCGTCTACATAAGCAAACCCTTTCTGCAAGCACTCCATTACTTAGCATGAAGAAAATTATTAACATGCACAGTGATATGCCAAAAAAACAAAAACAAAACAAATAAACTAGGAGTGTCCATTGGAGCAATCCTTCTAGGTTTGAAGGTAACGGTCTGCTTCTCTGTGGCTAAATCACTTAGAATTGCAACACGAAAAATATAAGAATTAAAATGTAAATCCTTACTGCTCACCACCAGTGCAACTTGTTTATACACCTTCCAAAAAAGAAATCAGAAGCTCTACTAATGTTTGTTCCTTGGTTAAGATTTTAACTCAAAACCCCATTTAAACCGCATTCCTACTGCCGTGGATTTGTTTTAAATGTATCACTATTAGAATTATTTGGTATTAGAAAGTTAGATGAATATTATTCCACAGTGGAACTGATCATATCCAGATATTTGGTTTGTATGGTTCAAGAACTATGAGTTGGACAGTTCGGTTCTAATTCAGGTTTCACTGATCTTCCAGAGGAAGCTCACTTCAGAAAACCAAAAGAAAATCAAAAACTTGAAATTGAACCCCTCCTGACCCTGATTAAGGACCATACTGGTGGCTCATGAACGTGCAGAACTGCAGTCCAATGTACTGATCGCCATGTCATAGCAATGTCTTTGTGGAAGACAAGTGCTCCATATCCAGTGTTGTCCAATAACTTTGGCACTAGCTACATTCAATGCGGTGCAATCAGGGGCCATGAGAGCTTCCCCTCACAGCTCAGCAAGCAAGCGCACCTCAGACCTGAAATGCTCCTTCTGTGGTATTTACACCAAAAATGAATCCCAGTATGGTCTCACCAGGGAATTATACAACCACACCATTACCTCCCTTGTTTTAGTCTACACATCTTGCAAAGTAACCAAGTCTGGATACTGGTGGCTATGAGCCCACTACAATACCAAGATCTTTTTCATAGTGGGCCTGTTCTAGTTCATTACCACTCATTTGATCAGGAATAATGTCCACTGGGGCTAAGCTGAGCCCTCCAAAGTCAAGTGAGGTGGATTCAAACTCAGGCCTGTGGAGATGAAAGTAAATAAGACCGCTGCAGATGCTGAGCTGCATGGAAATCTCAGAATACATCCTGTGTATATTCATGTTTAGGGATTGGGTCTCTCCACTTACGTTCTGGTACTCGGTCTCTGCGGGAGGGTCAGTGGGCTGGCTGGACCACTCCACAGCAAACCTGCTGTCGGTAGGGGCACTGTCATCGCAGTACTGATTGGAGGCTCTGTTGCCCCCGCTCTCCTCCTCAACCAGCTCCACAACTGCAGGAGGAGCCTGCTCAGGCTGGGAGGGAGGGGGGCGGAACAGAGCGCGGGGATAGGGGAACGAGAAAGGCAGAAAAACAGGAGGTACAGGAATGCAAAGAAAAAAGAACACGAGAGACAGTTTAGAGAAGTGAAGTTGTTTTTTCAAATTCAGCTACCTTATCCCACTGCGCTTCCTGATGAAGGTCAATTGCTGTTCAATGAAAGGGGCTTCTTTGGCGAGTTGTGGATGTTTTACTTGTGCATGGAAGACGCCTTCACCTTTGAAATAAATTTCAAGAATTGGCTGGTAGGGGTGTGCCGATCCATCGATTTCCACGGTGACCTGTGATATTTTTCCTGATGATACAATTATCGATTCAGGGGTCATTTGTATCGGTACACTGCGTTTTTTTTTTAAAGATAAATATGAGACTGCATGTAAAAAAAAAAAAACACGGTGGAGTCTCTACTGAAAATCCAAGAATAAAATGTATTAGTATGTACTCTAGCAGCCTCAGCCCAAATTTTCCATCACCACGTGTAAAGTATGTTTTTGTCAAGCCCGCTAGAAGCGAACCGGAAAGTTTAACGGAGATGGGTTATTGTTGATCATCGCACCTTATTTAATGATGGAAGGCAACACGGTAAAATTCAACCTGTGTGCCGGCATATTTAAAATTAAAAATGTGGCCTTAATGGATATTTTTTTGATTCAAGGACTTACGTTAAGTTCTTGCTAAGAGTCATGTTATGTCCAACTATGAAACAAGAATCAAGTACCTGTTCTCAGGGAATACAACAAATCTCATTTTAAAGAACATCATCAGACCGGAGCTGCATTCATTTAGGTTCATCGTAATCATCAGACTGGCGGTACATTAGTTTAGTATCATCATCATCAGACCAGCGGTACATTAGTTTAGCATCATCTTCATCTTCATCATCATCATCATCATCATCATTACACAGCCAATGTAGGTGTAACATCTACTACTCGGTATGTATAACCTACACTGGAAACATTAAAATCGTTCAAAACTATCAGAAGCATCTGTGAGCGCTAAAAACATTACCAGTCCCAAGTGCATTTCATTTGCATCACTATGACATTGTGGAAAAGTAATGTATACATACTTAGGAGCCAAGGTGCACCCTTCTTACCAGTCCTTATATTACTGAATCTATTTCTGAATTATGTCAACGTGTAAAACAAAACGCCATGCAGAGGTTAGCATTCACCTGCAGTATTTGGTTAAAATTAATCTCCATAAAGATAACTATGATACAGAATATTTTTTTCAAATCCCCCCCCACCCCAAAGCTGCTCAATTGTATAGATTTTTGTATTTTTAAATCAGCAGCAGCAGCAGCAGCATTTAATATTGTTTTAAATTTTATTTTAAATATGAATCAGAAAACCATTAAAATCAAATGGGACAATAATTGTGAAATTTGTGTGTCGTATCATGACCTGTGTGTCGTATCATGACCTGTGTGTCGCGATATGTATTATGTCATGAAGACACTGCCAATGCTCAGCCAATCTAAACGTGCACGTGAATACTGTACTATTCAAGAGGTACCAAACAAGTATCATGGACTGAAATGAAATAGAATTGGAGAGTTTGTTCTATCTGGAGCGTGATAGGTAAGCATATTAGTGTTGTGCTGTGCACTGACAAACTTGGAGTCAATTGGAAAGGCTGTTCTCTAGATATTAGTAAAAATGTAAGTATTTTGCCTCGGGTTGCAGCATTAAAGGGGAGGGAAGGGGTTAACAAATGAATAACTGTTTTAATAAAACCATGGTCCGCTATAGAAAAAGAGCTTCCCCAGCAAAACTTAGCCTTTGAGGCCAAAACTGCTGACCAACGAAACTCCAGTGTTGCCATGGAGACAAGATCCTGGTTCATTTTTGTATAATGCACTATATGTTTCTACTGTAAATATATTTTGAAACATTTCTTTTTATATATTTGTCTTCCATGTAGGAAAATACTTCAAGAAGGAAGTCTGTAACCTGAACTAGAATGCTTATGCTATAGAGCAATAAACCATGTCCAAGAGGATAGTAAACAATATTGAGAGTGATCATAACATAACCCCTCTACTTTAATACTCCTGCTGCTCGACTGCTACTGCCTGCCAAGCCACTGCTCTGTGGACTGCAGCAGGACTGACCTGGTGACGTGATTTTTTACTGCACCTCGCCAGTTTCCGAGCATCCACATAAGCAAACCCTTTCAGTTTCAATGAGCACTCCATTACTGAAATAAGTTACTAACTTGCACAGTGATATGCCAAAAAAAAAACACAACAAAAAAATGTTTTATAACAATCTTTTTAAGTTTTGCCTCGACAGTCACATCATTTATGGGTAACTGTCTGCTTCTCCTTGGCTGAATCACTTAGAATTGTCACACGAAAAATACAAGATTTTAAATGTTTCCTTACCGCTCACCACCTGTCAAACTTGTTTATACGTCTGCCAAAATGATCTGAAGTTCTACTAATGTTTGTTCCTTGGTTAGTTTAAAACCCAATTGTTTCTGCCGTGGATTTGTTTTTAGTGTATCGCTATTTGGAAGATTTGTATTATTTGGTATTAGAAAGTTAAACTAATATTATTCCACAGTGGATTTCATTGTATGCAGATACTGTACTGGTACTTTGATTTCACAGTCATCAACACTTGTATGAAAAAAATACTTTTTGCTATTCTGACGAATTGATTTATAAATTTCATATGAAATGAAATTACTGGTACAGTATTGAGATTCGGTCAGTTTCACGGTTGTATAATATCAGTGTAACACCCGTTAAAAATGTGTCTATGTAATTTTAAATTTTCTCTTCTTCTCTCGCCTGTACCGCTTCAGTTTGGTCAAAGCACAGCAGCCACTGCGGTCCAGCGCATGCATTTCTGCTTATGTGCGCAGCTGGTTATCAGCTGGTGCGAGCTGCTGTGTACTGTCTAACTGTTATGGAGCACAGTGTTCACTGCGTTAGGGTTAGGGTTATGTGTTGAATGCGATACTGCTCATGAGCAAGAAAATGAACCTTTGTCTTTTCCCAGGCAGAGTATACTGTAAGCACCCCTGATGACCCTCCCCCCCCCTTTATTCTCTTTTTCGTGGGGTTTTAATAGAATGTTGTCTGTGTTTCTGTGGTCCAATAATATTAATAGGTTTGGCATATATTTTACATAAACCAATCAGAACCCAGAGTGCCCAGGTACGGCAACCTCTGCCTGGGACATTCATAAAAACTTGTTACCCCACAAAAACAAAGCAAACTAACTGGGCAAACTAGCGAGACAGACAAGCAAGTCTGCCTTCTTTTTTCTTAGCCTTAGCCAGTTAACTTAGTAGACTCTTACCGGAGTCCTTTATTATTTTTCTTAGCAGCGGAAAGTTAAACTATAGCCTCTGATAATTCTATAGTGGTGACCAGGAAAAGACATCAACCATTTTTCCCTCTGGCAATTTTATTTGTCTTCAAATTAGTACAGTATTCTTGTAAGGCTTCTTAAAAAGGCCTGTGACTTTAACCTGGAACAACAACAAGGGATTCATCATCTACTGGAACCACTGTAGCTGTGAAGCCGGGGATGCTGTCTGATCGCCGGGACCAAGAGAGAGGGAGAGCCGGTGTCGTGGGTGAATGGGTTGTTCTTGTTTTGTTTTTATCTTCATCAGTTTTTGTACAGCTAACATTTTGTAATTAAGTCCCCGGTGAACTGTAATCATTTGCCATATGGGGTGAAGACAACAATTAGTTACCGCCCGCTATGGCAAGTTTAAAAAAAAAAATGTAAATACATTTTTATTGTTCTGAACTGCTGTAGAGATTTTTTTTTAGCCCTCTTGGGAACTGTGTTTTAATATCTTTGGATTACAAATTTCAAATACTTTCTGAGACCTCCCAATCTGTTTTCTTCTCATCAAGTGCACAACTATACCAACTAAAATTAAACAGCTTAATTTAATTAGGACTGTTGAAACATAAAAGAAAGGACGTTGGATTTTTGTTGATTTTGAGTTATGTCGTTTCCTTTGTATTATTGTGTTTTTTGTTTTTCATTATTGGTAATCACCTTGTTCATTTTGTTTGTGTATTGGGTTTTTATCTGGCGGTTACTGTCCTGAAAGTGCTGTTTTTCTTCTTTTCATAACTCGTTGCTGGTATTTTTCCCCCCTCATACATAATGGTAAGATAGTGTTTTGCTAAAGTCTATAGGCCCAATACTAGTTTAAAATATAAAAGGTAATCTATTTTGGGAACTGCATGGATAGTTGGGGACGGGTTTTATTTACTATTTTATTTGCCCAGGTGAACGGAGATCTCCAATACTATTTTAAGTGTGTGTGTCTGACAGTGGAAAATAAAAGAAAGGTTTTTATTCTGAAAACTCCAAACTGTTGTACGTTTGCTTTATTATTAATATAGACTGTTACCAGCAATTTTATAGTATATTGTTTATTTTGTATATTACTATTAAGTGTACCGGAACATTGGCATTATTACATTTTGTTTAAATACCTTACTAGAGTGTGTTATATGTCACTACATTACAATATTTTTTCCCCTGCATTTTATAGTACTGCTAATTCTGGGTAACATACAGTACTGCAATTGATTTGATCATATTACTAATAGTTTACGCATAGCAGCTTTCAACCAATTCACCATTCTACCGCTGAAAACCAGGATCATCTCGTTTAACCTTACCAACCTATTTAGCATTGTGTTCATTCCCATTCCACTTCATCTGGACCACAGCAAACAAATTGTCTGTACTCTGCAGGCAGAGTGACCAGGGTGGGGTTACATCTACACTACCCGTCAAAAGTTTTAGATCACCCCCATTTTTCCAGTTTTTATTGAAATTTAAGCAGTTCAAGTCCAGTGAACAACCTGAAATGGTACAAAGGTAAGTGGTAAACTACCAGAGGTTAAAAAAAAAAAAAAAAGTTTAGGTTACCAAAAACTGAAAAATAATGTACATTTCAGAGTTATACAAAAAGGCCTTTTTCAGGGAACAAGTAATGGGTTAACAACTTATAGCTGTTCTGCAGCAATGGAGGTAAATTAAGCCTTGAAAGTTGATGCTAACAATTCCTACAGGTGTCCCAACTTTTGTTGATTACTTACAAACCCTCTGTCTGTATAAAAGAAGTGTTGGAACAGGCTATGTTACTACACCCTCTTAAGCATTATTTGGACAGTACTGTACTGCAGGAAGTAGTACATTGCTATCATAATGCCGAAAAAAAGGCAATTAACAAAGGATGACAGACAAACCATTATAACCCTTAAAAGTGTAGGTCTTTC
Organism: Polyodon spathula; assembly: GCF_017654505.1. Taxonomy (NCBI): domain Eukaryota; kingdom Metazoa; phylum Chordata; class Actinopteri; order Acipenseriformes; family Polyodontidae; genus Polyodon; species Polyodon spathula. The sequence goes on along the minus strand of NC_054544.1, from coordinate 25,364,911 downwards.
CTTTAGAGAAATTGCAAAGAAAGCCAAGGTGTCAGTGAGTACAGTTTCCTACACCATCAAAAGGCACTTGGAAACTGGAGGAAACTTTGACAGGAAGAGGTCTGGCTGACTCAAAGCCACAACAGAATCAGAAGACAAGTTTCTGAGAGTCAACAGCTTGCATGATAGGCGGCTCACAGGACAACAGCTTCAAGCACAGCTTAACACTAGTCGAAGTAAGCAAGTCTCAGTTTCAACTGTGAAGAGAAGACATCGAGCTGCAGGTTTGACAGGTCGATTGGCAGTAAGAAAGCCATTGCTAAGATGGCAAAATTAGAAAAAGAGGCTTGCCTGGACCATGAAGTACCGCCAGTGGACTACTGAAGACTGGAAGAAAGTTTTATGGACCGATGAATTAAAATTTGAAATCTTCGGTTCATCATGCAGGGTTTTTGTACGCCGTCGAATAGGCGAAAGGATGGTTCCTCGGTGTGTGACACCAACTGTCAAACATGGAGGAGGAAGCATGATGGTCTGGGGCTCTTTTGCTGGATCCAGAGTTGGCAACTTGCACAGAGCGAGTAGCACCTGAACCAAAATGGCTACCACAGCATTTTGCAGCGCCATGCAATACCCTCTGGTATACGCCTAGTTGGTCAGGGGTTCATCCTACAGCAAGATAATGACCCAAAACATACCTCCAGGCTAAGTCAGAACTACCTTAGAAGAAAAGAACAAGACGGTAGGCTTCAAATCATGGAATGGCCAGCACAGAGTCTCCAGACTTAAACCCCTTCGAGCTGGTTTGGGATTAACTGGACAGAAGAGTGAAAGCAAAGCAACCTACAAGTGCAACACATTTGTGGGAACTTCTGCAACAGTGTTGGGAAGAACTTTCCGAACAATATTTGATTTCCATTGTAGAAAGAATGCCACGAGAGTTTTCAGCTGTTATATCTGCAAAAGGTGGCTACTTTGAGTCAAAAATTCAGATTAAATTTTGTTAAACAAAATGATTCCATGATTTCTTTTTTATCTCCAATTGTTTATTTGTTCTATGCTTTAATTTTAGAGTACACTGAGACACTATACTGCATAAATTTCAATAAAAACTGGAAAAATGGAGGTGTTCTAAAACTTGTGACCGGTACTGTATACAATATTACAGATCTTAATACTATAACATCATTATGAAAAAACAATGAAGCGCATTCACGCAGACACGGCTACAATTGTGTTACTGTCTGCAACGCACCTGCGTGAATGTGCTTCACTGTTTTTTTCAAAATGTTATAATAACAAATATATGAGCTTAACAGCAGATACCTGGTAAGTGCTTGACTTTTTACAACATTCTGTACATTTACTTGAGCCTATAGCACAGCGTCAATACAAGAACATTGCTCTTTTGGGGTGCTCCTATTCTTTCAATCAGATCTTAATACTACCACCCTTTAAGTTTACATTATTCCAGCCAGTGTTTTCTCTCAAGAGATATTACGACCTCACTGTTAAATAGTTTGCCAAGACCTATAAAATAGACCACCTCCAAACAGCAGCTGTACACATAATACAAGATACTCACGGACGTGGCAGAGGTAGCAGCAGCAGAATCAGTCCCAGCAATGTCAGTGCTCGCTTTTGCCTTTTCAGCCTGAGAAAGACAGAGATTTGGATTATCATTTGATCTAAGCAGGGCCTGGGGGGGGGTTACATACAGTGACAATATCTACACTCTCCAGCACAGCCATGGCATAGGAGTCAGGACCAGATCCTATTCCAGACATTCTGTAAACTCACCAGGAGTGTTTCGTGGGCAAGGATTGCTATAACATTGGGACAATGGAAATGCGTAGTTGAACATGGTTTGGCTGTGGTGCCTAATACCGAGCATGGTCTGACATCAGTTCATGTTTCATAGTATGTCAGCCTTGATATCTGCCTCCACCCCAGAGGAGCAGAAAGGGACTGAGAAACCAACCCTGGAGCCCAAGTGGCGATTATTTCTAACCCAAAGTTGTACAACCTTTTTATCTAAAAAAGATATGTTGATGGTCAATCACAAACATATAGTACAAAACACAACCAAAAAACTACGGATTGCCCAGAGTCTTAAACAGCACACTTCATGTCCACATGTGGTTTGTATGGTTCAAGAGCCGTGAGTTGGACAGTTCAGTTCCAAGCAGGTCTTCCAGAGCAAACTCACATTTCAAAATTTTAAGGCAATTTTTAAGAAAATCCAAACATTTTTAATATCTACTGACCCTGTTCAACAACAACTTTTTATTACCTAAAAACTTATGAAGAAATGTTTTATCTGAGGAGGATAGATATACCTCTAATCCTTTTATTTAAACATTTCCATCTCAAGTTTTAATCATCACTTGATAAGCAGTTTACAAACTACAGCAAAACATGTAGGTGTGATACAAACATACAAGAACACCTAAACATTTCCAGTAAATAAAAAACACCAAAAATGATTTACAAAAATAAAAAAAATAAATAAATAAGGAGATTAAGGACCATATTAGTGGATCATGAATATGCAGTACTGCAATCCAAGTGATTTGGAAAAAGATGAGACTTCCAACCTCAAGTGAGGTGGATTAAAACTCAGGCCTGTGGAGATGAAAGTAAATAAGACCTCTGCAGATGCTGAGCTGCATGGAAATCTCAGAATACATCCCGTGTATATTCTTGTTTAGGGATTGGGTCTCTCCACTTACTTTCTGGTACTCGGTCTCTGCGGGAGGGTCAGTGGGCTGGCTGGACCACTCCACAGCAAAGCTGCTGTCGGTAGGGGCACTGTCATTGCAGTGCTGATCGGAGGCTCTGTCGCCCCCGCTCTCCTCCTCAACCGGCTCCACAACTGCAGGAGGAGCCTGCTCAGGCTGGGAGGGAGGGGGGCGGAACAGAGCACAGGGATAGGGGAACGAGGAAGGCAGAAAAACAGGAGGTACAGGAATGCAAAGAAAAAAGAACACGAGAGACAGTTTAGAGAAGTGAAGTTGTTTTTTTTCAAATTCAGCTACCTTAATCCCACTGCATTTCCTGATGAAGGTCAATTGCTGTACAATGAAAGAGGCTTTTTTGGCGAGTTGTGGATGCCTTTTTAATGTTTTATTTATGCACGGAAAAATGCCTTCATCTTTGCAATCATTTCCAAGAAGTGGCTGGCAAGATTCCAGAATGTAACCAAAAGTGCATGTGAATATTGTACTCTTCAGGAGGTATCAAACAACTATCAGACAAAACTGAAATAAAATTGGAAAGTTTGTTCTGACAAGATTTTTTAGTGTGATGGGGAAGCATATTTGTGTTGTGCTGTGCACTGAAGACCATTGGTAAAGCACTGAGCACCCAAGCCCATTGGTAAAGCACTGAGCACCCAAGCCCATTGGTAAAGCACTGAGCACCCAAGCCCATTGGTAAAGCACTGAGCACCCAAGCCCATTGGTAAAGCACTGAGCACCCAAGCCCATTGGTAAAGCACTGAGCGCTGAAGCCTCTGCAACACTAACATGCTATCCCTCCTCACTTCAGAAAATCATCTCTGGGGAATATATAACAAAAATGAAACAAAAATAGAGAATTACATAACATACATAAAAAGGACAATAAACAGGTAATACAATAAACATGTGATATCAAAAGTATTTTTGTGTCTGTCTGTGCACAGCCTTCTTGGAAACTCTGGACAGTTTATTGTTCTGGTGAAATTGAGGAGCAGGGGGTGATGACCCGTAGAACATCCCAGAGAAAATTCAGAACAGCACTGAAGAGAAGAGCATGGATGCCATGTGCAAGATACACAGCAGTGCACACCATCACAGCACAGCTGCAGGACGATCCTTACAACAGCAACCACATCAAAGCTGTGGATTTGCCACCATTTTCATAGTCATTGCAGGAAGGGGTCTACACCCAGCACTCAGGGACTCAAACAGTTACACATGTTCACAACAGCATTAGCTGAAAGGCTGTTCTCTAGACATTAGTAAAAATGTAAGTATAGTACCGTGTCGCATATCCAACTAAAAAAGTGGATTAAAAGCGGATTAAATTAAAAGTGGACTAAAATTAAAAGCTGAAAGTGCTTCAGCCAGTTAGCTGAAGCCTTGAACTGAAGATCACTGTCCAGCATAGTGTTTTACTGTTTGGCTTTATCACTCAGAACTGGACCACAAATTGGCATCCCTTCATTTCTCCTTTGTACAAACCAGGTACTGCTTTGTCCAGTTGATCATCTTGAGCACCTCACATTATTTTTCTGTTTGTAAGCACTGAACGATTCTGCTGATCCCACAAACTATTTTAGATTTGGTTCTGCCTTCTTAATACCTGTCATGGTACTTTTGTCTTTCCCAAAATCTGCTGTTATCTTTTCCCTAGTTTCTCCCTTTTCAAGTCATGACAGAATTTCCAATTTTTGTTGGATTGTTAAAACAATATGCTTTCTTTTTGTTGCCATCGTGGATGCTGTGGACGCTGCACATGCTGCCAACGCCACTACCCCTGTACTAAGCGTGGGCAGTTAATTGGTCAGGGCGGTTATATGACGGTCAGATGTGAGACATTCCACTGTATAAAATACCTACTTTGTCCTTAAGAAGTTGAATCACAATTGGATTAGCAGTTCATTAGATATATTTAAAACTATAAAGTGTGAACTATAGCATACGTAGATATGTCTATGTGTTGCGGTATTCCTACATTATATGGGGGAGGGGTACTATGACAAACTACTTCTGGGATTCTAGTTTTCTGTTTTATACAATTAGGTACTGCCTGTTTATAGCTTGAAACGTTTCTGAATCTGCCTCTGGGTGCGGCCCCTCGTATAAATGCATGACAACAATGGCTTCTCCACGGCATCAAAGCTTGTGATACCATGTGGACCGTTGAACGAGCCGAAGGCAAGGCGGCAGGCTAATTAAGGCGGCTGAAGAGTAAAGTTACCACAGACAAAATAGGAAGGAGTTTGAAAATGATGTCAAAAACAGGGAAGATATGAAAAAGATTCGGTTTGGGCCGAACTCCAAAGCCAGCTGCAAAGCAGAGCTACAGACAATAGGGTGCTTTGAGGAATATGGGAGAGGAAGTGTTCACCAAGAGGTCATGTAGAGATCGAAGGGATGGGATGAGCATGCTTTGATACCAGGAGATGTAGAGATACAAATAATTGGAGTGCTTGCTTACCTCCCATAAATCCCAAGGCAAGGCCTACGCATTTCAACAAGAATAAAACAGAGAAGGCATCAATACAAGAAGCCTGGTACAGATCAACAAAAGCACACACAGTATAATAACAGTAGGGATTACTGGATGTGTCCATTGCCATGGTGGGCAACCTTGGCCCTTCCAGTCTGTTCCATTGCACTTTTCTGAAGCTCTTCTGAAGATCAATTCAATAGTAAAGGAGCTGGTTGGAAGTTTTGCAACAGAACTGACAGGAAGCCAAAGTGTTCTACCATTGCCATACTACATTTCAATCTTCATCATTTCTTAAATATGGTGTTTCCACCAACCTTTTATAGGAGGAAATAAAGTAAGATGAAGTAGCATATAAATAACATTGAACTTACCTTTTAGTGCCACTTAAGTGCCACTTAAGATTTTTTAATTTTTTTTAGTATGACTGGGGTCATCGCTTTCAAAAGTTGCCAGTATTTCTAATTTCTCCTGCACTTTGACCTTCCGGTTAGTGATTCTCCGCAGCTACCAGCATGTCCCTTTATTTAGCCCCTAAATGTTTTTCGAAAGTAGAACCTATGCAATTTTGACTGTTTTGTCTTTTCATTTGCATTGCCATAATACTATGTTTATACAATCTAACTTACTGCCCAGTCCGCATTGTACATGTAACACAAGATACAGCAATAACTGACAGAAGGAGATTATTTTTAATTTTTATAACAACTTCCTGTAGAGGCCAATGGGAAGTTTCAGCAGTTTTTATAAGTTGCTGGGCTTTTCAAAACAATTCAATGCACTCCACAGGCCATATGAATAAAATGATAAAATGAAATAACTACTCAGAATAACTGAAAATATTATTAAAAACAAGGTAAAGTAAAACAGGGTAAAAATGTATTTTGAAGTTAATGGCTATTTAAATATCCATTGTTTTATAGTGCGTTGTGTAAAAAACACATTTTCCCTCAAGCTGCAGTGCTCTATATTGTAGTATCTCTACCTTGCCTTCTTGCTATAGTACACATATATTGTTTTGCTACTGCTACACCCAACTGAAACATACATTATAAAACAGCAGATTATACAAATATTAATAAACACTATTTAGGAATGCCAAATCAATTGTTAGTTGTTTTTAACTAAATTAAATGTATTTACATGAACTATTTTATTTATCTTCAGTTTTGAGTATATATGACACATTTAACAGTTGTAATGGACTAGGTTGGGAGAAATCCGTGGTGTTGCATTGTTATCATAACAGCATTAAAACAGCAGATTATACAAATATTAATAAACACTATTTAGGAATGCCAAATCAATTGTTAGTTGTTTTTAACTAAATTAAATATTTATCTTCAGTTTTTTATATATATATATTTTTTTAACAAAATCTAAATTAATCCTAATTCCAACCCTCTTAAACACCACGGGAATACATAGGATTTCTATATATATATATATATTATATATATATATATATATATATATATATATATTATATATATATTATATACAATGAAAATCAGGAAAAAAAAAGGGTAAAGAAGCCAAGACCTCTGCAAAATTATCAGTTTCTGTGTTTCTACTGTTTTTTTAATCTGGAAAAAATTAAGAGACCTCTGCAAAATTATCAGTTTCTGTGGTTTTACTATTTATAGGTATGTGTTTGGGTAAAATGAACATTTTTGTTTTATTCTATAAACTGTTGACAACATTTCTCCCAAATTCCAAATAAAAATATTGTCATTTAGAGCATTTATTTGCAGAAAATGACAACTGGTCAAAATAACAAAAAAGATGCAGAGTTGTCAGACCTTGAATAATGCAAAGAAAATAAGTTCATATTCATTTTTAAACAACACAATACTAATGTTTTAACTTAGGAAGAGTTCAGAAATCAATATTTGGTGGAATAACCCTGATTTTCAAGTACAGCTTTCATGCGTCTTGGCATGCTCTCCACCAGTCTTTCACATTGATGTTGGGTGACTTTATGCCACTCCTGGCCCAAAAATTCAAGCAGCTTGGTTTTGTTTGATGGCTTGTGACCATCCTTCTTTCTCTTGATCACATTCCAGAGGTTTTCAATGGGGTTCAGGTCTGAAGATTGGGCTGGCCATGACAGGGTCTTGATCTGGTGGTCCTCCATCCACACCTTGATTGACCTGGCTGTGTGGCATGGAGCATTGTCCTGCTGGAAAAACCAATCCTCAGAGTTGGGGAACATTGTCAGAGCAGAAGGAAGCAAGTTTTCTTCCAGGACAACCTTGTACTTGGCTTGATTCATGCGTCCTTCACAAAGACAAATCTGCCTGATTCCAGCCTTGCTGAAGCACCCCCAGATGAGTCCAATTTTCAGCTTTGCCCAACACCTGGTCATCTAATGGTTAGACGGAGACCTGGAGAAGCCTACAAGCCACAGTGTCTCGCACCCACTGTGAAATGTGGTGGAGGATCGGTGATGATCTGGGGGTGCTTCAGCAAGGCTGGAATCGGGCAGCTTTGGCATGAATCAAGCCAAGTACAAGGTTGTCCTGGAAGAAAACTTGCTTCCGTCTGCTCTGACAATGTTCCCCAACTCTGAGGATTGGTTTTTGCAGCAAGACAATGCTCCATGCCACACAGCCAGGTCAATCAAGGTGTGGATGGAGGACCACCAGATCAAGACCCTGTCATGGCCAGCCCAATCTCCAGACCTGAACCCCACTGAATACCTCTGGAATGTGATCAAGAGAAAGAAGGATGGTCACAAGCCATCAAACAAAGCCGAGCTGCTTGAATTTTTACGCCAGGAGTGGCATAAAGTCACCCAACATCAATGTGAAAGACTGGTGGAGAGCATGCCAAGACGCATGAAAGCTGTGCTTGAAAATCAGGGTTATTCCACCAAATATTGATTTCTGAACGCTTCCTAAGTTAAGTTCAAACATTAGTATTGTGTTGTTTAAAAATGAATATGAACTTATTTTACAATATTTTTATTTGGAATTTTGGAGAAATGTTGTCAGCAGTTTATAGAATAAAACAAAAATGTTCATTTTACCCAAACACATACCTATAAATAGTAAAACCACAGAAACTGATAATTTTGCAGTGGTCTCTTAATTTTTTCCAGAGCTGTATATATATATATATATATATATATATATATATATATATATATATATATATATATATATATGTGGGATAATTAATTACAACAATTGAGTCGTTTCCAGTGGAACCTGTAAATTATGTACTAAGTATATAAATATTACATCCCCAGATAAAAGATAGTTCGTATGAAGGTTTCAAAGTAATTCAACAATTGTAAGTTTGAATATTGCTGTAGATAAATAACTTAGTTTTAAAAAGGTCATTTAAAATATTTAAGTTATAAAAGCTTTGAATATAGCCTGTGTTTGTTTTGTTAAATAAACAACAGAATTGAATTTAATCTCACTAATCACTTTCTGTAAGAACAGAGGCGCCACGATTAAAATTATATAAAGGGACATTTTGTAGAATAGTTTTGTCTAATTTTTCTCTTAATTTAAATCATTTAAATGAAATACTGCACTGGGATTTAGACTTTCATCTAAACTATTCCTTTTCTGGAATGAGTGCATGTTTTAGACTGAATCTGCATCATATTTACCCTGAAGAGGTATGAACAGACATGAACCCCCATGCAGTTATATCAGCTAGTAAGAACTCTCATTCTACCATAACTTTTCTTTGGCACTTGCAAATCAACTTATTTGTCTGTACATATGACTTTGCAAGTACTGTGCAAGTTTATAAAATTAAATAAAACTACAAGAAACCAAGTAAAGCAAACATCCGTTTTAATTTCAGCTACTTGACTGAGACATACTTCTTTTTACAGACTTTTTACTGTCTACAATCAACATAAAATTCAACGTCAATGGTACAGAATAAGAAACAAGCAGCTGACACTTTGAATTTTTAACTTAGTTGTTTGTTAATAAGTATTTTTCAATGTCTTTTCAATGTCATTGGAAAAGGCTTCTTGTCGAAAACATAAGCATTGAATTTATTAAGATTCAGCACGATTGTGTATTTAATAGTGTTGGTTTTAGTTCAGTGTAATTAAAGTTAATTAAAGAACTAAAGTAAATAAAAAATATGCCACCAAGTTTTTCCCCTCAAACTGAGACTTGAAGCCTTTAGAAATACAGTCTGAAATGCCCCGTGTGCTGGCACTGTGAGAATGACCCACCTGTGAGGCGGGGGAGACTGCCGTCCCGCCTGGGGTGACTGCCGGTTTGATCGGATCGAAATCAAAATCTAGCAGGCTGGGTGCTCCGTCCTGTATAGGCCCAGGAGCCTCGAACTGGACAGCAGTGAGAAGGAGAGAAGCAGGGGGTTTAGAGGCCGTCACAGGACTAGAGACTCACAGCGAGTGGGGAAGGAGCGCCGGGACCTGGGGCTATAGTGATGGACCCAATGAAGGGTTTCATGATGGGATGCGAGATTCAGACGAATGAAGAGAACATGCATGCTTTCTGACTTGTACGTCTGTCAGTATTCCTGTATAGTAATACTCTCACAAGGAGAATAATTAGAGCAAGACTGTGCCCCTATTAACACTGCCACATTTACATTTCTTTGGAGTAAACCTACATTAAACTATTTAATAACATACAATTACATAAACTTACAAGATATACAAAAAACACACAATGAAACTAACGTTCAGGAATTGTAGGATACAACCCTCTATTCAGAAAATATTAAATTGTTCAGGGAATTACAAAAAGCACAGATTAATTTAAGGATTCTGAAGTCCACCTACTTACTGTTTTTCATACTTCTAGTGTAGTGTTTTTCATTCACAAAAATATGCAACAAATGGACCCATGTTATAACGATTAAAAATACCCACAGTAACAATATTCTACCACCAGGGGTCACTATCCAGTATGTGTAAACCCTGGCAAACTTTTTGAGACAGAAAATCTACAAAACTACTGATTCCTTGCTTATCCCCATCAGTAAAACTGGATCCTTCTTGTCAATTTACATATTTTTACAACAATATATAACAGAGATTAATACACTTTTTAAAATGGCTAGTTTCCCAGAACCCAGATTAGCTCTAATCGTTGACTACCACAGGTAGGGTAACCTTATATAGTTTAGTGCTAATTGCGGTATGTGAAACCAGCTGATAGTCTGCTATTTTAATGATTTTATGTTTCCTTCAGTGTGATGGAATTAACCACCAGTTTATATAAATATTTCAGTTTGTGTCAGGGGTAACATGCACAACAGAAGTGTCTTCATTGTAGAATATCAGTTGCCAGATGATGTTAAAATCCAAAGCAGAGGGTACCAAAACAATACCAGACAGGACAGAGGGGGTGGGTGAGGCATGCTAACAGTACAAAAAGAGAGCTATACCAGAGCTTTAAAATCTTCTCATCTCTTATTAGCATGAGTAACATTATGTCTGGTATCACGTTACATTATTTTAAAATTCATGCAATAAAAAAATAACAAATAAAAAACAAAACAGAAAAAAAGACTAAAGTAAAAACAAAACATTCTGGATTCACGTTAATGTGATTAGGTATATATTTTGCATAGGGTTGTATTTGAACAATTAACCTACACTAAAAAACTATGGGCTGTATTCTGATCACAACACGAATGCGAGTGCAAGCGTGAACAGCACTTGCCCCTGAATCTGTGGCACACAAAAGGTGCAAAGATGTAAAAAAAAAAAAAAAAAAAAAAAGACTCACTATGCTGAAATTGTATTCTGAAGACACGTCTGCACCATCACCACATGTCGGCATAAATTTTGGGGTGTGGTATCATTATATTCGCCAAAGCGATTCTGATAACAGCGCAATGGGGTCCCAAATAGACAAATAAGCACTGCGTTAATACCTGCTGAAACCAGGCTTATTTAGTGGCGCAATCGGGAACTTTAACAATTAAACACACTATAAAAAGCAAAGTAGTCCTAAGTATCAACTGCATGCGTTTGGACTGACACAGAACGAGGAAACCAAAGAAAGAAAACTAAAAAAAAAAAAAAAAAAGGAAAAATTTAAGCAATAAATGTAAGGCACAGCTAATAGCCAGGACCAGAAGTAGTGGATACATTATGTTAACATAGCAATCTCCTGTTTACATATTCTCTCGGCGAGTGACCTACCACTTGCTGTTCTGATTTGCACTGGTTGTTCTTGCTCTGTGCTACTGCCAGAGCCTTGTGGTGATGCATGCACATCCTGTCTCTTAAAGGGATTGACTTTAACGACTGTGTTTGTGATTGCACTCGCTTCATCAGAATAGGCAATAGCACAATAGAAGGATAATGCTGCTTGATTGCTAGTAAGAGGGTAGCAATTTGATTTAAAAGCCTTGACTAGCTCTCAGTGGGTTACAGAAAATGATTTATACCACCTAGATTTTGTTTCAATTAAGTTGGCCAAGTAAAAAGATGGAAATGGAAAGTGGAATACTTATTAAAATGAGTTTGGGGAGAGTGAAGGGATAAGGCAGGGTGCAGCAGTGTTTTAGAAGTGATGTTAGATGAGTGATCTCCAACCTTCATGCACGCGGTCACCACCAGGCTTCTATTTCACTGGTTCAGGAAGCTAGTTAGACCATTAGTAGCGAGGTTTGAACCCATAGCCTGTTGTAGGCTAGCATGTCAAATCCCATTTATCATCTCATGGCACACCATCTTAACTGTATATTTACAACAGGAAGCATGTAAAACACATTCCAATAGCTTCTTTTCACCTGAAGAACCCAAGTAATGGATGAAACTACTGAACCCTCGTGGAGTTCAACCTCAGGTCTCCGTCTGGCCTCATTTTGGGTCTGAAAATTAAGGATTGCTGTGGCTTGACAAAGCGAACGATATACAGGTGCAATCCCTATACTGCAGAATAACTAAATACATTACTTTCTTCATTGATGACTGCCATGATTGGTACATCATTCAGTGCAATAGCTGTTTTGCCAGTCACCATTGGAGAAACTAAAAGAACTAACATCCTACACAGTTTTCTACATTGGTAGTTAATGGATAAGACTCAGGGTGCCACAACACTTATGGGACAACTTCCTGATTAAAATCTGTTGAAATTTTTTTTAAAAAGTTACCTATTGAGTGGTACCAAGATATTAAGGGAAATATTGCATTAAGCACATATAAAATGTGTTTCTTACTTCCCAGGCAAAGTTTCCATTTCACTGGAGACACGGTTGTAGAGCAGTGTCATACAATCTATGGGAACCCCCCATTTAATTCCTTGTACCTGACATTTACTGTATAGCAGGGCTTTGCATCGGGCAGCCCATCGTAGAGTCCAATCCTCACTTGTGCATGCAAACAAATTCCGATTTGAAGTTAATTCTGAAACTTTGAGCACCAGATACAGAAATAGCGGTGTGTAAGTAATGAGTACTAGTTTCCTGGCTAGACTGGGTTACATAAGATGGCTCATGCTGGGACTGCAAGCTGTGCGATTTCATTTTTTTAAATATGCCTCCTTTTATCACATTTCATTGAACGTAGTGCCTGCAGGTTGGAGAACACTTACTGAAAGCCTCTTGTTTTGAGTTTATAGTGTGGAAGGGTGAAATGGATAGCGGTGGGTAGGGAGGTTAACTCTTCCAACCTGTGACGGGGTTGTCACACTGATTTCGGGAACAAAAGCGTCATCAAAGAAATTGATGATGTTGTCCGGTTTGAGATCCTTGGAGGGGGTGGGTTTGGGAGGACGGGGGACTGGCGGACCTCTCTTCTGCTGTGTTGTGAGATACGTAGGAGTGCACATGGGGCAGCAGTCAAAAAGAAAGCACAGGTGTTAGTACATCAAAAAAAACCAAAGGCACGCACACACACACATACACACACACACACACACACACACACACATTGGTGCACAAAACATAATGTTAGCTTTTGTAGACAATAATAATAACTAATAAAATAAGTTTTTTATTAGTTTTTTTTTTTTTTTTTTTTTTTGTTTTTTGGTGAATCGTCCTGGAAACAATTGTGTATTTTTCAGATGACTATTCTCTTCTATACATGTGGAAATCTGGAAGTAATTTGTAGCATTATTCAGCTCAATGACCTTAGGAGTTCGCTCGTTGTCTTTGTTTACTCAAATTCTAAATTCTGTATTATCACCCCAATCTTTTGGACTCAGTAATTGTTTTGGTGTTTACCAGGAAGATTCCCTCAAACAGTAATTTCAAATATTTTATAGAAACAACCACCTATTGTAAATTGGTACATTAAAACACCATGTAAAAAAATGAAGAAAATGAATAGTGCTACAGATATCAAATTGTATTCCCTTGTTCACATCAAGTGAAACAGGGCAAAGGCTAGGCGCAAACCAGCTTAGGCAATTGCTTCTCTGCACCAAGGAACTGGATAGCAGATGCCAGTGAGATATTGGCTCCTGGAGGACAAAGGCAAGCCCTGCAGGTGTCCACTTGAGCTTACCAGATACCTGGCCAGTAGGGTTCGCTGTAGAGCCATAGGGTGAAACAGTCCCTGACGGTTTTTATTCAAACTGAACGCAAACAGCGAGTAAAGTTAAAATTATTTCATTAAATCATAATTAAGAGGAAACAATTATTTGCAAAACAGGTTATAACAACAAGTCATTAAGATGTTAAACCTGACAAAAAACAATTTAACTGAACTCGCTTTTTTTTTTTTTTTTTTTTTTTTTACATTATCATGAAACAGAATCATCATGTCATTCAAATTACAGGAGAAAAAAAAAAATACTAAGTGATCTTGTTTCACAATCAATGCTTTACCAGGAGTTTAATTAAGAAACAGAGTCGGTCAATATAACTTTAAAAAGGGACATCACGTAACCACAAATACAAACTGTAACAAAGAGCCCTGGTGATTAGTCATGATAAATCCTGCCATCGCCATGAGCCAAATCAGAGACAAAAAGAGAATTTATTAGTAGAGTTGCTCTTGAAACTGTACAAAACCTCCCAGGTTCTCCAACCAGCCACTGTACTCTTTATATACAGCTGCCAATGCACAACCACAGCAACCATAATACCATGGCAACAGAGACCGAGTGCGAAATTGCATTGTGTACACTGGTACAATAAATAGAAAAAATATAGAGCTTACATTCAAAGTTTAGTTCAGGAAGAAAAATGAATCCTTATTGACTGCATACAGAACATGCTTTTCAAAAAATTCACAGATTCTTTGCCATCCTCTATTTTACACAGTAAAAAACCTGTATAAGACAGCTGCTCGACCAGTCCGGATTATAGGTTACTTCAGGCTATGATTTGCCAAAGTGTTCAAGCAGATGAATCTAATACTTAAGAGGCTTTAATATCCATTTCGTACATCTTATTATCAATAGCAAATAGTCACTGGTCTCTCTTTTCTTGCGTTGAAGAGCTTTTATGCAGGTATTTCAAATGCAACTAAATCAGTGTCTGTATGGCACAAGGAGTGATTTGGTACACAGAAGTAAAAAAAACAAACATACTTCTATTGCTAATAAGAAGTAGGTAAATTGATTTTAAAGCTTTAGTTATCACACCTTTAAGCAAAAGACAGAAATGAATGTTGGCAGGGTTTCCTGAGATGTCAGTGGAGCAGTTACCTGAGACGGAGACTTGGGAATGGCTGGCATGGGTGTCGTCGAGGGTGATGGAGTGGGGGCATGGTTTATTGCCTTTATTTCAGGGCTGGTGACGTTGGAGCCGTCCCTCACAGAGGCGGAGCCTATCTCCTTGGACGACTCTCTGTCACTAGAACACAACAAGGGTGAGGGAGCGTGTCAAGCAGGGTGACAGCAGCGAGAAGTCTCCCTGGTAACAGGCCAATAGGGACTACACATATGAACTTACTTTACCACCCATTAACTCCTGTAACATTACGGCTACTTGACGTGCATACCGTTTTCAATACAAAATGTGTTGTGGTATTTTTCTGGGCCCGAGACGGGAGATTGCTCTCCCTTATCTGTCATTATAGGACCATCTTTTTTTCTTTTTTCTCAATATCACATTGTGGGGCCCTTTTGTGTAATAACAGTCCCTCTCATCCAATGTTGTGAGGTACTTTTATTAACACAGAAGCGTGCTGTATTGCGCAATTTAGACAGCAAACAGGAGGGTGTACACTGTATAATGTACAATGAACCTTACAGAAAGATACTGATACGACTAAGTCACATCAACTGCTAAACTGTAGAACTACTGCAATACTAAAGCCAGCAGTTCCGAATTAGTTTATTTAATAGAATGGTACTTGTAATACTTAATAATTGATAAAATGCAAACAATTTAAAAATGGCGATTGTCTTAGAGATTGTCTTGCTTGTGATTAAAATCCACTTGGGTTGCATTTACTAGTTGTTTTTATATTTCCATGAATGACAAAGTTCTTGAAAATGGTAATTCATCCAATGAGTGTATTGATCATGAAAGGTGAAAGACAACAGAACTGTCTCCAGTCAGACAGAGCAGAACTGTCTCCAGTCAGATACAGCAGGAGCTCAAGCTCCTGAGATTTTCCTCTCAATCTCCAGTCAGACGGCTGATTGTTTAACTGTGCAATGATTTTGGAATGTGTTTTGAGGGTATGATGAGATTTTCACTTGGGATATGAGGGATATGACCTGAATTCAGGAACTTGAGATAATTAGCTCCAGCATGAACTCCCCTTGACAAGTACATGTACACTACTGACCAGTTACTCATGGAAATAGAAAAACCAAACACTGGTGTTCAGTGTAAGCTACAGTGGAGGCAATGAATATTACATTCCCAGCAATTTTTAAAGCATTACTCAAGTTGCACCATCTCAATATCTGTTAAAGGGATATAACACACCAGACTACTGATCTTGGTACTGCATCAAGACACATTCCAAATGGTGACCAAGGCCAGTAATTTACCAGGACTCACTGGCATGAACAGAATGAGTGTTTGGAATCTGTTTGGACAGTGTTGTTCTTCACACTGAAATATGAGTATTAGTTAAGGAATTTCTCTTCATCTGTACCATGTTAGAAATGCTTGTCTGGTCTCGGTTTAACGTGTTCAGCCTGCACTTCATCACAAAGGAGTGTGATTCGGATTATACAGTGGCTCTCAAAAGTATTCACCCCCATTGGACTTTTCCACAGTTTATTGTGTTACAATGTGGAATAAATATGGATTTAAATAGGAGTTTTTGCCACTGATCAATACAAAAAAAGTCCATAATGTCAAAGTGAAAATTAAAATCTACAAATTGTTCTAAATTAATTACAAATACAAAATAGAAAATAATTGATTGCATAAGTATTCACCCCCTTGAATCAATATTTGGTAGAGGCACTTTTTGCAGCAATTACACCCATGAGTCTATCTGGATAAGTCTCTAACATCTGGACACTGCAATTTTTGTCCATTCTTCTTTGCAAAATTGCTCAAGCTCCGTCAAGTTGGATGGGGACCTTTGGTGAACAGCAATTTTAAACTCTTTCCACATATTCTCAATTAGACTGAGGTCCGGGCTTTGACTGGGCCACTTCAGGACATTGACCTTTTTGTTTTTAAGCCACTCCAGTGTGGCTTTGGCTGTATGTTTGGGGTCATTTTCCTGCTGGAAGATGAATCTTCTCCCAAGTCCCAGGTCTCTTACAGACTTCAGCAGGTTTTCCTCCAGGATTTCTCTGTATTTTGCTGCATCCATTTTGCCCTCTATCTTCACGAGCTTTTCTGGACCTGACGCAGAGAAGCATCCCCAGAGCATGATGCTGCCACCACCCTGCTTCAGGGTAGGGATGGGGTTCTCAGGACGATGTGCGGTGTTTGGCTTGCGCCAAACATAGAGCTTACCAATGAGGACAAAAAGCTCTATTTTGGTCTCATCAGACCATAGAATCTTCTTCCACTTGTCTCAACTCTCAACGTCTCAGTCTCCCACATGCCTTCTGGCAAACTCTAGCCAAGATTTGATGTGGGTTTTTTTCAACAATTACTTTCTTTTTGCCACTCTCCCATAAAGGCCAGTTTAGTGAAGCACCCGGGCTATTGTTGCCGTATGCACAGTGTCTCCCAGCTCAGCCGTGGAAGACTGTAACTCCTTTAGAGTTGCCATAGGCCTCTTTGGTGGCCTCCCTGGCTAGTGCCCTTTTCGCCCTGATAGTTTTTGAGGATGGCCTGTTCTAGACAGATTCACAGTTGTGCCATATTCTCTCCATTTCATGTGACTTCTAAAGACAATTGGTTGCACCAGAGCTTATTTAGGTGTGTCATAGCAAAGGGGGTGAATACTTATGCAATCAATTATTTTTGTGGTATATACGGGCTAAATCAGGGTTGACCAGGATATTTAAACATGATAGAAAAAATTGTCTTCCCAAATGCTTGGATAAGCGGTGTTAAAACTGCTTTCAGTGATAGATTCATTTAATATTCATTGCCACCACAGTAAAGAGAACTGCGGTGATTTGCTGGCAAGCAATGGAACTCATTTTGGTTGAAACTCACAAACCAAATGCACAGCAAATCTGAGCAACAAATCAAAACTGTCAGACATCCCACACTGCAAAAATCATGCTGAGCTTCCTTGATTCAGTTAGCCCCCGGACACTGGTTAGAAACTGGGCTAACACTCCACTGCACATCTGAATCAGTTTGGCGCTTACAATTACCTTTTTACCAGTTTGGTTGTCTTCAGAACCGTCTTACTTTGCTTTCTGTGTGGGAGTTTAATTTATTCAAATGTGTCAGTTTGGCAGCAGAAATTCATTATTACTTATTCAATCAATTATTATGCATTCCAAAGGAAGGGGAGTGTTAATCATAGGAACTCAACTGAAATTCATTATAAACTTCCTCCACATTCCCTTTCTCCTCTACAACCCCAGCTTCTACACAGAATATGTTGACATGAAAATGAGTGATTTAGCTCTCTGAGACTATAGCTTGATGTTTCCAAACATTCCCAAATATAGCAAGATCTATGTGAATTGAATATTTGAATATGCCTAGTACCTTTTATAGGGTACTGCAAATACAAATACTTTTTCTTCTCTTTGTTACTGTCCACGTTCATTTGAATGATACTTTCAAAACAATCATTCAGAGTGGTTCTTATTGCAATACTGTGTTGTTGAGTTTAGCAGCTGCTCTTCAGTACTACTGTAGTTGCCTGCCAAGGACAGCTGTAATGGAGACTAGATAACCCACAGTGTCTTTATATTAGTGAGTGTCAGCACCAACTATTGCACCACAGTGTGTTGCCAGAAAAACAAAAGGAAACCTACATTTAATGCAAAAGTTCTTGTTTTACTGTTTTCTGTTACTATGGTTCCATATCATATGTGATTAATTGATATCAACCATTAAAGGACACTCCTTTTTAATTAGCTTCAGCATTTCATTCAATTAAATACAACTTAAAAAGGAAAGTAGGAACTCAGTTTGGACCACCCAGGGCAGAATAAATTGAGGTTTCGTTCTTATCTTAACTACTAGTGTCAGGCTGGCTGTATAAACATCACAACCAGTCTAGTTTAGAAATACTTTTCAATGAGGCTTACTGCCCATGTGTGTCCTTTCTGTCAACTTTGGAGGCTTTGAAATTAGAGGATATCTGGAAACATTTGAGATTTCCAGTTATTTCTGCAAACTTAGTTCAATTCCATGTGCCCCTATCTTCCCGTTCCCATCTTCCCTCCCCCAATGCTCTGCCCTCCCATTGCTCTGTAGCCTGTCAGCTGACCTGGGCGGGTTGGACAAGTGCTGGTCTTCCAGTTTGGTCATCACTTCAGTCAGCTGGTGACTCATCTGAGAAAACAGGAAACACACAAGGCATGTTAGTAATGTACTGTACATCTACAACGCCAAGAATATAAAACTACACATCACAGACCAACAAGGCCTACATCCTCAGGCAGAATAGGGTTTCATAACATTGTATGTGATCTTCAGGTTCTTCGGTCCTAATGAGGACCAGTACACTTTCTTAAGATGATTCCCCACACAACTGCAACCATGGGCTCTATACACAAATGTAAAACAAATGTCTGTTTTGATAAAAAAAATCTGTATGCAAAAACAACAATAAAACTGTATTTAATACATCAAAAGTTACTTTATAATATAATAATGATCTCTAGCTTTATGAATAAGGTTCTATGTTTTGTTTCATAGATGTAAGTTTACTGAATGTTTATGTCTTGTTCACAAAGACCTGAAGCTTGAGACAACTGCATACAACTATTGACATTTAAATTTCTACCCTCTGGTTTGTTTATAGAGTTAACTAAAGTGAAAGAAACTGGACAGATGGAGAGACTCCACTGGAAATGATGTCATTTTAGAGTCATGTCTAAATTATGATTTGAACCCCTGTGAATTGCTACTTAACCAAAGGGTTCCCAACACGTAGCCTTCAATACCTCAACACAGCTAAGTTCTCAGTACTATGAAAACACAAAGACAACTGTGTTCCAGTGTATGTGGAATACACATCTCAACACATGGGGAAAGTATATATACAGATGTATGCAAAAGTTTGTGCACCCCTGGAAAAAATGTATGTTACAATGAATCTTTCAGTGAACAGAAGTTGACCTGACCTCTACATGGTACAAAGTTACACATGACACCTTTCTGCAAATACAGGATTACTATTTATCTGCATTTATTACAGATTCAAAATAATAAACAAAAGTGAACATGGCGCGCGCAAAAGTTTGGGCACCCTTTTGGACCATTCTTAATTACATCTTAAAAAGAAGATTGCTAAGACCCAGAAAGGTTGATTCGCTCATTAGGACTTCAGTTAGTCAGGTGAAGTCTATTCCAGTGTTGAACTATTACTCTGTAGTAACTTCATACCTTCTGATCTGTCAGACTGTGATGGTTGTTCTGCCCGGTTTCAACAACCATGGGCTCCTCTAAGCAGATGTCTGGGGACTTGATTATGAAGATAATTGACTTTCACAAAATAGGAGAAGCCTACAAAAAAACTCTCTCAATGCTTCCAGCTAGCAATTACAACTGTCAGAAACATTGTCAAGAAATGGAAGTTAAATGGAACGGTTAAAGTCAAGGAAAATATAACACATAGACTTGCCCGAAAACTGGTCAGATCTGCACAACAGAACCCACAGGTCACTGCAAAGGACCTTCAGAACAGTTTAGCTGACACTGGAGTAGTTGTTCACAGGTCCACAGTACAGCGTACCTTACACAACAAGGATCTGCATGGGAGAGTTGTCAGAAGGAAGCCTTTTCTAAGACCTCATCACAAAAGTTAGCATGTAAAGTATGTAAAAGAAAACCTTGACAAGCCGGAAGCTTATTGGAACAATGCACTTTGGACTGATGAAACGAAAATTGAACTGTTTGGCCACAACCAAAGAAGATACGTTTGTAGAAAAAAGGGTGAAGCATTTCAAGAAAAGAACACCTTGCCAACTGTTAAGCATAGGGGTGACTCTATTATGCTTTGAGTTTGTGTGGCAGCCAGTGGAACTGGAAATATTGTGCGGGTGGAAGGTAGAATGGATTCAACTACATATCAACAAATCCTAGAAGCTAATGTCCTAAAGTCAGTCAGGACACTGAAGCTGAAAATAGATTGGATATTTCAGCAAGACAATGATCCAAAACATACCTCAAAATCAACCATGAAATATTTACAAGAAAGGAGAAAGGTTTTGGAATGGCCGTCATTGTCCCCAGACTTGAATATTATTGAAAAAGAGTTCTGCAAGGAAGAGTGGGAAAAAATTCCAAAGGCAAGAATAGAAAGACTCTTAGCTGGCTACAGGAAACGTTTGGAAGCAGTTATATCTGCCAAAGGAGGTGTTACCAAGAACTAAGTGACAGGGTGCCCAAACTTTTGCATGCACCATGTTCACTTTTGTTTATTATTTTGAATCTGTAATAAATGCAAATAAATAGTAATCCCGTATTTAAATTTGCAGAAAGGTGTCATGTTTAACTTTGTACCATGTAGAGGTCAGGTCAACTTCTGTTCACTGATAGATTCATTGTAACATAATTTTTTTCCAGGGGTGCCCAAACTTTTGCATACAACTATGTGTATCTATTACACACACTCGACACACATTAAAGAAGTTTCATGAATATGTATGTTATTCATAAAACAGACTGAAAAAACTCCTCAGTTAAAGCTCATAGAGACCACTGTAAACAACATTTCCATAATGAAATATAACTAGAAATATAATTGCTGAATACGATGTCTAAATAAACAGTATTGGGATCTACTTTAATGATCTAAACCAGTGGTGTGCAAAGTAGGGGTGTCAGTAAGAGGGGAGAAACTATGCCTAAAGGGGCAGTTCTGTCATTTTCTTTTTTTTTTTTTTTTTTTTTTTTTAAAGGACAGAACATTTTAAATAAATACATCAATGACAGCTAATTATTCCAAGTTCTTATCTTTCAAATGAGCTGTTAATGATCACTCTAGGACTTGTAGAACTGGATAAATGATGTTTGAAATGCAAAGTGTGAGTGAAACTGCAGTGAACTGAGCCAAAATGGTGGCTTCCATGTACAGGGCGACAAGTGCAAAAGAAAAAAGCACGTGCTGTTCGCGTCGCAATAGACCAGTCTGAAAGAAGGTCAAAGCTAGTGGCTGTCAGACTGTCACTGTCTCGCTCACACGGAGATTACCACAGAAATAAATAAAAAAAAAGGACATCAATGAGAATTTAATTATTAAAGTCCAAAAATACAATGTTCTTTATGATGTTAGTGTCAGTGGTTATAAAGACAATTTCTTGCCACGTGGCAAGAAATAGCAGAACAACTGGAAACTGATGGTATGTCTACATCTCTTTTTTTCACCTTAATTTTAGTCAGTGATGGGGAGCGCCACAAACTGGTTTTGTATTTCTGTAAAACGACGCTTCTTTGTTTTAATAATGTTGGCCAATACTACTACTACAACTACTATTACTAATAATAATTAATATTAGCTCTTTTACAAGCCAGTGGTATTCCCCTAACAGCTTCCTTTTTTTTGAGTGTGTGGTGTATCTATACTTTCTTTCTATATTTCTTTGTGCTTTATTCATTTTATTTCATCTAGCTCCTGGTCATTCACGTCCAGTTTGCATAGCCCTTTAGCTTCAGATTTATCTGGCAAAATAAATATTTTCTTGTGAAAACCCAGATTGGTTTTTAAATTTAATTGCTGAATGAGTACTCAAAGAGTTATTTAAATAATTAGTATAACACTGTATATTGTGACATATATATATATATATTATATATATATATATATAGATATATATATAATTATTATATATAATATATATATACACACACAAACAAACTGGTTTAACACACATTAAAGTTTCCAAAATGTATGCTAATAAAGGGGGGCGGTATTTAAAAAGTTTGCCCACCACTGATCTAAACAGAGCCTGCCACCCTGTGACTATTAATTCAGCTGGTGTTTTCCTCCTGGGTGATTTATGGACTCTCTCTTATTAACCTCACTGCAATATAATAATATGGTCCACAGAGGAAAGTTTTATGATGATGATGATGATATTAACTGTTTATCCCACAGCCACACACTCCCTAATGTTAAAAAATCAGTTTCACGTAGTGCCATTTCATTGTTCAGTTAAAAGGACACAGATGACAATTCAATGGCAGGGAACAGGAATTGAAAATGAAGGTTAGCATAGCTTTGCGGATCTCTTACCTTGCCCATTTCCTTGTGGAAGTTCTCCTCCAAGCCTGCAATGCTCTGGAATGTGTTCACATAGAAGCCAACACGACTGCAGGCACATGGAAACAGACAGACACTGGTCAGGAATCCACAGAAACAAGAATCTTCTGAACAGCAGTTTGAACTGAACACGTGAATCACTTTATATTATTTAATAACACATTTCCATCTGCCAGCAGGACTGACTTAAAAGAGCTTTGAAATCAGACTCCACCTGAAGCAGATCGAGATCAGTTTCATTTGAAATCAGACTCCACCTGAAGCAGATCGAGATCAGTTTCATTTGAAATCAGACTCCACCTGAAGCAGATCGAGATCAGTTTCATTTGAAATCAGACTCCACCTGAAGCAGATCGAGATCAGTTTCATTTGAAATCAGACTCCACCTGAAGCAGATCGAGATCAGTTTCTTTTGAAATCAGACTCCACCTGAAGCAGGTCGAGATCAGTTTCATTTGAAATCAGACTCCACCTGAAGCAGACCGAGATCAGTTTCATTTGAAATCAGACTCCACCTGAAGCAGATCGAGATCAGTTTCATTTGAAATCAGACTCCACCTGAAGCAGATCGAGATCAGTTTCATTTGAAATCAGACTCCACCTGAAGCAGATCGAGATCAGTTTCTTTTGAATTCAAACTCCATCTGAAGCAGATCAAGATCAGTTTCATTTGACTTCAGACTCCACCTGAAGCAGATCGAGATCAGTTTCATTTGGGACTCCTTCTACCCTGGCCCAACACTGGCTGGTTTTAAATCTGCAGAAAAAAAGATGTTGGCTGAATATAAGGCTGTGAATATATTATAATTAGGGCTTCTGTTTTTCGGGATTTATTAATTGTATTTTTCAGTGCTTATTTTTAGCTACTTTTGAGTTCTATGTAATCATTTTTTTTTTTTACTGTATGAAATTAATGTTTTCGGTTACTTTCCAAAATGCTTAAGCGTTTTTTTTTTTTTTTTTTTCTGTCAAAATATGTATAGTAGTAACTAGACAGTACTTGCTCACTTAAGTTGTACCTTCTTTCCACTGCTGTCTTCCACAACGCAATCCATATGGTCACGGGCACATTCCTCTGGGGTTTTTGTGTGTAGTCATTTCTGTACATTTCGCCACAATTCTGTTTTAAATCCTCTGTATTTTAACTGTAATACAGCTTGAAATCCACTAACAAGCATCCATCCTGATTGTAACCTCGTTTTAAATCTTGCAAGCGGAGTCTCCAATAGAAATGTAGGAATGTGCTGAACGAATCAATGATAGACACAAGTCAGGAAGGTGGGACATTGCCCAGCAGCACTGGGAAATGTATTTATTATTATTATTTTTGTAGTAGTTTCTATTTTTCAATGGAAGTCAGGTAACGTCAACGTGAGCTGATTAACCATTTCCATGGTTTTTCCGGTGTTTTCCAGCGTATATTGCTTCTCCACCGATTTCATTTTTTTTATTTTTTATTTTTTTCCCCCGGAAGTGTTTTATTTGTTAAAACCGAAAATCAGAAGCCCTAATTATAATGACCGGAATACTGGAGGTTGTTGAATTTGTTAATAAATCATACACAAAATGATACATACAGGTGAGCTTTGACTTTTGTGTAATGACCATTGGTAGACTGGACTGTAGACTGCAGATGGAACCAGTTCCAGACCCAGTTTGATTGAGTTTTACAGAAAGGTTTCATTGTGCAGATGAATATTAGACTCCAAAATATTTGTCAACTAGAATTAGAAGAAGTCAGTTTTCCTCATATTTAATGATTGATTGTATAAGATCCAAGTGATTCATCATCAACAAAGTGGCTAGGTAACCCGTTCCATCTTCTCATAATTCACTGATCCAAGGTCAGCATGTTCTCTGTGCTGGACATGGCTGAACTGGTATAGCGCTGAATTTTATACAAGTTAGTTAATAAAACTTTAGCAATCAGTGACAGAGTTACATGCAAAAACAAAAGGGAGTGCACCTCACCTGTTCCATAGGGATGGCAGCTCCTCCTGTAGGTCTATGTTGATATCTTCAAAGACCTTCTGAGCTTTCCCCAGATCATCCTCTGCCTGAACACAGCAAGGAGAACACTTTTTTTTTTTTTTTTTTTAACATGTCTTCTGCTAAAATGCTATGTACTTGGGATCTTATGCTGAAGCTCAAAACAGATCAAAGCCACATACTTTAATGGTAACGCTACATAAGAGCAACAGAACTCAGAACTACTTAGAATTATTGCAAACGCTATCAAATACTGAGAGTGTTTTTTTTTTTTTTTTTTTAAGTAAAGAATTACATTTAAAAGGGCTGTTAATCAAGTTTATAATTTTTTTTTTTTTTTCATATTAGCATGACATGACTTTCACTGGTCTCTGTTTCTTGTATAGAGGGCCGGTGTCAGGGGGGTAAGGGGTGCAACTGCACCCGGGCTCAGCCTTTGGGGGGGCCCAGCCCTGAGTCAATTATTTATTTTTCTGAGCCCACTTTAATGACTAGAAGTAAAAAATATGGAGGTGCATCTAATCTACTACTGTGATTAGAAAAATAAAACATAGCAAGAAGTATTGGTGGACTGTCAATCAAAACAAATTTGTAGCTGACAGATTGGTTATCTGGACAATTGTCATATTTATACGAAAATCTGGACCATTGTGCGATGTACGATAGAGAATTGTGAAAGTTGCCAAAATGTACGATAATTCAGGAAAGTCCATAGAGTACTCACACTTTAAAAAACAAATTCATATTTGATAATGTGTTTCATCTCATGTCATTGGGTCGAGACAGGGGACTACCACTGTCATCGCCTCAGTGATAGGCTGTTGCTCCAGCAGGTTGTCAGCAATTCGTTGGTTGTCTTTGTGTCATACCTTGTAGGAGGAGGCATGTTTAAAGTCTGAGTGTGACATATTTGGAAGTTTAAAGGGCGGAATCATGATCAGTGAGGAGAACTCCAAGAGTGAGGTGGATTAGCCAGGTTGTATTTAGGTGATAATAACATTATTATATTGACACCCAGACTGGATGATGAAGGCAACATAAATAAAGAGTTTACAGAGAGAAATTCTGTCTGGGAGCAAGAAAGACGGGCAATTCGCTCTGGCTCAGACCTTTCTTGTATTGTCTCTCAAACTTACATTAGTGCTATAATTGTTTAATTACATAGGGAGGTGCAAAACTATTCGCCATAGCTGTGCTGCTAATCCATTTTATTCTATAGGTAAATTACACAACTGTACATGCAATATTGTCAATACAATAAACGTAGCGTTGATTTACAATGGTCTGTACTTACAGCGAGATTTTTTGTATATATTTGACCCATAATATTCATGTTATAGTTTATTACATATGATGTAACTACTGCTTGGAGCTTTTTGTCTGAACAAAAAACAATCACAATATAAAACCTGTTCCATTTCCACATCGAACAAGCTGAACGTGTTCTAGTTTATCCGCCTCATGAAATTTCCGCCTTAACTAACGGATGGTAAAAAGTCAGTTTAAACATAAAAAAAAAAAAAAAAAAGGTTTTGGGATATTCATCCACTTCAGAGTCTTGCACCAGGGCCCAGTAAATCCTAGCGCCAGCACGGCTTCTATAGATCTTTTGGTTCTTTTCATTTATATTTTGGGAGATGCTGAGTTCTCTAATTCTGTGACAAGTGAAACTGAGCTGAAGCACATGGCATGAGTTGGTACCAAGAAAAATCAGTTTTTAGAAATATGCCAATCAAAATGTTTATCATTCAATTAATTATGTTTATTGTAGTAATTTTAAATCGGAACGTTTAATAGTTATGAATGATACATCTACAGCGCAGTGATAT
The DNA here is from genome assembly GCF_017654505.1 of Polyodon spathula. NCBI lineage: Eukaryota > Metazoa > Chordata > Actinopteri > Acipenseriformes > Polyodontidae > Polyodon > Polyodon spathula. The sequence goes on along the minus strand of NC_054544.1, from coordinate 25,338,160 downwards.
TGTTAAAACTGATTGCACGAAATGGATTGTAAAATATAGACATTAAATTTCTCTAGACTGCTGGTTACTTTAACAGTTTAGAACAGTTTCTTTCAAAACTTTCTTTAATCTATCAAATTGACACTGCCCAAGGTGCAGTACACGTTATTAACATTGGGTGTCATCAGATCTGCAGCTGAAGCCTCCTCTGACAGCAACAGTTATGGCAGCCAGACTGTCCTGTGCAGATATAATACAGCAGGATAGCTTTTAATTATTGACAGGAATCAATTATTCTTTAAATGCATCACATTTTAGAGATATATTACACCCAATCTGGCTTAATGAAAGCTCACACTGATTCTTTAAAACTAATAACTTCCAGTTTTCCAGAGTTCATTCAAATGTGCTGGATCTCAAACACCACTGTACTTGCCTAATATTTGACAAATAAACTTAGAATTTTATAAAACTCTTTATTAAATGTTATAAGATGTAATTTTCTAAGTGAGTGGATTGCAACCGCAAGTGCACCTCTGGATTATCTGAAACCGCACGCTTCAATTACCAAAAACGGGATTAGTCAATTTACTGAGGTCCACTGTCACTTCCTTATTCGACTCGTCTCTGAGGTATCTACACTGGATTTTGCTGGATGGCTCTCAGACCTGCAGTAAAAAGTTCACTACTCCAGTGAGCGTGCAGGGTAGAAGTTCTTGGGCAAAACGACATCTAGCTGCCACCATAAAGTTTAACACCAACACTAAAGACATATTGTTGGTCACATGTTTGAAAGGTGTACTAAGGTAGCTAGTTGTTGCCTTTCAGGGTCGCAATTGCTTTTTTCTTATGATGGATCTCCTATTCACAACTGTTTCACAAAAATAAAATGAGTTTCATTAAACTCTCTGTTGTTAAAGAAATCAACAGCAGTTAAGCTCAAGAGTTTCATCCATAGCTAAGAAAAGTCCTCTGTGGTTTTGATAGGCAGTGTCTTTTCTAATCATACTCATCAAATGGATCAGGGTGATTTATCCTGTTCTACGTCCATAATTTCAAAAGACACGCAATCAAAACGATACATTTTAAGCTAGTGCCTTTATCATGTAATTGATGGAATAGACTAAAACATTTGTGAGGTTTTACCTTCATGACTACCACACTGTATTTAAAGTATATCTGTAATTAAAGTTTTGTTCTGTGTAACATTACCATTTTTTTTTGTTTTCACATTGGAGTAAAACAATAAAAACAGCCCTCTTGGTTACTCAGAATCTGCCATAAAAAAAAACAAACAAAAAAAAAAACATACCTATGTAAAACAGATGACTGCCACGTTCTGTTAGTTCAAGTTTATCACACACACAGTGTAGCAGGGGGCGGGGGGGGGGGGGGGGGGGGGGGGGGTTGGTGAGGGTGAGGGAGCAGTTTCGTCAAATATAATACAATGTTTTTAGTGGACAAGAGTCGTCTGTTTTCCTGTTTTAGTTTGAGCAACAAGATGGGCTTGCAGTTTTCCCTGGGCCCAGTGGGGGGCAGCCTTCTCAAGCAGCGAAACCGGCTGTCAGCACAGAACAAAGAGAAAAACACAGCCATGTGGACAGGCACTCAAACAGACAGACAGGAAGCACTGAGAGGTTAGAGGGTTAGAGAGAAAGGGAGAGAGCGAAAGAAAGAAAAAGAAAGGCAGAGACAGAAAATGTCCAGATGGAGATGACGAAAATTACAGGGTAGTCAAATCAACAAAGAGCAAGCCGTTATTCATCCCCTGAAGAAAGTGCAGCCAGCCGCTACCATGTTAATCAGTAGCATTCCTCGGCTTCAGACAGGGACAGAGTTAGTTATTCCTTGATTCTGAGGTTCAAACACATCATATCGTTCATGATATAGAGAAAGACACAATAGAAGTCAAAGTTAATTAGGAATCCCAGATGTGTATAAGCTGCAGATCCCTGTTCGCAATACCAGTTTCTGTACGATAGCTGTGGCTGACAGCATCACTTTGTTTCTCTGGAAGCAGAGCACATGGTTAAATATGATCAAATATGGTCTGTTCTAAGCAAACTCAAAGCCATTCAGAGACAACTACAGAGAAATATGAGTGAAAGTAATGTAGAAACATGTTTAATGCAAAATACAGTCAACCTCCCTTAGACAATAAAGTCTACTGATAGGTCTTCTATGCAGCTGGTCACTCTCCCACAGACAAGCACACTTCCTTAATGATGCTGGGACTATCAAGCATCCCCCTCTCTGCTATTAATTCAGGCAGTCTGTTGTATTAGTGACTCTTCATAATTGGGGTCTGTTTTCTCTCTAATTTCTCTCTAGTTTACAACAGCATTACAATAATGTGTCTTTTAAGCAGTGACAGTGGATTCACAGCCCCAGATTCACATTAATCCTGGACTACCTTACCTAAAGTAACAATAGATAGTCCAAGATTAATGCTAATGAGGGTCTTTGCTTGTCCCAGGCAGTACATTACTGAGTCTGATATAGTATACTATAGCACGTTGGTTTTATTACTGTAAACAATATCATGATGGCAAGGAAAATACTCTGTAAAACTTTGTAACTGAATTGTTTAGTGCCTGACCTTGGCTATTTTGACTTCATCCTTCTTCTTTCCAGTCTTCATGGATTCGAAGTGGTGCCTTGCACTGTCGAAGTCCACCAGCTTTCTACCACGCTTGGAGATGCGGGTCTGTGAGGAGGAGGGACACAAACAATGAATGGGACTGATGTGTTGCAGCTTCAGGAGACAGGTAAACAAGCATGTCAGTCATGTACAACCCCCACCACTGCTGTGAATACAAAATGACAGCTATTAGTATCATGATAAAATACATCACCACGACCCATATCTAACAAACACAAACGACATATGTTTTTACAATCCAGGGAACATGTGACATGTGGTTGGAGTCTTACCTTGATGTCTGGAAACTGCCCCAGATATGTGTCCATGGAGATCAGGGCATGGTCCACAAGCTTCTGGTGAAAGTCTGTCCACAGCAGGTCAGTGTTCTGGAAGAGAGACATGAACTTAGGAAGAGCTTAATCCAACTGAATTGCACTCAAACACGGCCAGCAGCAATAATAAATCCATTATGTGTTTGGGCTCAACGTCTGTTAACTTCTACTAGATAGTGTTCAGTGCACCTGGGTGTAAAGGAGGACCCCAGGAAGTGACAAACACATGAACAGGATTCCACTTTCTTACAGGTCAGAACTAATCATTGAAATGGTTGTAACCTTTATGAGTTACTTAACAGTATAGCTACTGCACGTGACTAGTGACCCCAGAGGTTTATGGGGACTCTATATTTGGCTGATTATGGGCCAGAACAGTACACCTGGCCTGAACATGCACATCTGGAGTTGCAACTAAACCACTTCATTCAAGAATGCGCTGTATTGTGAATGAATGTTTATTGATTTATCTGGACAAATTAGGGTTTATCCAACATTACCATTTATACCAGGTTGTTGTTAAAAGTGTTTTTATTGAGTTGAAAAATAGTTCCCTTTTTATTTTAGTATTCTTTCTTCAATGTAATTGCTTTCACTTATCAGAAACAACACAAACAATATGGTACAAGAATTCTATGGACACTTCAATCCCCAAAAATGTCTAAGGATTGCCATGGGACATGGTCCTGTAGTGGACTGGCAGTTGTGTGATGGACTCTGACATCAGCAGGTAGGTTAATAAATAAACAAACAAACAAACAAACAAACAAACAAACAAACAACTGCTCCTGCAAACTAGTCTGCTTTTTGTACAAACTTGCCCACTGGTAGCTGGGCTGAGCTGTTTATTTTATTTTTTTTATTTTTCTTCTAGGTTTTGAAACACTGGTATCTCTTTTTATGTCTTTATTTACTTCCTGTCCAGAAAATGTACAGCTCATCTCTGGTGTCTTTCACTTCTCTGAGAAATGCTTGAGATTCTCGCTTCCCTCCTATTTCAAACTGCTCTGACAATCGTTTCCCCCTAAAACCACTTTTGGAAAAACCAAAGGAGAAACGATTATCTCAAGCCATTTTTCAAAATGAGACACATTTGAGAATCATGAGCAGTTACACATAAATAAATACATTGGAGCTACACAAGTAAATACTGTGATCAGTTGCAGGGCACAAATTATTACCCGCAATGTAATACAACGGGTACATTTTGAGAGGTCCGAGTATTTGTTTATATGTCTTGTTTGTTTATGGTGCTCAAATGTACGTCACTTTTACTGCTTGTATTTCTGAACTAAGTCATTTGTTTCTTTTTTTGTTTTTCAAATAGTGGTTTGAGACACAACTGATACAAGTGAGATGAGCAGTACACTGGCCATCTGGGCAGGAAGCAAACAAAGACAGGAAAAGTATATTTAATAGGATCAGTTAAGCGTTACTCACAGATTTCTCAGAGAAGTGAAAGAAACAGAAACGTATACTTTCCTCTCTGGATAGTAAGTAACTATCCAGAAGTAAGTAACTCGGGCCAGGGAAATGGAATATACAATACAAGGAAACAACTGCTTTCAAAGTGTAAACAACAAGGCCTGCTGTTTAGCCCAGGAGATGGGTAGTTCTCAGTTGCAATATAAACAACAACATTTTCTTAGGTTATCACAAAGACTTAATCTCTGAGAATGTAAGAGTAGCGCCTCAGTGGGCTTTGGAAATGTGTATAGAAATGGGGGTGTGACCAGTTTGGTTGTAGTAAGAGAACCCCATTTAGTGAGTTAGTAGTAACTGCACTGCACCCTTTAAATGAATTCAGTTGTCATGCAATTCATGATAGTCTAGAACATGTAAAGTAAGAACCAGTACACACACATACTGTACAAAGGATTCTCACAATTGTGTAAATATTCTAGCAGACTATACCCAAACACAATATGAAAGCTCTATAGGAGACAGGGAGTCTATGATAAATGTTTGGAGGACAGTGGTCACAATTCAGTTTATATATAAATTAAGTATGCCTTTTCCCTGTGTCTTTGCTTTTTACAAGCATGCAGAGGGAACCAAAGGAAGCATGTTAGTGGCTATACAACTGCAGCTAAGAAGAGCTGTAACTAATGCTAGACTTTAACTGCCCATTTCCTGCAACACATTTACACATACAGGCTCCATACACATACACTAAAGAATCCCAGCACCACTACTTGACCAACAATGGCAAATATTGCACAGTGCTCCAATAGAACAAGGGGACTGACTGATACGATGTGATGGTGCTACAATTCTATCACACCATCATACTTTATGCTACCACTGTCCTTCAGTACAAATCGATTACATTGTAGCGCAACTACATTGCCATTGAAGTTTACTTGGAAAAACCAAAGAATTTACAACTAACAAAACAAGCAAAATGTAAAATCACACACACACACACACACACACACACACACACACACACACACACACACACACACACACACACACACACACACACACACACACACACACACACACACACACACACACACACACACACACACACACACACACACACACACACACACACACACACACACACGCACAAAAGTTTTGCATCACCCTAGAGAATTAACATATTTTGCTTCATAAAATCGAATGAAACCTGCTGAATAATGTTACGTTAACATATTGAATTACATAACGCTTTGTAGTTTTCCATATACTGAATGAAAAAATTGACAGAAATAGAAAAAAAAAAAAAAAAGTGACATTTCAAAATCGAACATGAAATACTAGGTGATGCTGAACTTTTGGCCATAGTTGTATTCTGTATTGGCCAATTTTACATTAGTTCTTACAACAAATGATAAATTACAATAAGATACCATGCAAAAGTGCGTTTCTCTCTTTTTATGACCAGGTGCTGTTTTTTGTAAACCTACAAGACTAATTTACTTCGTCCATAACAAAAAAAGATTGTTGAAATGCTAGTAGAAATTAAATAAATTCAAGGTCAAATGTTTTAACTAGAAGTCCTGTCAATGTTATCAAAGATATTGAAAAAAAAAAAATCAGTCAATGTGTTTGACATGGAATTTATTTTATTTCATTTTGTATTTCTAAAGATTACATTTACCTTAATACTGTACTAATAACAGTTTTTTCAACTGATTAAAAGTGAAGCATTGTTTGAATGATTTAAAAGATATTTGAAATCCCATATTAATCCCAGCATTATGTTAAAGTATATTTATGTTTTGATTTGTTAAAAAAAAAGTACAATTATTATTGAATTAAAATATGCATGAGATTAAATTAAGATAGACTAAATGTATTTGCATTTTATTACAACATATAAAAAATCAGTAGGGCAAAACTTAGATGATAACAAAGTCAACAGAGCAATAATATGAAGTAAATCTCTTAATTACCAGCGCTGTATCTTCAATGTCCTTCATCAATGCAAGATTAACAAGCGGGGAACAAAAACAGTAGACATGATACACAATGACAAGACAGTTAAACAAGATATCCACATGCACCAAAACACTGCTCAGTTAGGAAGTCAAAAACAACACACATTGTTGCTCTCGTTATATTAGTATATACAGAATATTGTACAGGATGCTGTACGATATAAGCCGATAGTCACTGCGAGTGGGTGAAATCCAGCTTGTATGTCATATTGTAGGTCAATACAGTATAACATATGTCATATATATATACATATATATATATATATATATATATATATATATATATATATCATATATATATATATACATTTCAGATAGATAGCGTCTCATCAACATCAGGGTATATTATCAAGGTCATAGCTAACTATGAGGCACGTGCCTCAGTTAAAAGCATACTAATAATGATTTCTTTAGTCACTTTTACACACATTTCATCCCTTTTTGCATTTGAAGTGGGATACTTGAAGGCTTATTTCACACAGTGAGTGACTGACACTGGCAGTTGAGTTGAGGGTTGTGTCGAGTTCATAGGGCTGCGGGTTTGCAAGAAGCATCGCAGCTGGCCAATCACATTAATAGCGGTCAAATGTATATTCATGAATATAAGTCAGAACACAGCCAAACAGCCTACAAAATTGTCAGGCCAGCCAAAAAGCTCGAGCTGAAACCCTCATTGATTATGATGTGCTTACGTAGCTAAACTCTCTCCGTCTTGTCAACCTGTGTAAGCTAATTTTATTGCTGATTGTGATTTTAGAATTAATATCACACACAACTCTATATACAGTATGCAAGCACTCTTGTCTACTCGGTATTTGGATAATGCCATTGCTGTTAAAATTAAAGTTTAATAGATTAGGATTTAAAACTAAGTATAGTGTCTACAACAAATTCTGGCATTACTTTTTCTTTTATATTGAATTTGAATGTTGCCATGAAAAAGTATTTGCCCCCTGTCTGATTTAACTCAACCCAATTAAAGGGATACTTGGGGTCAGCTGTTTGAATACTTTGGTTAACAATCAGGCCTGATTTGGGCCAGCCCTGCCCAATATAAATCTGACTAACTTTGGCCCTTGCCATCAGAGTGAAGTTGTCAGCACACAGGCTGTAGAGGCACATCATGCCATGATCAAAAGAAATTCTTGAAGACCTCCTGGGAAAAAAAAGTTGTTGATGCCTATCAGTCTGGAAAGGGTTACAAAGCCATTTCTAAGGCTCTGGGGCTCCACTAAACCACAGTCACAGCCATATTGTTCAAATGGAGAATAGGAGAGTTTGGGACAGTAGTGAATCTTCCTAGGAGTGGCCATCCTGTCAAAATCTCTCCAAGAGCAAGGCATAAAATAGTCCAGGAAGTCACAAAGAACCCTAGAACAACATCCAGGGATGTGCAGGCTTCTCTCGCCTCGGCTAAGGTCAATGTTCATGACTCCACCATCAGAAAGACACAAAGCAAAAATGGGTTTCATGGCAGAGTAGCAAGGCAGAAACCACTGCTCACTAAGAACAACATGAATGCTCATCTCAAATTTGCCAAAAAACACCTGAATGATCCTCAAGAGTTCTGGAACAATATCTATGGACAAATGAGTCAAAAGTGGAACTTTTTGGCCAACTTAGGCCCAGTTTTGTCTGGCGAAAACCAAACACTGCATTCCACAGTAAGAACCTCATACCAACGGTCAAGCATGGTGGTGATAGTTTCATGATTTGGGGATGCTTTGCTGCATCAGAACCTGGAAGACTTGCCATCATTGAAGGAACCATGAATTCTGCTCTGTATCAGAGAATTCTACAGGAGAATGTCAGGCTATCTGTCCGTGAGCTGAAGCTGAAGCGCAGCTGGGTCATGCAGCAAGACAATGACCCGAAACAAACAAGCAAATCTATATCAGAATGGTTGAAGAACAAGAAATTTAAAGTTTTGGAATGGCCTGACCTAAACCCCATTGAGATGTTGTGGCAGGACCAGAAAACAAGAAGTTTATGCTCGAAAACCCACAAATGTCACTGAGGTGAAGCAACTCTGCATGAGGGAGTGGGCCAAAATTCCTCCACGGCACTGTGAGAGACTGATCAATAACTACAGGAAGCGTTTGGTTGCAGTTATTGCTGCTAAAGGTGGCGTAACCAGTTATTGAGTCTAAGGGGGCGATTACTTTTTCACACGGGGGCATTGGGTGTTGCATTACTTTCTTTAATAAATAAATGAAATAAGTATCAAAATGTTGTATTATTTGTTCACTCATGGTCCCTTTTATCTAATATTAGATTTTGGTTGAAGCTCTGATAACATTCAGTGTCAAAAATATGCAAAAATGAAGAAAAACAGACAGGGCAAATACTTTTTCACGGTACTGTAAATATATAAAGCTATATATTTATTTCCCCCCAATTAAAGTACAGTTAGTGGAACCAACATATTAATGTTCTGTAAAGGTTTGTTCTAAAACTCACTTTACAATGCAGGGATTTCAGACAATCTAAAAAATAATAAATTTTGTCCACCTACGTCCAAGTAAAAGAAAAAGCCATAATTAAAAAAATAAATCTGCTTGAATTTCCAAGCAAGAAGAACAAAGTAGTATGTTTTTATATGTTTGTAATGATAGCGAATTAAAGAGGTATGAAAGGTATTTAAGGTATTTTAATCCACAGGAAGTTTAAAAAGTGAACAATCCCAAACTCCCTTGTCACATTAATTGATGTAAATTAATTGTTTTGTTTTTATTATTATTTTATTTTTGCCAATAAAAAACAAACCACAACACCAAAACATGGGTCATACACATGAAAATACTTATTTTAATGTCAGAGAATTAAAGAGAAGTGTCTAATACAGCTGAAAAACTTTCATATATTTAAGGTGGTTAAAACTTCATAAATCCATGTTGGAAATATTAGCTCTATACTGTAGTTGGTGTTTCCTGGAAAACTATGAATCCAGACTGTTCTAGACTGGTTTTGACCCATTGTGTCAGTCTTGAATGAGTCTGAATGTGTCATGTGGGTGACACATAATTTAAGGCCAATGAAGTTTATTGCTGAAATTGAGTTGGGTATTGTAGCTTTCCTGCTGCTGAACCATATAAAGGGTTCTTTTTTTAAATTTCTGTTCTGTATCATGTGAAGAGATACCAGGGCTGGGAGCTGTTGTTGGTAACCTGCTGTTGCTAGGCGGTCTGTTAGCATTTCAAAAGAATCCCCTCCCAACATATCTGTAAGCGGATCCTTACCCTTTTTACACACCCAGTATATACATATTAAATAACACTTTGCTCGAGTATATCTCTGTTTTAAAGCAATCTCTCACGCTTCAGTGAAGTATTAGTTTCAGAGATAGGACTCTTTGTATTGAGTTTTTAAATAATTAAAAAAGATTGCTGCCATTTGTCTTTAAGTGTGACCGATAGACAACCTCAACACCATCCCTGTGTCGGATAATGGGTATCCAAAGCGCTGCTGTTCCTGCAGTAACTGTTCTGCAGATGTGGCATTATAGACTCTGCTGCCTCAGCTCAGAGGAAGTAGTTTGGCACCTTCCCAATACCAAATCAAGCACTGTTCGATCAGCAAACACTAAAATGAAGACAGTGCTGCTTGGAATTGAATTTGGAGAACTGATGATAAAAACAACAGCGATGAAGGGCAGGGTGAAGGATGATCCCGAGTCCGAGTAGCTTTTGTAAAGACAGTTGCTGTGATGGTGCTAGTTGAGCAGGCATGCTGGTGAAATCTACACACCCATAGGGCTGCATGGGAGACAGGGGAGAGGACGCGCTGTATCTTGTGCTGTCATACCAGAACAAATGTACTGTGGTTACTTGTAGTCCACCAAACGTTATCTTTCACCACAATAGGCAACACAAATTGCTTTTGGAATCATAACGCTGTTAAATAAGGTATTTTATTTTCCCTCTCTTACTAGCATGTAATCTTCTTATCTGTAAGATTAAAAGCAAGTTCTCCACATAGAACAGTAATCCAAATATAAGTACTGTAAAATTTGTTAAAAGAAACATTATGACACAGTCTAATAATGATCAAGAGAATGCTAATGTACACCCAACTGTACATAATAAGGCTGCAATTCTGTCAAGGGTTTTTTGACGAGATGGATTTAAAGTCATTTCTGAGTACAGTAGGTGTACTTTATTATTGTGCTGCTATAATTATTGTTTCATTAAGGTGATTTTCAACCACTGATATCTCAGCACTTGTAGGAGGTAGAGTGATGTCCTTTGGAACATAAACACTTTGTCTCATTAAATCTTTAAACAGTAGGATTAGTATTTTAAAAGACAAAACTAGGTTAAAAAAAAAAAATAAATCAGCAGACCTAGAAAATAAACAGCAATAGCTACCAGCAGCTAGACAGCCGTCTCTGCTGACTGGATTTGCACTTTAAGTTATTTTTAGTATCATTTTTTGTCAATACAAACCTGATTTACATAATGATGAACAGGTACTTTAACAGTCAAATTGAACTACTTTGTATTTCCATTGCACTCATGTTACTGCCATTCTTTGTAAAGATTATTCACTTCAAATGATTGTTTGTATACATTAAAATTACATGAACAAAAATGTACAACTGTAGGATATAAAACTTTATGGACTTGAATTAACTGCATAAAGATCAAAGGGCATCTGGGTCAACAGCTTTTAAAAAAGTGAATTACATCACCATTACAGGTGGCTAAGAACTACAGGCCACTTAGATATTCAGATTTCATTTAATCGTTTCATAGACGTTCCTTAGTGAAACTTTTTTTAAATGAAAGTCGTTCTGATTTCATTGTGTGGCTAGAAAAAAATCAAGTACAGTAAATGGAAAGAATGTAAAATATGTAATAGGTTTTTTTTGTCACTGTTAAAACTGTAAATGGCACAGCAAGGTACAGGATTTACTGCATTTTGCAAGGTTCAATAGCACACCATTCCAGTAAGACACTGAGATAATCATTAGCAAAGAAGTAAATCCGATTATGGTTGCTGCTCAGCTGTGACCTGCTTTGTAGCCTAGTTCTTGTTCTCCTGTAATCAAGGTGATCTGCTTTGTAGCCTAGTTCTTGTTCTCCTGTAATCATGGTGATCTGCTTTGTAACCTAGTTCTTGTTCTCCTGTAATCATGGTGATCTGCTTTGTAACCTAATTCTTGTTCTCCTATAATCTTGGTGATCTGCTTTGTAACCTAGTTCTTGTTCTCCTGTAATCATGGTGATCCGCTTTGTAACCTAGTTCTTGTTCTCCTGTAATCACGGTGATCTGCTTTGTAACCTAGTTCTTGTTCTCCTGTAATCTTGTTGTTACTTTAAGTGCAAGGCGATTTTCTAAATCGTTGCTCTTGGGTCACAGAGACCCCTTCACTGTTCTTGCAACTTGAGTTATAAACAGTTAGGCTTCATCATTTTATTAGGTCAGAAAAATACTTAAAAATGAGAGCTGATTTGACAAGACACCCTTCACCCAGCCAGAGGCGCGGGAAGTGTTTAGGTTAAAATTGGAAAGTAAAAAAACTTGGAGAGTAAAAAATTGTTTGAATTGAAAACGGAAAGTAATTGTGATACATGAAGTGCAACTGTCATTGTAACCTATTTACATTAATGACATTCTAGAACATTAATAAATAGTTTTGAAACATTTCAAGTTGTTTTAAATGTTGTGCACAAACAGCAAAGTGTTACAAAACACTATGTTCACAAATGAAGCACCAGATATTACCAAATAAATAATTATTGCATTATTATTTTTTATTTTTTTTACCACACCTATTCGTTGTTCCGCTACTGTAAACAGATATGATGCTGTGTCAGCTAAGAGAAATGTGCTGACTATAACAGACGCTCCATACCTCTGCTATTGTATTGATGTCATCTTTTCCATACCACTCCGGCTCATACATATCCTGCAAGCACTCGGACAGCTTCTTGGAGGCTTCATGCATGGCTGGAATCAGAAAAGGAACACAAGTTGGGAGACGTTTGTTTTGCACTGAGGACTGATGCACATTATTATTATTATTATTATTATTTAGCAGACGATGTTATTCAAGGTGACGTACAGAGACTAGAATGTGTGAACTATGCATCAGCTGCAGAGTGTGTGTGTGTATATATATTACACACACACAAAATTAAAATCTATATCTGTATGTACAAGAAGCTTCAGTTCCAGTAATATATTATAATCTATATTCATATTTCCACAGCAACAGAACACTACTGCAATATACACACACACACACACACAGAGCTGTAGATTTCACAGTACCTTTCACCGAGGATAAATAGGCTCTTAGATCTTTCTGAAGCTTGGTTCCTTCTGTCTGCAAATATAAAACCCAGAATCCCGTTCAGACATTAAACACATACATGTGGCACTGCCTGTCTGACAGTTATTCCAAGACAGACATTCATTATTAAAGGACCTGCACAAAGGTTTTTGTAAAATATATTTAATGTTTTTAGTTATTTCATTGAAACGTTTGTTTCTCCTGAACCAAACGACATCCTGATTGTAATCTGGGTTCAAGAGGACAGGGTTTATTTTAATGATCGAAGGATGCACATCTTAATACCACCATTACGAAACCCTGTACCCCTGCTGTATCACAGATACTGCAATTATTATTGTGTTAGTCCTGTCAGTCAGTCACCCTGAAGGGAAACTCCAGCAGGATTAATATAGATCTACCAGTGTTCATATAACTGTATCTTATTAAAACCAAAGTCTTTATATCACCTTCAATTCTGATTTTCCATTTGCATAGAAAGCCCATAAGAGGCATGCCTACCCCTGGTCTTGTAGGACGGAAATGTCATATGAGAGTAAACTGTATTGGTAATGTTAAACCAATGCGCTGGAGTTGTCTTTGGTTTAAAATGATCGGAGAGCTAAAGCATGTGCAGAAATGTATGAGGAAGAAGAATGATGTAACCTTGTAAAAGTGAGTGGTTAGTGGTCAGCTGAATGGCTAATTCTATTGATAATTAGCAAGACAACAAAATCAGACTGTAGTTACATATGTCCTGAGCCCAGTATAGTATAAATGCCAGCCATAGAGGAGACACAGACAGAAGCTTTTGAATACCTCCAGGATCATCGTCGAACAGTGGTCTAGTGTCTCAGGCTCTCTCTCCAGGGCTTAAGGTAGTGCGATTAATTAGCTAGTCTGAACAACTGTTACTTGTTCCACATGTTCAGACTAGCTAAACCACTTGCTGTTTGGTACGCTGCACTCAGCAATCAATGACTTAGTACAAAGCTGCAGGGTTTTCTAGACCACTTTTTAGTTCACTTGATGCGGACTAAGTCACTGGTACGCTGCAATCAACCTGCTGGATCTACACCAGCACGATACTTATTTGATATTGTTTACTGTTTATTTGTTTGGCCAATGTGCCCTTTTGTTTCTGGAGTGTTTAGTTTTGTTTAAACCTTTTATTTTATTATATGATAAAGCACTGAGCACAGCCATAGCGCTTCATTTTCACCCCTTACCATCTGTGGCTACTGCTGCTTCCTGAACCTGACGTCACCATCCACACACACCACACAAAGTCATCCGTTACACTCATATGTCCAGTTTTAAAAGAAGCACACTTTATTGTAAACATGTGTTTTTAGTTTAAAACACGATATCTGGTACTACAGTACACTTGGTTGAAGAACCATCTATTTAATATCAATGAAATGACCCAGGAAAATCAAGTTTAACATATTTCCTGTGCAAAAGGCAGAGAAAATGGAAACTCCCTTTAAAATGAAAGTACTAACAGATATCATGTTTGAAATGTGTTTTCTACAACATGTGTTTCTTTTAAAACTGAAGCTTGAGACCAGTGTAGCCAATGGAAGGGTACAATGGGTAAGATTTCAGGAATTATTTAAGCTACATTTACTTTGCATGGGGCACTTGATGCTGAGTGCTCATGAACAGAAAGCCCCCATGTGGGGTGGTGGTGGTGTGGGGTGCAGTCTTACCAAGCCCCCATGTGGGGTGGTGGTGGTGTGGGGTGCTGTATTACCAAGCCCCCATGTGGGGTGATGGTGTGGGGTGCAGTCTTACCAAGCCCCCATGTGGGATGGTGGTGGTGTGGGGTGCAGTATTACCAAGCCCCCATGTGGGGTGGTGGTGTGGGGTGTAGTATTTATTACCAGCTGCTTGTTGAAGTTCAGCACATTCTCCTCAAACATCTCATCCCTTGTCTCGTCTGCTTTGCCCAGTTTTTGCAGAACCTGCACCAAAATAAACAAGACACATTTAGTTTTTGTTTTATAGTATTTTTGCCTGTGTTACTGTTTTACCTTTCAAGGTTTAGTATAGAAGTGGTGCATTCTTCATTGATGTTTTGAGACATTTTATTAGAAGTTTTTCAACTTGTTTCTACATGGCTATCTATTTTAATTATCTAAGCAGTAGCAGATCTAAATACTGTACTGCCACCCTTAAATTTATAAACCAATTTATTAAGATTAAAAAGTATTACAGAAGCTCCTGCAGTGTTTACAAGAAACATTACTTTACCTTTGCTGTTCGGTTTCATGTTTTTAATATAAACCCAATTATTTTTACATTTTTATTGACACATCATAGATAAATCAAATATGGAATTACTTTTTTTTTTTTCTTCTAAACATTGCAGTGTATCCTGATCATGCTCCCTTCTCCAACAATGCTGGTGCTTTGACTGGAACAAGTTGTGTATTGTGGGAAGCACTGTTGCAGGAGGGAGCGTGATCTGGATACACAGCAATAAGAGAAATTCCCTCCTTCTTGGCAAATGCTCTGGAGTAAATGCTGAGAAATGTATTGCCCAGTTTAACACTGCAGGGTGTTCTGTAGCACTGTAAACTTGATCAATACAGTTGTAGATTAGCGGTATTAAGATCCGGCTAGCAGGAACGGCTCAAAGTTCCCGTGATCCACGCACAAATGGGCAAAAAAATTGGGGGTTTTAAGAAATATGAAATTTGTAGAAGAGGATTTAAAAGAATATTTTTCTTCACGACAACTGTTGTTGCTAAGACTGTACCATACAGTCCACCAAACGATTCATGCAGCGACGTCACATTCATGCATGTATACCTTACATGGCAGACACAACCGAGTTTTGAATTGTGTAAAATAGAGGCCATAAATGGGATGAGACCAACTAATTAGATTTCAGTTTAGCTTATTGTGTGCCACAAAAGGGTTGTTTCAAAGACAACAATGACTGGAATTACTGTAGCTCCATAAATATTTACGTCTAAATATTTGGCGAATTGATTTAAAAAAAAAAAAAAATTCACTCTAGTAATATTAGCTCTTTGTCGTACTGATAGCTATTATAGCTGTTAAGCACATAATCTCAGAATACAGGTTTTCCATAGACCCACACAGGGAGGCATGGTTCTATGGACACTAATAAGAACAGGCCAGAAGAAATTAAAGATGCTGCCACTGCTGTCTATTTTATTTTCTTGGTATTTTGTGAAGGGCTTTGTGATGCCAATATAAATTTAAGTGGTTGTTGTCTAAGGACGTCAACAGTGTATAAGATTACCCAGTTTCAAATGCCAGATTGCTAGAAATACTGCAGATTCAGGAGGTCAAGCTATCGGAAAAATGGTACGAGATATAAATAAAAAGGGGGATGTGTTGGAACTCGGAAATACCACATTAACCCTTTATTTTATTTTCAGCTCTTGATTTGAACTTGTTGAATATATTTACTAAATCAAATCCAACAAACATCAGTGCAGTATTTTTAATCCTCCCATGCACAGCACTTGTTCAAGAATTTTTCTAAACAATGTGCAATCAAGAATCTGAAGTCAGTCTGTGGGATAATAAAATTAAATGTATTTTCTTTTTCCTACCCCCTGAATTCATTTCATGAAATGGTTTATTTTATAAACTGCAGGACTGAGGTTAATTTACATCAAACAAATACATCATAACCAAATACAGCAAGTGTAGTTGTACCGTGAACCATATTATTAGTGGTACTATTACACCACACATTCATTTATGCGATGTTATACAATTATTGAAAACCATGTGATAATATTAGTGCCAAAAATGTTAGCAATTTTTCAGTCGTGAAAACTGCATAATAAAGGCTCACATCTTATTTTGGATTTGCAGTACATAGCTTTTCTGATACGAGACTACTTTTATTTTAAAACAGACCTTTACTGGAGAGTTTTTTGTGCCACATATTTATTTATTTATTATTTATGCATACAGGAAATTAACCCATTGAGGCAGAGGCCTCATTTGCAAGGGGGTCCTGTCATACACAGACATACTCACACATAAAACAACACAATTAATATTTGTGTGGTCCAGCCTTAGACAGTAACAACAAAATAAACAAAAGGAGCAGTGATAGAGTTTGTTTTTTTCTTTCCAATGTGGACTAAAAGAAAAGCAACAGCAAGGCGTTTCAGGCAAATCCCTAATACACTCTTTACAACCAAAAAATGAGAGGTTATCAAATTCCATTCTTAAACCATTTGAAAAAGTGTTCCAGGTTTTTGGGAAAATGGCAGTTCTCTTAATCGTGTCCGTATCCTTGGGGCTACCAAACTACTAGAATCATGAGATCGTAAACTATTGCCAGTATTGACCTTTTTGACCAAAGTATTAAGTTAATCAAGAACCATACTTATAATAATTTAAAAAACGAAGCAATACCAGTGATAAAGCCTTTGATTTGTCAATGAGAACCATCCTAATTTTTTTATACATCTGGCAATATGTATTGTCTGTGGCCAGTAATATGTAGAACTATACATAAACATAAAACTCATATTACTACTAGGGCTCTAGGGATTTTTAATAAAGGCATGATCGTGTAGTGGCTATCCTGCATAGCAATACTTAAATCAATAGAATCTAAAATCATATGAATAAAATGTATAAACATATATATATATATATATATATATATTATATATATATATATATATATATATATATATATATATATATATATATATATATAGACACACACACACACACACACTCACTCAATGGGAATTTGGCCTTTTATTATTATTTTAGTAAATGTAACAAATGTTACCTTTCTGTCCTATTACCCTAATAAAAAAGATTTAGGGACCTCATAACTCAAGTTACTAGTCTCTAGTCACACAAGCACCAGCAGCAGTGTTACACATACTGTTTAACCACTGTGGAGTAACCCCTAAACAGCAAAATAACTAGCCATGCACAAACACGAAATAAAAAAAAAATACGTTAATTAAAAATACGTTAATAGGTTTATAACTAAATCAACAGTTTATTATGTTACTCGGGCTATGTTATATATATATATATATATATATATATATATATATAGCATACTCGTAGCACACTAGCAGCAAAACAAGACAACAATTATAATTTTTACACACTTAATTCAAACCACAGTCCAACCACTTCCAGGGAGAGAGCTTGCACACTTCAAATCAGCACTTCCCTAAACAGAAACATGCATTTCTCTGTCTACCCAAAATGCACACTAAAATTGTAAAATAAAATGCAATCAAATCTTTAGTTGATTAAATCAGTCTAATTACTCTGTTAAATTGGAACAGCCATAATTGCTACGCAATGTGGCTTTTATATTCTGTATAGTTGATTGCATATTAAAAACCTGGGGCCAGATATTCGAAAGGTTTTTGCACCACGCATTGTTGCCGACAATATGCGTGATCCTGGTATATTCGCAGGTATGCGGCAAGCACAAAACCAGGTTTGTGACACACAGAATAAGCATTGTAAAAGGACTGCGTTAACTCCGCGCACACTACCATTCCAGCACTGACTACAAACAGGCAACAATGGGAAACATTGTTAGCATGTAGCGTGTCCGTCGACATGTGGATGTGAATGATACAAGGCACACCCAGCAAAAGCAACCCCGACATAGGTGAAGATATGCTGAAAGGGTGTACCGGCCTTGGCACACATATGAGGAGCTCAGCAATGAGCAAATCATGTCCAGGTATCGTCTCGACTTATCTATGCCACATGCTGCATGATGACCTGGCCAGAACAAACCTGCACAGTCATGCCTTTTCTGAGCAAATGGTAGTGTCTGTCTGTATGTGTATCCTGGCTGCTGGGACATTCCAGAAGGTAGCAGATGATACAGTGGGGATCACCCCGTTAGCCGTGTCCCGCCACCTTGACTGGTTCATAACAGCGTTGCTGCGACGTGCTGGGGAACATATTAAATTCCGCAGTACCAGAGCAAACAGGGAGGAGATAATGTGGGGTTTTTATGAGGTCGCGCACCTGCCGCGCGTGGTAGGTGCAATTGACTGCACCCATATTGCTATCCAGGCACCTGTTCCAGTTTTATGTTCTATCAGGATTCCAGTTGTATTCGGAATAGTGAAAAATTTGAACAGCTATTCCATGCCATGTAAACAGGGTATTCCGAATGAATCCATCCGTATTCTGGATACCAGTATTCCGAAAATGTGATACCGAATACCCACTTAGTATTAGGATACTATCGGAATACTAGCCCTTCTAGATACCATATTCAGAAAACCAGTTTTTTTTTTCTAGACACGCGAGTCGTCGTTTTATAATCTATAATACATAAGACGACGGTTTGTGTGCCCAACAAAGCCTTTTCAAAAACTGTGCACAAATATATTAGTATTTGTATGACCCCAAACTGGTTGCCGACTATGCAATATCTTCCTATTTTTTAAAAAAAAAATTTTTTAGTAGCTCAACAGTCAATACCAGAATATATATATATATATATATATATATATATATATATATATATATATATATATATATATATATATATATATATAATTTATTTATTTTATTATCCTTGTGGTCACATTGAGATTAAAACCTCTTTTACGAGTGAGACCTTGCCAGGCAGGAAGCAGCAAGTCAACCAGACAACATGAACAAGTACACAATAAAAAACAATTAAGACACAGGCAAATCACATTTAAAACAATAATCAAAATACTCAAAAGTAGTCAACTATTTAAAACAATTACGACTCTCAGTCACGAAATCATGCAGTTTACTATTAAATTGCAAGAAAGCTATCTGGGTCTGCAGCTTTAGTTTGGACTGGAACTCATTCCAGGACCATGGGGCATAATAAGCCTCAGTACGCACATTTGGGATTTTAAAATGCAAAATAATGAGATCTGAGGCTATGGTTACTATGGCAAGCTATAAGGAATTCTTTTAAATAAGTATATTCATATAATTTACATTGAATAGCCTTATATACCAGAATATACCAGTGCTTCAACCTGTGTAAAGCCAAAGAAGTCCAGCTTACCAAATCGTATAATATACAATGATGAGTATTAAATCTTGAATTTGTATTGTACCTCAATACTGCATTATATAGCGAGTCCAGTTCACCTAAAGTTGATGGTGATGCAAACCTATATACTGCATCACCATAGTCAATTTTATAGTGTATTCCCATGCCCAACAGACGAGTGTGGAAACATGTACTCACCTGTCCAGCATTCTGCCTTACTTCTGTTCCATTTAATGCAGCCCTATTAGCATATGGTAATGCATCTGTAATTAGTAAAATGTGATGCAAATGTATTCTAGGTGGACATTCAATATGCACATAGCGCAATCAAATTTGTATTGAGCGAAAGCCCTAATTTGTCTTAATATACCAACATCTGCGCGATAATTGCGATGTGCTAGTTCCAATAACTGCGCACCGCTAGTTCCAATAACTGCGCACCGCTAGCTCAAATAGTGTCAGAGTAGCAGTCCACTCTGGAGTTGGGTACAATAGTACAAACGTACAATAGTACACCTCTTGTTTTCTGTGGTGTCCAGCAATTTTACACTGAGCGATAGTGTTTTCATGGTAGATTCATTCATAGTCCAGTTGTCTAACACTTCATAATAGACAAGCGTGAAGAAAAATACACTTTTCTGCTCAGCCTGTTTTACACGTCTTCTCTTTCGTTCATTTCACCTTCACTGTTGTTGTACAAAGATACACTGATAAGACTCAACACTACAACGTAAACTGATAACTGGAGGAAATGACAAAGATAGAAATGTTATTAATTTTATCAAATCTCACACTGAGCATAAGTTTCTAATAACACAAGACAAGAATTATTTTTAAATCATCACAAGGTTAGTTCTGCATTTAATGCCAAATAAAACCAAATAATACCAAAAGAACCTGACTACACTTTGCAAGTCACTGACCTCAGCCATTTCACTGGAGAAGTGGGTACAACTGGTACATTTAAAAAAAAAAGAAAACTCCACACCAGTCTTATTTTCATCAGATTATGAAGCTTTGATATGTGGTAAGCAGTAGTGTAACATGTCCCGATGGGACAGCAAAATGTTTTTTTATTTCTTCTTCATTTGCTTATAAAGCAAGGTTTACATTAAATGTTTATAAACAGAGCAAAAAGTTTAAACTGATATCATGCTGATTGTTCGGTTGGTGAAAGACATCTTAATGCATGCAAGCCTCATACAAGTCTATGCGATTGTAATCTTGTTCGACAACCCAACCAATCAGTCCGGCAGCATTGTAAAAAGCCATTGAACTTGGTTTAATGAGAATATAAATATTTGTGAGATATATGATCTTTCTTGATTCAGATACCTACAGCAAACATTCTGAAAATCACTGAAACCCTGCCATAGCTTCATTGTCATGCAAAGTCACCAATGCTACATCCTAATACAAGAGAAGGACCCTTAGGTATCTCCATTCAGAGCTAACAGACTGTCTCATCTGTAGCAGACTCTGTGTATCATTTACAGGATTGTGAGCACAAGGAAGTTAACTCATTTAACATAACATTCTGAAATAAAAACATATATACATCGTAGATACTGCAAATTATAGAAGACATTGTACAAAGGACTGGCCTTGAACGTGGTTCTCCTGTGGTGACTTACGTTTTTTTAACAGAATAGAGGTATATCCTTCATTAATACAACAAATATCATGAAAGCTATGGCCAAAGGTTTTGCATCACCTAGAATTTTAGAATTGAGACATCATTTTTAAAGAAAAACTATATGAACATAATTTAGGTATTTTATTTAACATTATGTAATCAAATAAACTACCAAATGATACCACAAAAGTCTACCTGAAGGAAGAATTGCAGTACAATATTTCATGTTAGATTTTTTTCAGTTTTCCTTTAAGTATATGGAAAACTAAAAAGCAGTATGTAATTACATATGGTACGTAACATCAGCAGGTTTTATTCAACTTTATTAAGCAAAACTTGTTAATTCTATAGAGTGATGCAAAACTTTTGGCCATAGCTGTAGGTTTGGAGGATCTCCGAAATTATCCTTACGGAGTATCTTCACAACTGATGAACAGTTACAGTTTCTTCACTATATCAGAGTCTCTGGAGGTAGGCATCCTCTCAGTTACAAGGTTACACAGGTTACTTTCCTTGTACTGGGTTTATTTATAGGTTTTCTTAAGATGGGACTGTTGTTGTTTGTATCATTGTGAATCTAAGTATATTTGTGAGAGCAGGATCTATTGTTCTGAATCTCATGATGTAATCAGATTCCTTCTATTTAATCAATCAGTCATGGTATTGTGTCTTTATATCCAATTGCCTTTTATCTGATTTAAGCAAACAAAGTAATCTTGGGGTTGAGGCCTGTATTCAGAATGTCATATTACAAGTGTTGCAACAATTTCCCACAGCAGCTATGAAGACCTGAAGGCCAGTGGGTGTTTGCCTCCTTTTACTTCCGTCCACTGGACATGACTTGAGCTCACTGGGTGCCAGTAGAATCCACTGTAGCGTGATGGGGAGAAACAGTCCCTGCCTGTTTTGCCTGTCCACTGGACATGACTTGAGCTCACTGGGTGCCAGTAGAATCCACTGTAGCGTGATGGGGAGAAACAGTCCCTGACTGTTTTGCCTCCCAAACCCAGGGAGTGGCAGAGCCAATGTAACGCTCTTTGTGCAAGCCCCAGCAAAGATCATGAACTTTTAAGCTTTACAAAATAAAAAAATCTGTATTAAAATTGCACAAAGTAATCTTGGAGTTGAGAGCTGTACAACGACTGTACCTGCAGCTGGACATCTGGCAACCCAACCTGAAATTCAACCTCTTCTGGTCTCAGTTAAAATCAGCCTCGTTGTGTGGCCCAGTAGATCTTTACCACATTTAATTTATTACCATGCTTGCAGTCGTGGGTTTAAAATTGAATTAAGGATAATAAACTAAAAAGATATATAAATAACATGCAAAACGGTACTGCTATCTGGCAAGAACAGCATTTTTACATCACCACCCAAGTTCCTGCTTTAAAACATAGGAATGTGAATCTACCAAATTAGTCAACCACAAAACACTGCATTCTAAATCGGAACTATTACTGTTGATCTATTTCAGATTTTTTTTTACATAGGTCTTTGCATCAAATTTCCATTTTCACTCACTTTATTTATATTACAAGTTATTTAACAATAACAGTTTTTCCATGTATTTTGGTGTAGACCTTGATTAATATGTGTCTGAATACCATTTATTACAAAAGAGAGAACCAGATCATTACATTTTAATTGTTTTGGTTTAATATAATAGAGCAACAATCTTTTTTTCATTAAAAAAAGTTGTCGTTTGTTGAAAATTAATCAGCTTTCACATTTTGTTGTGTACTACTCATTTAATCAAAAAAAGTAGTGTAAGAAGTTGCTTGTATCGTTCATAACATTTTTCAAATCAAGTAAGCTTACTTGTGTATAAAAACGACAATGGAGTTAAAGCTAGTGTTATCTTACTTAAAGGCACTCAAGCTGAAATCGTAAAGTAATTTAAAAGTAGGCTACAAACGTGGCATCAGACTGTCTCTCTTTAGCGCGCACGCAAAAACATGCAAACTTGATACAACTGTGTTGACAATTTAAAAAGAAAGCATTTTATGAGATTTTTAACTAGAGGTACCAGGAATATGACTGCACACCCAGCAGTACTGTTAACTAAAAGGCTCCAAACTGTAGATTGTGCATGTCCCTTGTTAGTAGCTGCCAGTCTGTTTTTCATTCAACCTTTTCCTTCAGTTTTCTTGACAGTTTTTGTAGATTCAGTATTCGGCAGAATCTTTTGAGATGGATTCGGTATTTGGCCGAATCCCAAAAATTTGAATTCGATGCATCCCTAGTTTGTTCATACGTGTTGTGTCGTTAAACCATGGGGAGAATCTTTTTATACCCATGTTCATAATTTTATAAGGTGTAATAGTATCTAAGGTGTTTGTTAGAATATCGTTATAATTTTCCACCAGCTCTTCAAGTGATCCTAACTGAGTAAAAGATGAAGTGGACAATGCTTCCAAGAACTTGTCTGTAGTTGATGAATTGAGAGATCGAGTTTTAACGTATCAAGCCGGGAGTTTTATAGAACCGGGTATTAATACTTCAAAAACAACAGCAAAGTGATCTGAAACCGTATGATCAATGATGGCCAAGTTCTGAATATTTAGGCCACGAAAAATAATTAAATCTAGAGTATGGCCATGAATAAGAGTAGGGCCAGTAACATGTTGAGTGAAACCAAGGGACTCCAGCAATATAATAAAAGCTCTTCCAAGGAAATCTCATTCTACATCAACATGTACATTAAAATCACCTAACATCACAATCTTATCACGGTTAACAGCAAGTGTCAGTAAAAGTTCAAATTCAGATTTTAAAAAAGACAATTAAGTCTTGGAGGATGATAAATAACTACAACCTGAATAGGTATTTGGCTACAAACCACATGTGCTGCTAACCCCTCCAGCTCATCCTGAGCATCTGTATAGGAATAGGAAACACATCTAATTGTGCATACTTTAGCACTGCACCCCTGACTAACATAAATAAAAACTGACAGTATACGTTTGGCTTATAGGCTACTCATGATAATATGAATTAGTGGTAAAATGCAAAATTATCATAACTTGTCAATGCGGCACCATGATCTATTGTGTGTTAATTGTCTAGGTTGCTAAGTAGGCCAAGTTAATAATAAGAATTAAAAATGCTAAAAATCATTTAGTTTCAAATTTAAAATAAATCTTTTATTCACATTGTACACCAATGTGTACAATTCAGCAGAATAATTTATTTTGTGTTACCGGTAGCCTACAGGCAAAAGTAAAAAGAATGTGCACTAGGTTTTAATTTAATTTTACTACTGTACTGTATACTATATAGGCGTACTATACAGATCTATGGGTGTGTATGGGTACACTATGATTAGCCCATACGTCCTGTGTGTATGGGTACACTAATTAGACCGTATGTCTGGTGTGTATGGGTACACTGTGATTAGCCTACACCCTACTCTACACACTCCAGTCTGGTGTATACGAGTACACTGCGATTAGCCTATACCCTACTCTACACCCTCCAGTTTTCTGTGTATGGGTACACTGTGATTAGCCTATACTCTACACGCTCCAGGCACACTTCTCCAGCATGGTCTCCACGCACCTTCCCGATTAGTGTGCTCTTAACTCTCCAGTCATATCGTGACTTACATAACAGACACTTCAAACAATGATTGCTGTCCCTTTCAATGCTGTTGGATAACACATATTAAAGACCCGTGCACTGGTGTTACACTATGTTCTTTAAATTTTTACAAATCTAAAACCAGCAATCTCTCAAATAAAAAAAGAAAAAAAAAAGTGATAGTAAAACACAGATGTTTGGGCACACCTCATTACAACTGACCAAGCGGTTCCATGTGCAACAGTCTAAATGAGACTTTCCCATACAGTGCCACTATGCAGTCTACTTTGACAGGTCGGTGACTTTAATTGGTGGATCTATTCATATAGTACTGTGTGTAGTTTAAAAGTGTGAAAACAGAGGCAGACTGACAGCTTTGATCAAAAAACTACTCAAGAGCATTAAGGGTTACCATGTGAAGTCATCAATAAAAAACATTTTGTAGTCGTTTGTAAATACAAATCACCTCAACTCTGTAATGTATAAAAAAAGATACAAAACACAACTAAAAAGTGTTTAACTGAAAACAGACTTATTTAGATGATGGCTCGTTCATTCAAAAGCTAAGGCATTAATAAAAAAGTACAGTAAAATGTTAGGAAAGTGCTGACAATAATAAAAACACAATTACAGCCCTGTTCCAATCACAATCCTGTTATTTATTTATTTTTCATTTAAAAAAAAAAAAAAAAAATGTGTCAATACTGGATTTTGTTTAGACCTTTTTACAGCACTAGGGAACGCCCTGGATTGCATCATACACCTATCTGTAGGTTTCCTCAGATTACCCTGAAAACTGTGTTTGATGCAATCCAGATGAGTTCTCCAACGCTGGAAAATGCAATCCTATATATGTTACGATCATCAACCTGTTTCACAGACACTGATTAGCACTCATATTAGATATAGCAATATTAATGCTAATCTGTAACTGTGAAATCTGCCAGGTGTACTTAAAGTCACCGCTAAATAAAACAAAACAAAATCCCAAACACTATTACAAAAATACCTTTTTTGCCAGTAAGTGTTATACTGTATGTTATCTACCTCCGACCCTGACTGCCCTGAATCAAGCAGCAAGCACACAAACCTGCAGCAGAGTCACACTGCAGCAGCATGAGAGGGAGGAAGGGAGGGAGAGAGACAGAGGGAGAGAGAGAAGACCTGCATGTGTACAGTGCGTATGTGAGAGGGCAGAGGGGTGTTTTTATCAAGGTTAGGGCCTGCTCAGCATTTGTAAGGAGAAACCAAACCAGGGGGTGGGAACACTTCCTCTGGAATCACAGAACAGCTGCAAGGTTACTAGGCTACCTACCTAATGTGGCTATCCTTTTAGAAATTACAGCACTGTTATTCTATTATTGCATGTTTCTGGAAGGATTAGCCCAGATTATTTCAATGCATATAACCAGGCAAGGCTTCTAGAGACAGTGAGGGTGGGGGCAGTCTCTGTAAGGGGCAGCTAACCCCATTAACAGTATCTCCATTGAAGTAATGTGCCCCATCGATGCCAGGACCCAGTCTCTGTAAGACATAGCTAATCCCATCTGTGACCAAGTTAACTTTTTTGACTACACATATTTAGTAATTATGTAAGACAGTCCCATTACAACATGCCCAACAGCGGGACATGTTTGCTACCAGGAGTATGGGAAAGCATGCTTTATAAAGAGCAACAGGAAGATAAGACAGGAAAGAATTATTGATGTAACCTTCCCGTTGCTCTTATTCTCCTGGTATCAAATTTTCACAGGGACGCAAATCATGTCCCTCTGTTGGGCAGGGCTTCTAAGCACTGTATTGGGCAAGCTGCTTCCAGAACATCATCACGAATACCTGCCCCTGTAACTCTTCTTCCAAGGCAATCAGCAGAATAGCACATCTGTTTTCCCAGATGTGAAAGTTGTGTCTGGCTTTCCCTGACAACCTCTGCATTCCTGACACTGAAATGATTCTAGAACTGAAGGAGAGAGTTGAGTGTTTAAATCTCTCCTCTCTTCCTGTCTCCTTACAGTACTCTGCTGCTTCACTAATCATAACCACAGCTGTTTTATTTCTGGCCCCGATCTACTACACGGTTTCCAGGTTGCTGCACATACAGTAATAGCTCGGAGGACAGGGAACACCGCACAAGCACACAGACATACAATAAATCCCAAACACTGGCACTTGTTTCAGTCAATAAGGTACACTGTAAGGAGGTCCACATTAAATGAGCTATACTGTATGTGGAATATATTCTTTCACTCAACGTACATACAAAGTTTACTCTCAATTTATCGTTAATTCATTGATCTGAACATGTGAGGGTTATCTGTGTATTTAAAATCCAACAATTTTGTAGTGGACGTGCAAAAAGAACACTGTTTTTCACTCCCCTCATCCCAACAAAAAATATATTAAAAAATATTTGACCACACTGTCATCTTGGCCTAGATTGGAATCTGGCTCGAGTCAAAAGGGATATGGGTTTGGAGGTCTTAGCTTACCCCACTGTGGATATCAATGTATTCCACATCACAATACAGGCATGGGCGGCAGTATGTCTGAATTGCAGGGGGTGCTCAAGTCAAGACTGAGGTGAGCTCGTCATTCGCAAAGCTGTGAGGGGACACTGGCGTGGCACCTGACCTTGCATGAGCACTTAACTCACAAGCAAAAGAAACAAAGAATAAATGAAGACATCACCATCCAGTGACCTAGGAAGTGCAAGTCTAAAAACACGGTTTGTAAACAGAAATACTGTTACCCTAGTGTAGTACTACATATCATGTGTTTCTTTCAGAACTGCACATTTGAGACCTACATAATGAATGGATGTGCAAGGTGGAGAAAATGTATGGAACTCTTTTGTTAGCTACAGTTTCTATAACGCCAGTCATTAGAAAGAAAAATAGATTTGACTGTTTAATGTATTAAATACTGCATTCAATATTTTGCATGGTACGCTGTTTCTATCCTCCTCCCCAGAGCTTTAACTGGAATCACCACCCTGTAAATACTGCCAAAGCTGCATCCCTGTACTGTGGATTTAAAACAAATGATATAGCCATCTGCTCCAGTGTTTATCCATCAGTTGAAAAGTAAAAACGCAAAGTTGCATTGTTCTTTAAAGTACAATCAAAAAAGCTTTGCATGGCAGCACTAACTCCCTTCGTCCTCCCATCTTGTTATCAGAAACAAGGTCAGAGACGGAATGATGATCAGTTCTAGCACTGCTTAACTCTGCCTAGAAATGTGTACCTCAGTAGCAGCCTGGGCTCCAAATATGCTACTGGACATACCAGCTGGCTTTATTTCCAGACAGTATACGGGCAGACATGTACTGCTGTGAGCAAAAAGGAAACCTGTGGCTTTACAGCTGGAGTCAGAGTGATGGAACAGACAGGGTAGGCATGTGCTGGTTATCAGAGCTGGAGTCAAAGTGATGGAACAGACAGGGTAGGCATGTGCTGGTTATCAAAGCTGGAGTCAAAGTGATGGAACAGACAGGGTAGGCATGTGCTGGTTATCAGAGCTGGAGTCAAAGTGATGGAACAGACAGGGTAGGCATGTGCTGGTTATCAGAGCTGGAGTCAGTGTGAGGGAACAGACAGGGTAGGCATATGCTGGTTATCAGAGTTGGAGTCAAATTGATGGAACAGACAGGGTAGGCATGTGTTGATTATCAGAGCTGGAGTCAAAGTGATGGAACAGACAGGGTAGGCATGTGCCGGTTATAAGTCGAGTAAAACATTTGTTATACCAATACAATACTAAAATAGGTCAAACCAGAGATGGTTGATCAAGGTCACTAATTTTCAGTGTCTGTCTTCCATCTCATAAGTTGGTCATGCCGGTTTAAGTGTACCACATTTGGAGAAAGTGGCTATTTAGAAGTTGAAAAAAATCACGGGTTGGCACTTGATTGAGCCCTTACAAATCTGTATCATAGTAAAAGAATAGCAAAGTGTAATAAAGCATATTGTAAGCATGGTAAAGCATAGGTAAGCACTGTAATAAGCCCAGACGTTATGGGAAAGCATATTTAAATACATAACAAAATATATTAAATGCACAGTTAAATCGTGGTTTATCATGCAAATTTACAGTGTTAACCTTTTACTAGGATGGGCTAAACTGAGTGATACTCTGGGAGAGGAATGATTATCACAGCTTTTAAACATGCACCTGGGTTGCAATCCTCATTTGAGATCTAAACAGCAGGGCCACTCTTTCATGTATCTGACTGGGAGAGCTGAATGATGGCTGTGCGCACGCGCGCACACACACACACACACTTTGTCTTTTGACAGAGGAACCTTAAAATAAATTAGTGTCCCTGACCATAGCTGGCATGCAGCCGCCCCATGCCAGCCATGCCTGTCTCCGCTAGCCCTGTCCTTAAATGTCATTGTGCGCAGTGAAGCAAGGACAGCATTCTGGGCCTCTCACCCCCCAGCTAAATGTCAGGAGAGAGGGATCAGTGTATCACATGTCATGGTCAGCTGTCCCCGTCTGCCAAGCGATTCCTGCTATTCCTGTCACTTATGTCGGCTCACAGGATCATGAACTTAAAGGCGCACAGTATTCCCCTTTTTTCTAATTTTGTTTTCCTAGCCTTTATTGTCTCTGCTCCTCAATCAGTCAAACTGGATTGATAGACAGCTATGGCCAAAAGGAATGTGCTCAAAGTAATGTGAAAGCCTTTATAAAGAGAAAATGATTCAGTGTCTTAATGCTGGCTGAGGATAAAAGAAGATTTCCAAGCATTTGAGTATCCCAATTTCAACTCTTGTTTCTATTATTAAGTACAAGACTCATTGTACTGTGTGACCGAAATACAATGATTCTTGGTTGTAAATCTCACTCCCCACCTGTGAGGGCACTAAGCAGCGAGAACAGAGTTCTTTGGACAGGCTGGTCTGACAGTTCTTTCCCAGGGTCAGGAAGTCGGCCAGTTTGGAAGAAGGCGAGACTCCATTGAACGAACGCATTGACCCGGAAGGGAAACAACATGGCAGCTGCCGATCGGAGAGGCGGTTGCACTCGTTTACCAAGGTGTCATGTGTGACAGCATAACAAGGGGACGGACAATTGTAATCTGTTCCTTCACTTTCGTTTGTGTTATTGAACCAAGAAGGACTGTGAGAGACTCTGTAACCCGCTTCAGTATCCTGAGTGTTTTAAGAACATAAGAACATAAGAAAGGTTACAAACGAGTGGAGGCCATTCGGCCCATCTTGCTCGTTTGGTTGTTAGTAGCTTATTGATCCCAGAATCTCATCAAGCAGCTTCTTGAAGGATCCCAGGGTGTCAGCTTCAACAACATTACTGGGGAGTTGATTCCAGACCCTCACGATTCTCTGTGTAAAAAGTGCCTCCTATTTTCTGTTCTGAATGCCCCTCTGTCTAATCTCCATTTGTGACCCTTGGTCCTTTTTTCTTTTTTAAGGTCGAAAAAGTCCCTTGGGTCGACATTGTCAATACTTTTTAGTATTTTGAATGCTTGAATTAGGTCGCCACTTAGTCTTCTTTGTTCAAGACTGAATAGATTCAATTCTTTTAGCCTGTCTGCATATGATATGCCTTTTAAACCCGGAATAATTCTGGTCACTCTTCTTTGCACTCTTTCTAGAGCACCAATATCTTTTTTATAGCGAGGTGACCAGAACTGAACACAATATTCAAGATGAGGTCTTACTAATGTGTTGTACAGTTTTAACATTACTTCCCTTGATTTAAATTCAACACTTTTCACAATGTATCCCAGCATCTGGTTGGCCTTTTTTATGGCTTCCCCACATTGTCTAGATGAAGACATTTCTGAGTCAACAAAAACTCCTAGGTCTTTTTCATAGATTCCTTCTCCAATTTCAGTATCTCCCATATGATATTTATAATGTACATTTGTATTTCCTGTGTGCAGTACCTTACACTTTTCTCTATTAAATGTCATTTGCCATGTGTCTGCCCAGTTCTGAATCTTGTCTAGATCATTTTGAATGACCTTTGCTGCTGCAACAGTGTTTGCCACTCCTCCTATTTTTGTGTCGTCTGCGAATTTAACAAGATTGCTTACTATACCAGAATCTAAATCATTAATGTAGTTTAGGAATAGCAGAGGACCTGATACTGATCCCTGTGGTACTCCACTGGTTACCACACTCCATTCTGAGGTTTCTCCTCTAATCAGTACTTTCTGTTTTCTACAAGTTAACCACGCCCTAATTCATGTACATGTGTTTCCTTGAATCCCTACTGCGTTCAGTTTGAGAATTAATCTTTTGTGCGGGACTTTGTCAAAAGCTTTCTGGAACTCTAAATAAACCACGCCATATGCTTTGCAATTATCCGTTATCGATGTTGCATCCTCAAAAAAAAAAATCAAGGAAGTTAGTTAGACACGATCTCCCTTTCCTAAAACCATGTTGACTGTCTCCCAGGATCCTGTTACCATATAGCTAATTTTCCACTTTGGATCTTATTATAGTTTCCATAAGTTTGCATATAATAGAAGTCAGGCTTACTGGTCTGTAGTTATCTGGTTCAGTTTTGTTTGTTTTGTTTGTTTGTCCTTGTGAAATTCGTCATTTGTAAAGCACTAGACGGCTACCACAATTCCGGAACTGTTGCCAAGGACCAGGACTAGCCGGAACAACACTACTGTCACAAAATAAACTCTCACCCACCACGAGCACTACTGCATGCACCCAGGACTGGTGACCGTGTCGGTACTATTGTGGGGCAGATACGTATTGTTTATCGTTAAGGGTCTAGAAGCCCATTACTGTCTACCCCGTTCAGTAAACATTTCTGTGTATTGCCGGGGGATTATTGTTTATTGGGGTCACTAGACCTGGATATAAAAATAAAGCGTACTTTCCAAACTGGATTACAAGGCTCTGTCTGATTAATTACTGCATTGCATCACTCCTGCACCTGTATACAATCAACCACTTTGCCACTTACTGTCACAATGCTCCCTCGTTCTGGAAGAAATAAGGTTCTTTCACCAAGAACAAGTAGAA
This sequence comes from Polyodon spathula, assembly GCF_017654505.1. Taxonomy (NCBI): domain Eukaryota; kingdom Metazoa; phylum Chordata; class Actinopteri; order Acipenseriformes; family Polyodontidae; genus Polyodon; species Polyodon spathula. The sequence goes on along the minus strand of NC_054544.1, from coordinate 25,306,215 downwards.
GAATTGTGAGGAAGGTTAATAACAATCTAAGATTGACAGCCAACACTATTCAAATGATCAAATGGATTCCATAGCATACCAAAAGATACTGGCCAATCATCTGAAACCCTCCGCTACAAAACTTGGTTTTATGCGCAACTGGACGTTCCAACACAACAACGATCCAAAGCACACATCAAAATCCACTTCAGAATGGTTAAAGAAGAATAAAATCAAGGCTCTGGAATTGGCCTCGTCAAAGTCCTGATCTAAATCCGATTGAGAATCTTTGGTACGAGTTGAAAAAGACTGCGCACAAGTCCTTGGAATTTGAATGAACTGAAACAATTTTGCATTGAAGAATGGTCAAAAAGCACTAAAGAATCATGCCAAAAGCTCATTGAGAAACACCCTAATCATTTAAAAGAGGTTATTATTGCTAAAGGTGCCTCAACTAGTTATTAATTTAATTTTCCTTGTCAGGGTATGAATACTTATATTGCCATAACAGTAATACAATGGAACTTCATATTATATTTCGAAATGTCATATTTTTCAAGTTTTGTCAGTTGTTTGTTAAGTACATGGAAAAGAACAAAGTGGTATGTAATTAATATGTTAACGTCACACTATTTAGCATGTTTCATTCAGCTTTATGAAACAAAACTTTTGTTCACCTGCGTCCATCACACACCTGTTTCTGCTGCCCCCGATCAAGGATTGCTACGGATTCATCTTCCCTGCCAGAATTCTGAATTTGAGTGGAATTCTTAATACTTATATTCTAATGTGTGTACATGGATGAAACATTTATTTAGAATATTGAGTACCCGTGTACTAGTGTAATAAAAAGCAGTGGTCATACTGTGTGTTGAGATTTCTTATCATAGTAAATACAAAAAAAGTACAATTTTAACATGTTGTACTGAAGTTAACCTTCTTAAAGGGCACTAACAATATAACTGCACCCGGTTTCACTTGCTGGTAAAGAGGAAGTGTCCAAGACTAGGAATGCTCGTGGTTGGCTGGTTTCAACATTACAGAAACAGAAATAACTTCTACTAGATGCCTATTAATAGTGGCTTGTGAAAAAAAGGGAAAACTCTCAAGTCTCTTGTGGCTCACAGGCTATTTTCTCAGTCTTTCACCAGCTAGAACATCTTTATTTAGAAGGCTGAGCTCCAATGAGCACCAGGTGGTAAAGTGTAGGCCACAGTAAATGGATTTGGCAGCTGGGTACTGACGTTTAACATTGTGCTTTCTGGAGTACGCTATAGGCTTTCCTTGTGAATAAAAGATGTAAACCAACATGTTAATGTTACCTCTTTAGCATTGCAATCACAAATCCTTTACTTTTTTGCTGTGGATTTGTTGGTTTTCAAAACATAGAACACCTTTTCTCCAGACATGGGCTTTATTTCTAAGTCCTGGTAATATCTGTAGTATTTCTGTCATGTATACTCTTTTTAGCATTCATCTTTATGTTTTCTGTCAAGAAGTGTTTATTCCTCAAGACAAACCAATCTAATAATCATAGTCTACAAGATCTGCTGTCCTGCACTTTCAAAAGCAATTTAAATGTTTTTAAAACCCACCCATGAGGGGAGAAATGGTTTGTACTTCACCTCCAATTCAGCAAGCCAACCATACCTGTGAAAATGTGTTAGTTTGAATGGGAGGCCTGCCCTACTTGGAGGCTTAACTCAAGGGAGGAACCCAGAGGAATGAGGAGTGGAGAGAGAGGAGCCACACTGGCTTGTGCCTTCTCCAAGTTCTGAAGCCAAGAGAGATCTTTGTTACAAACCGCGACTTCTGTTTATATTTAGTAAGTTAAATTTAATAATAGTTTGCTCTTAAATGCTTTTACCAGCCTGACTTTCACAACACGTCCAAATGATTTTACACAAACGTTTGTGTGACCCATGACATGGTTCTAAATATTTGGTCAAAACACAAAATTTATACCCATTTTTAATAAAGACTGCCATCCACGTTTCCGTGGCAAGGAATGGAGCACTGTCATTTTATTGACATTACGTTTGGAAAAAAATATAGCATGCAGTTGATAGAAGTGGACAAGGTGTCTGAAGGCATTTAAAGGACACTGTACAGTAGGGCTGGTGTGTTGTGAATAGGAGTCTACAGCAAAAAGAGTATGATTAATTTGCAAAGTCTTAACCTTGCAGGCGCAACAAGCATGTGGCGGGCTGGAAAACTGCCCTTAGTCAGGGCATCAGTTGCTCAGACATCCTTATCTGTAGTAGCCAGTTAAGGTCACTGGCAGGCAGGGAATGTGGAGGAGCCTGCAGTAACCCTTTCTTTCTCCCCCTGACACCACACCCCTTACAGGTGTCCCTGCTTGGTTGCAGGGTTTGAGGAAACCTAAAAGGGAAGAAGGTGAAATGGCGGTGGCAGTTGTGTGGAAATATACAGGCGGTAGTTACAAATGTGCATTCAGAGCTGTTGAGAAAGAATTCAGTTCAGACGACATTGTTATAACTATGTGATTGCATTTTAAGCCCACTAGTTGCAAGGGGGTTATAATGTGGATAGTGTTCTTTTGTATTTTGGACATAAGTAACAAGTTGAAATAAAGTGTATTTATTGTAATTTAAAAAAATAGAACATTCTCATAGCATACTGTTGACACCTCCTTTTGCTGTGTACTGTATTGTTTATTTTTAAACCATTCTATCCAAAGGACCATCCCGGGGCATTAATTCCAAAGTACTGTATTCCTTTAGACGCCCTCGGATTTAAGACGCAGCCCAAATTTCCCACCTTCAATTTGAGGAAAAAATAAAATCATCAAATAAATATTCATTTACAAAGATATCTCAATTACACATACAGTAGCTCTCAAAAGTATTCACCCCCCTTGGACTTTTCCACATTTTATTGTGTTACAACATGGAATCAAAATTGATTTAATTAGGATTTTTTGCCACCGATCAACACAAAAAAAAGTCCATAATGTCAAAGTGAAAAATAAAATCTACAAATTGTTCTAAATTAATTACAAATACAAAACAGAAAATAATTGACAGCATTAGTATTCACCGCCTTGAGTCAATATTTCTTAAAGGCACCTTTGGCAGCAATTACAGCCATGAGTCTATTTGGGTAAGCTTTGCACATCTGGTCACTGCAATTTTTGCCCATTCTTCTTTGCAAAATTGCTCAAGCTCCGTCAAGTTGGATGGGGACCTATGGTGAACAGCAATTTTCAACTCTTTCCACATATTCTCAATTGGCCTGAGGTCCGGGCTTTGACTGGGCCACTCCAGGACATTGACCTTTTTGTTTTTAAGCCACTCCAGTGTGGATTTGGCTGTATGTTTGGGGTCATTTTCCTGCATTTCTTCTCCCAAGTCCCAGGTCTCTTGCAGACTTCAGCAGGTTTTCCTCCAGGATTTCTCTGTATTTTGCTGCATCCATTTTGCCCTCTATCTTCACAAGCTTTTCTGGACCTGACGCAGAGAAGCATCCCCAGAGCATGATGCTGCCACCACCCTGCTTCAGGGTAGGGATGGGGTTCTCAGGACGATGTGCGGTGTTTGGCTTGCGCCAAACATAGAGCTTACCGATGAGGACAAAAAGCTCTATTTTGGTCTCATCAGACCGTAGAATCTTCTTCCACTTGTCTCAGCGTCTCAGTCTCCCACATGCCTTCTGGCAAACTCTAGCCAAGATTTGATGTGGGTTTTTTTCAACAATTACTTTCTTTTTGCCACTCTCCCATAAAGGCCAGTTTAGTGAAGCACCCGGGCTATTGTTGCCGCAAGCAGTGTCTCCCAGCTCAGCTGTGGAAGACTGTAACTCCTTTACAGTTGCCATAGGCCTCTTTGGTGGCCTCCCTGACATGTGCCCTTCTCGTCCGGACACTCAGTTTTTGAGGACGGTCTGTTCTAGACAGATTCACAGTTGTGCCATATTCTCTCCATTTCTTAATAATGGACTTTACTGTGCTCCGGGGGATATTCAATGCCTTGGAAATGTTCTTGTATCCTACCCCTGATTGGTGCTTTTGAAGAACCTTATTCCGGATTTGCTTTGAATGTTCCTTCGTCTTCATGATGTAGTTTTTCTTAGTACTAACCAACTATGGGACATCCCAGAGACAGGTGTATTTAACCTGAAATCATGTGAAACATCTTCACTGCACACAGGTGGACTCCATTCAACTAATTTATATGACTTCTAAAGACAATTGGTTGCACCAGAGCTTATTTAGGTGTGTCATAGCAATGGAGGTGAATACTTATGCAATCAATTATTTTCTGTTTTGTAAATTAATTTAGTAGATTTTATTTTTCACTTTGACATTATGGACTTTTTTTGTGTTGATCAGTGGCAAAAACTCCTAACTAAATCCATTCTGATTGCATGTTGTAACACAATAAAATGTGGAAAAGTCCAAGGGGGGTGAATACTTTTGAGAGCCACTGTATGGAGGCAGTTTGCGGCCGTCTGTTATCATACAGAGAATTACAGTTATGTGCTGTTTCTCAATTCCAGTTGTGATTACTCACACCTACTCCCAATTTGTGAACTGTGGCATTGCTTGGCATGCCGCAAAATACAGGGGTCTAATCAGCACTTCCGATCGGTCTAAGATGGTACTGTTTGTTAGAAACACTGAAATTGTAAGAGCTTTTCTTTGAATTCTTCAGGAAGCTAATGATGCTTCTTTGAAAATGGCTGCCTGTACGTCATGGATTTTTCGAGATCGGGCAGTAACGTTTTGGCTCGTTTTTTCTCGGCAGTTAGTCACGTTACTGCTTGTGTACTCGGGTAGTCACGTCTTTTGTTGGTGATTTGAATGCATGCATCATTATACTGTACTCGAATTTAAGATGCAGACTATTTTTGAGAAGAAAAAAAGAATTGTATAAAAAGTGTGTCAAATTCGAAGGAATAGGGTAATTTCATTGCTCTGTAGCGCCTATCTTCTAAGAGTAACTCTATTTACCCATGAGAATGTCCTGTTGCATCTCTGTGTTGTGTATTGTGGAACTTCCTTTACATTACGGAACTACAGACACAATGCAGTCGTTCTGTACCAAGGGGCAACTGGCAGCTCTACTGTACTAGGTATTGGTACCCCTGGAGAAACAACAGAATAAACCAGTACACACTGGTGATCTATTGCTAAATCATTATCTGTGTTATCATGTAGGGGGCTGCAGTGCAATATTTACTGTTGGTAATATTATGGTCTGCTATTGGTCCTGCTAAGGTATCCTCACGGTAATTTTCTGGTTTATGGTATCTGAATGTGAATCTTCAAACGGTTCAGTAATAAAATCCAACATTGGTTCAGGGTCACCAACAACTTAAACCCCATCAACCAGGGTCCATTTCCCAAGAGCTACTTCAACATAACCGACATCCTGTTCCACCTTAAATAAAACAGGGAAGCCAACAGCTGATAACAAATCAAGACATGTGCCATGTAGCCTTGATGTAAATGAACAACAGCAAAACCTAGTCAGGATAATGTGATACAGCAAACTGAACCTCACTCAAGCTTTAAATATAACTGTTCTAATTCCAGAATCTCAGCAAGGCCCTGATGTGGTCTCACAATGAAGGCTTGATACAGTCCTTTGGGGGCTGCAACGATGGTATAAGCCTTAGCTAGATGACCATATTCACAATGAGTTTATAGCACATTGCACATTCTTCCACACTGTCAGGAGGAAACACAACAGCTGCATTGGAAACATGAGTCATAATTCTGCGTTTCCCTCAGAAATAAATGCTTACCCCACAGACACGATGCTCGCTCAGGGGGACTCTAGCCACACTGAGGAAATACAGAGCCAGGAAAGGGTCCCGCAGCCATTAAATGCAGAGATCACTGACGGTTTTCTGAACAGAGGCACTTTGTGATTGCAAAATATATACACACCGATTTAGTATTGTGTAACAAGACAACAGCATGAACGCATTGCGAAACGTGTGAGGTGTTTCCAACAGTTGTGCTTTTACTGAAAGTAATTTCATTGAGAAAACAAATCAACAGCACAAAAAGTATTACAGGCATTGTGGATTTGTGTGATGCACTGCTGAGATGGACACTGCTGAACCCAAGATTAGGGTTTTGACATTATTTGCTAAAGGAAGCTTCATCTCAATTGAACTGCGATATTTTTCTTGACAATCCGATTATTGACACAGTGACCCCTGTATTGGTGCACTGCCATACTTTTTTTAAAATCTGAGACTGCATGCAAAAACAACTTGGTCTGCAAACAGTGATGTTAATGCACAGATTTAGTTGCAGTGTCTACATGGAAAATCTGAGAATAAAATGTATTAGCATGTACTAATTTAATGATGGAAGGCAACACAGTGAAATTGTATGTGCCAGCCTGTTTAAAATCAACAGTGTAGCCTTCACGGATATTTTTTTCAACAAGGACTTACCCGAAGTTCTTGCCAACAGTCTAAACTATGAGGCAAGAATCAAGTACCGGTACTCGGGGAATTCAACACATCTAACTTTAAACAATCCCATCAGACTGTACATTCATTCATTGGTACATTAATTTAGGATCCTCTTCACCATCACCAACGCTGTCACAATTGAAGACAGCAGCGTCAGTTCTGAACCAGTGCAGGTATGACAACTGCTCACTATAGATAACCTACAGTTATGAACAAAAGATTTGCATCACATAGAATTTTAGGATTTAATAAATTTTTTTAAAACCCATATGAACATAATTTTGATATTTTATTTATCATGTAATCAAATAAACTATAAAATGACATTGCAAAAGTTTACTAGAAGGTGTATTAGTTATACAGTCTCTCATGTTAGATTATAAAAATTTCACATTTTTCAATATTTGTCAGTTTTTCGTTACGTATATGGAAAACTACGAAGCGGTATGTATTTCAATGTGTTAAAGTCACATTATTCAGCATGTTTCATTCAACTTTATGAAGCAAAAATAGTTCTACAGGGTGAAAAAAAAACCTTTTCCTATAACTGTACACTGGAAACATGAAATCATTCAAAACATCTTATTAAAAAAAAACATTACCAGTCCTACGTGAATTTCATTTGATCACTACAGTATTGTGGAAAACAAACTATGTGCGCCCTTCTTACCAGTCCTTAAATAACTGAAACAGCTACCAGCATTTAAAATGTATTATTGTAATTATTATTATTTACAGTATTTGTAATTTTGCTTTAAATAAATAAATGTTAAAGATTAAATCAGAAAACAAAAGCAAAGCAGGTTGTGAATCTTAAGTAAACAAATCCTGTTTAATTCCAAACACTATCAAAAAGGGACAATAACTGCTGTTGTTTTTATGTGTTACACTTAATTTACTGTATTATGATACGTACCATAACATGATGACACTGCTACTGCACAGACCCTAGTCTGAATAGTGGAATATTAGTGGCCATGTACACGATCGGATGGTCTTTAAGAACATAGGAAAAGTTACAAGCAAAAGGTCATTCATCCCTTCAATGGACATTCAAACAGCTAAAAAAAAAATGCTTGCTGCTCTCTGTCCTGAATCTGTCTTCCCTCAAACGTGTCCTCTGATCCTGGGTCCGTTCTGAGTTTAAAATACTGACCAGGTTCATTTTGCTGACCCCTTTTAGGGTTTAAAGAAAACTCCCTGAACCCTTCTATTTTCAAGACCAACGGGTTCCTCCTATCCTCAGAACCCATACTTAGCCGTGGGATAGTCAAGCATCTCTTCTCTGAACTCTCTCCAAAGCCTCAATGTCGTTTTTGAAGTGTGAAGAGCAAAACTTAAGTCTTCCAAAGTGTTACATCACCAATGCATTCTACAGCCTCGATTTACATTACACACATTTACTACAATCAACCAGTTAGCCTTTTTAATTGCCTCCCCACATTGCCTGGATGCTAATCGCAACAAGCCCACTACAACACAAAGGTCTTTTTTGTGGTGGTCCTATTCTGAGGCCCACATGCAATACTTTATATTTGTAAGAAGGTTTCTGTCCCTGGTATTGCAGCTATCCACTGTTCTCCTCTTACAGAACTAGCCCAAATATATCCTTCCCGTCTGATGTATCTGGTCAAGCTATCCCATAACAGGATCAACTGAGCCCCAGCCCGTAAGCCCTTATTAGGTGACTATTATTAGATGATAGTGTCACTCAACAGGGCAGCAGACAGACAGACAGAGCGGCAGACAGGGTACAGTCTTGCTGCTGAGCTTTCACAGGGGGGCTATTCTCTTTCCTTTCTTTCACTTTTCTGCTTAATTGTAATTCATAATGGTGTTCCTACAAATTGCCACACATGTTTTTTTAATATACATACTGTATTCATAAAACAAAACAAGGTTGAGTTCTATGATATCAGCTGGGGTTATTGTTTCTTCCAGAAAATGTAAGGAACATAATAATTGCAAAACAATACAGGCTACCTGTGGGAAAACACGATCTAGTTGCTCATTGTCTTCAAATTGTTAAATTACTGCTACGTTGGCATTTTAGTCCTTGTGTTTTTATTCAACCTTTGCGGCAATGTTACTCCAATTTAAATGAGCAGGTGAGGCATTTGTACATAGTGAAAATATTTAAAAGCCTGAGCAAGTTTAAAAAAAGATTGAACAAATATGAAGTGAGGTGATGCCATAGGGATAGTCATGGCAAGTCTGAGCGTGGTGCTTTCCTGTTAATAATCATACCCTTTTATGCTATGATAATATTGTCTAGAAAATGCTGGATTGTAGGTGTATCATTCTTAGAGAGTATAAAAGGGTTAGGCACAGGAAGATTGCTATCATTACCAGTAAGTCAATATGGGAAACAGTAAAAAGCTATCCAAAGACCTTAGAAAATTATTTATTGCCAAAGCTGGAGAAAGATACAAGAAGATTTCCAAGCATTTAAGTATCCCAATTTCAACTACTGTTTCTATTATCAAGAAATACAAGACTCATTGTACTGTCACAACGCTCCCTCGGCTAGAAGAAAGAAGGTTGTTTCATCAAGAACAAGTAGAAGAATTGTGAGTCACAAGGACAATCGCTTAAAGTTTGCTAAACTGTATTTGAATGATGGATATGAGTTCTGGTCAAAGGTTTTATGGAGCTATTTGGTCACACTGATAGTCATTACGTTTGGAAAAAGTCTGGTGAGGCGTACAAAGAAAAGAACACCATACCTACTGTCAAGCATGGAGGTGGTAATATCCTTCTATGGGGCTGTTTTTCCTCTAATGGCAAAGAACGTTTAGTTCCAATACATTGTAAAATGGATTCCACAGCATACCAAAGACACTGCCCAATCATCTGAAACCCTCTGCTACAAAACTTAGTTTAAAGCACAACTGGACTTTCCAACACAACAATGATCCAAAGCACATAAAAATCTACTTCAGAATGGTTAAAGAAGAATAAAACCAAGGTTCTAGAATGGCCTAGCCAAAGCCCTGATCTAAATCCGACTGAGAATCTTTGATATGAGTTGGAGGCGGCTGTGCACAAAAGTCCTCAGAATTTGAATGAAATGGAACAAATTTGAGTTGAAGAATGGTTACGAATCATGCCAAAAGCTCATTGCCAAATATCTTAATCATTTAAAGCTACTAATTTAATTTTCCTTATCCGGGTATGAATACTTTTGAATTAGTACTTTTGGAGTTTTCCAATAAAAATGCTGAAATAAATAATTGTAGACTAATTCTATTTCTTGTAACTTTTTCCTTTTCAGCTAAAAAAGATTTTTTATATAATTTGCTTTTGAGAAATTTCTAGAAATTCTAAATTTCCATTGAGGCATGTAAACTTTTGATTATATATATATATATATATATATATATATATATATATATATATATATATATATATATATATATATACACACACACACACACAGTGAACTGAATGATCACCTGAATAATGTTTGGTGCCCATGTGTTTAAGTGTCCTTTGGTCTGGACAAATGTTAATTTAACTGTTCTTAGGGGATGGACGGGGGAATATGCTCCCTTTAAAGTCTTGCCTTCAACAACCCAACAGCTGTGGATATCTGTTCTTTCAAAGGGAGTTTGAGCCTCCTGGATACTTCTCAGAAGCTGAGCTGCCAGCACTCTAATGCAATTGAAGAGTTATGTTTAAAACTCTCCAGTTCAAAATATCATTCATCTGGTGTCTTTGACAAAACCAGACTGTCCTTCAAAAGAAGATAATTCACCTCAGCTGTCCCGGCAGAAACTTTAAAATAAGGAACTGGATATAAGCTGCACATGCAAAAGAGGGCCCTGCTGCATTGCAGTATTTGTGAGCCAGTAAGTTGATCAGCATGACCATATTGGTCACACACACATATATATGTAGGGCTGTGTTCAAAGGTTCGTTCGCTAGCCAGGAATTCAAAATAGCCAGGTAGTTCAAAACCTTTGATGGTTCGTCAGGTGCATTCACGCACTGTATGCTTTTTTTTCTTTTTTTCTCCGTTAACAGAAACCGTTTGACAATGTGTGAATACTATAAAATCACACATTAAATATCACTCACAAAATTAGATTTTTTGATTTGCATAATGCACATTACTGAAAACAAACTTGTATTAAAATCCACTTCCAAATCTATAGCGATTGTATTGCTTCTGTAAAATATGCACTGAATACCCAGAGTACAAGAGAATTGCCATGGTAGTATAAGTATGAAACACAAACAATTGTAATTTCAAAAACTGAGCCCCCTCCAGCTCGTGTTATTCAGAGGCAGAACTTAATTTCTTCATTCACTATCTTGACAGCAAAGAGATGTATAGCATAAGCTGTATTGAAAGATATGTCTCAAAAACCCTCTGTTGTTTGGGATTTTTTTTGCTAAATGCCCATACAACCAAAAAAATAATAATAATTATTATTATTATTATTATTATTATTATTATTATTATTATTATTATTATTAGTAGTAGTAGTAGTAGTAGTAGTATTAAAGTAGTCAAATGTGACTGACTGAAAACCTGCTTGGAACAGTGACTGTTAAATAAAGCTTTGTTTTGCCTAAGTCGTCTGCAGTTGGTGCTGCTGCAATGCAAGCTTACTGTGTATATCGCAATCAGCATAAATTACACATACATAAACAACGTGTATTTTTATTAAAATTATAAAAACATGATTACTGTTCTATATAACGTATTTTTAAGCTACATGTGAATGTTTTATTCCATTTAGGATTACCTGTAAGATAATGGGATTTTCAATCAAATATAAACTAGTAGTTATGGTGAATATAATATGGTAAATTATGCAAATTAGTACCATCAAAGATTCAAACCTTCCTTTGGTAATGTAGTTCCGAACCTTCATAGGTCAAAATGTACCCTTCGCTACAGCCCTACATATATATGTAGCAGCAGAACCTGTCATATCCGATTTGATTGGATCCATTGGATATGTGAAAATATCTCAGGTGGCGTTGTTAGACTATATTATAGTTGCTTTACTAATGTCGGGGCATTAAAAATGAACAATGTCAGATAAATCAGTGTGTCTGAAACAACCACACTACGGTACTGCACATATACCATACAAAGAAAATCAGTGAAAATGACTGAAAGATAATACAGTATTTGGCAGTTCATAGAACATCATTCCAATAACAGTTCTCACCATGTTTTCTCATATCATGACAAAGTATTAGACTGAAAATGCGTGTTAACCCATTACAGAAATGGCGTTTAAAAAAAAAAAAAAAACTGGCTTTGGAGGCTGGAAAAAATAATATTGTTTGTTTTGTGTGAAGTGACAGCATGTAAACAGTGAAACTGCATCCCCAAATGCAGCGTCTTTTTTAGCACCCCGCTTTTACCTGATACTGAATCCATCATTACCTTTCAATTGGTGCCAGCCAGAAGTCCATGTACCCTCAGTGGATACTCATAGTTACTTGTGATAAAGCATGTCCTTTCTCTAGATACAGGTTAAACTCTAAGCGTGGTTGTCACAAGGCTGACTGAGTGATGACGTCAGACCCGGAATAATAACACACAGGACAGAGACGTTGAGTTTTGGTGAAGCCGAGCGCTTGCTTGCGCTCAGCATTTAATAAATGGACAAACAGAAAATAAAGATGCTGACCAAAACAGAACACGGCACTTGAGCCAAAATAAATAGACAAACAAAACGAACAGACACTACAAACAGGGCACGAACACTAAACAGACACTAACAAACAGGGCACGAACACTAAACAAACAGACACTAACAAACAGAACGAACACTAAACAAACAGGTACCATGCTGGTCCTCCAGCACGACGTAGCAATTGCTTCCTTTTTCTCTCCATCTATCTCCCGTTCTTTCGCCCTGAACACACAACCCCGTGTGAGTGAAAACAAGCTGCTTTTATGCAGCTGTACCGAGACTCGATTGCTAATTAATCATTCAATTGGAGTCTCGGTACAACTGCACATGAATTAATAAAATGCAATTCCCCGTGCTCGCTTATTATTACATTTTACCTGCACGTGAAGTGCTGTGCAATCTTCATGCCTAAATACAAATATACATTTTAAACCCACTCGTGTTACACAGACCCATTTATATCCTGTGTACCAATGACTATACACCAACATTAACACACTACACGTAATACAACATAAATAAATAGCCCAGGGATGGGGCACTTTGCCACAGTGGTACACATACAGGCAGTATGATGGACACACAGACAGTATCTGTATAACTGAGATCATGATGCATTTCAATAGAAGAAGGGTGGTTTTTGAAGACTTAAAGTTGGAAGATACTTTTAACAAGCGATTGCTTTAATGGCAAAGCAAATGTTAAAATGAAAATGAAAACCAGTTTGACTTATAGTTAAGACATTCAAGGTCATTTTAATAGGAGGGAGTTTATAGGAGCCTGTTTATCTAATAAGAAGGATTGTAACATGATGCACTGCTGCAACTAAAACACAAAATAGAAGTGTGGCATTTATACACACATATCGGACTTCCGTGAATCACCAGATCCTGTCACTCTCAACTGGTTGTAAACAATGAGGAAACCAAGTTTTAATACTACAGGAGAAGCACTTGCATAGATACAACAACAATGCAAGTGTTTTGTTCTCCTAAACAAGCTAGGTCACAGTTTGAGAAGTCTACCTATCTATCTATCTATCCCCAAGAGATATAGAGCAACCAAGAAGACGATCTCCAGGAAGATGGCAAGATGAAATTAAGATGAAGATGATGAGATTTTTATATCATATTTTATATATATATATATATATATATATATATATATATATATATCTTATATATATATATATAGATATTGTCTTGTTTAGAACAACTTCGGGGTAGTGTGACTAATGGGAGGTACATGAGGGCAAGTTTGTTGGCAAACTATGGCCTCACATTACCAGAAACAAGATGGCCAACCCAGGGAGACTGCATTTCCCAGACAGCCCCATGAAAGGAAATGATGTCACAATGATGGGGGCGTTTGTACAATACAAAAAGTGACAGCCCAATTCAGATAGGGGAGGAGTAGGGGACAGCATTTTGTTGCAAGAAATAGAGAGAGAAAAAAACGTGTGCAAGACTGTGTTACTGATACCTGTGAGTTTTGACCTGGACTGTTCTGATTACCTGATTTGTGGCCTGACCCTGTTTTCTGTGGATAACCTGCTACGTGTACCTTACCCTTGCCTGTTTACTAACCTCCTTTTGGAACTATGGAATAATAAACCAGGTGGTGCCCTATTTTACACTGAACTTTGTTGTGTGTGGACATATTTGTACGTGTCTCTCCTGCTTAAATATGCACAAGTTTAGACCTATCTCTTTATTTGTCACTATATATGGTGTACACAAACCCCACCCCCAATCCCTCCAGCGTATACAGTAACCCCCCCCAATCCCTCCAGACATACAGTCAACCCCCCCCCACCGCCCTCCCCCAATCCCTCCAGTGTATGCAGTAACCCCCGCCCCCCCCCCCCCCAAATCCTTTAGGGAGGTCAAACCAGTTTAGACGGAAGGCCTTCCAGTTAGAAATCAGATTAGTGTTTTGATGACAAGTGTCCGTTCAAGGCAAAGAATTCAGTACCACCCAGTAGTCTTCTAAATAACAATAGTTACGCATACCAAAACTCTTCGTAATTAATTTTCCTACTGTAGTATCAAGTGATCCTCAGTAAACACAATTACTTCAGAAGGAAATGCCTCTCTAACTGTACACACCAAATCTAGTCAAATCTTAAAACGTCCGGCAGTCCCAGGAGATGAATTCACACTGAATTCAAGATTAGGAAAACATATCCAGAAGCCCTTGACCATCCCTTAGAACTGGACACATTTTTATTTTAAGCATTTGTCTATATTACAGGTGAGTGAAAGTTAATAAGAACTCCTGAATCTGATAACATCTTCATCAACTGCTCGATACAGTAGGTTTCTGTGAAATGTGATTGTTCTGTTGTTAATATACAGCTCCATAAATACCGGATTCTGCAGAGTCAAGGCCCCGGTTTGAACAATTGTCCCACCCCAACTTTTAGCTGAAAGTCAAACTTTCACCATTCATTTCCGGTTTTTAATAACCATGCGCAAATAATGCCGGGGGAATGTCACGGCTCACGTAAATAGCAAAAGTGCCTAGAAGTAGTTGCTGTGTGCACTGAATGATGCAAAGTTAGGGTCAGGGTTATCTTCAGATCAGATAATGTTTGGCAGTTTTGGATCAGATGATACAGACTCTGCAGTCTGATTGATTTCGCTTCCCTGTTGCACTACAATCCATATTTTGGATTATTACTATTTTTTTTTTTTTTTTAAACTTTGCAAGATCTTGTAACTCGGGCACCATTTTTTGTATTGAACATTTTAATGTTATATTGCTACTTTGGATGTTAATTTATTACTGTGTGTTGTGTTTTCACACTGGACACTATAATTTCTTACTTACAGAGATTATGTAAAGCCCTTTATTTTAGTGGACTGAAAATTTCACATGATTATATATTTTATAAATGTAGCGACTTATTTTAACGTTTTTCACCACAAGCGTGTTTTTTCATGATGTGGTTTTGCACTGGAGACTGCAGCTTTAAAGTTTAATGTTTGTTCTGTGAAAAGATTTGAAATGACAAATCCGTGGACATACTGCAGCAGCTTTGCATTGTATTTCACCAGTCAATAAATATGTGAACTGCACTTCTTGATTCTTTAGCGTGACTATGTTCTGTGTTCTACCTTTGAACACACCCTCTGCAATAATGCCTGTAATTTCGCCCCCCCCCCCCCCCCCCCCCCACACACACACACACACACACTTGCCTTAATGACAACTTTACACCCCCTTGGCGTTGACTTGGCAGAATCTGGTATATTTAACAGTCTCTCTTATAGCTAACCCTTCATTTTGCAGCCTAATAAAAGTAAAAGATTATTTTAATTATAGGTAGGTACGGGTAGCAGTTTTAAATACCCGCCCGTGCTATTTTTTCACCTGATTAGCCATGTATGACACGCTGATCGTGTCAGCCCGTCTGTTTGTCACACTACAGGGTGAACACAATAACTGCCTTGTTTTTGATCTTCACTAAACTTTTATCTTTTACTACCAGCTTCCTATAGACGTTACAGATTACATTTGGCAATTATCCAACAGACGTTCTATTTTATACAAATGTTTTTTACCTTGTAGGTGATATGGGTTGTTACATAACTATGAGGACCCACTGTGGGTCCACTGGTCTATGTCTGATTTTTAAATTGTATTGCAGAGCTGTTTAAAGCTGTCCCAGCGCCATGGATAGGATCCCACCAAAGGAAAATAAAACAGCATTACTTTTTGTGTAAGCTTATAAACCTACTTTGTATTGGAATGGATTGCCTCCTGGCTTCAGATTTAAGCCACACATTACGATGGCTGACTGTGTATAAATCTAGTAGCTGTAACTAGCATTTATTTCTTAACTATTTGGTCATTTTTATTTTGTGATTTGTTTATTTTTATTAATGCAAAGATGATAAGCCTTTGTAACATCAAACTTCTTTACAATGATGTCCTGTGAGGGGTGGGCGGGGGGATTATGGCATGTAGGGCAATAAACCCCTTTAGTTGGAAGGAATAATGAATCGCTCTCTGTATTTAAAACATACTGAACCAAGAATGTGTAACGGGTCAGAGACCAGGCAAGAACCGGCAACCTTGCAAACGAGGGTCTTATCTGCTATGTAAAAGAGCCGGACTCGTCTGCATTCTTGGTTATAGAGCTTTCAGCTACATCCCACTAACGGGACAGGATCCACGCTAACAGTGTATCACACAAAACTGTCAAACTAATGTAACCTTACTTTATTTCAATACTATTTCTGTTATCTGTTTACTATCCCAGAAATGGTTTTGTTATTCTTCACTTATTATTGTTTCAGACATTTAGAATGTTTAAATAAAATCACCAACATATTTCAGCAATACAGCAGTCTACGAGTAAGCCTGAGTATACAGAAATTTGTAGAATAAAGCAAGTACAAAAAATAACCACAAGGAGTCTGCACCTCACTTTTTCAGGGGAAACAAACAAAGAGCAACGTTATATTAAAATCACAAGAAATTCGATTTTAAAGGCTGATCATTGCTTATGCTTGCTTCTTTGTTATAATGTCCAGTAACCACTCAGAGAGTTCCAGAAAGCCTGCTTTCAACAAATCTGAGAGACTCCTACGCAGTGTCAGTGAAGACTGGAGGGCTCCCACGTTGCACTGGCTACAGCAGTGCACATGAGGGATTTAAGACACTGTGACAAGGCAGGTCATTCTAGTCAGTTCGGCAAAGCTCTACGCTGCTCTGATACGAGTAGGACAATGCTGACAGTCAAGCAAGAGGGTAAGTGCTGCTGCTGCTGCTTCATGGTGCCTAATCACTTCCTGTGCTATAGGCTGTCTGATTCCTGCTAGGTACAAAGTGACCTACAGCACATGACACCATTAGACACCAGAACATTTACACTTTGAATCTTTATCATTGTAACTAAAATATCATCATATCCTGTTTAAGGAATATAACAAATTTTAAAAAGGCCAAAAAATCTTCAAAACAATAAAAGGTAAAAAAGAAATCAATGAACCCTGGTTAATACTCCTGTCAGAATTTCACTCCCAAGCCCATTAAGTGCCTTCGAAATCATAAGAGCTACATCTGGGGGCTCAGTGGACTAGATATAGCTGAAGAGCAGTCCACAGACTTTTACTATAGCATTTTAAGAACTATTGTTTGTTTGTTTTTCATATGGGTTCATATTGAGGAATTGTTTTATGTTAGGCATAATTATGAGCAGACAAAGACCAGGAGGTACAAGGATCGACACAGAATTAAATAATGTAACTTCAGCTAAATAATTATACTACAATACAGCAAGGACAGAAAGCCCAGCAGAGAGATTACAACACACACACACCAGTCTGGTCACTGATACATGTGTCACAGTCCAGAAGAATGAGTCACACTGCAGTGAATGGTGTCTGTTAACTTTGCTATAATAAGATTTGTATTTGTTGACCCTTCCCATTGACAGAAAGCTGTAGTGAAACCATCAAGAAGTTGTGACAGTGATGTTTTTTTCAATACTATTTTCAAAATACACAAACAAAAACCTCTGCAGTTTTCTAACACTGGTCTACCTGAATCTGTTTAAGGTGTATTAAATTACTGGATTTTACAGGACCAAATGGGGGTCTAGTTTAAAACAAGGTTATCAAATTTCATATAAGGTAAACTCGGTTTACTAGTACTAACCATTTGTTGTTAGTATAACTGTTTAGCTCATAACTGTTTAGTTCAGACTTTCATTTCTAACAAGCTTTCTTTACACAGAAAAATAACAAAGTGCAACACTGTAGAGCAGTCCTTCCTCTATGGTCTGCTGGTATTAGGGTCCTCCCCAATGCTTCCCCTTACAAGAAAATACTTGTAATTCTCAGTGTGGTATTCACCCACAGTGTTGGAAAAGTAGTATAGCAAGTGCTAATACTCATGAACCACTCCATGTTCTCCTGGTATACCCTGGGCCCCTGGTTTACTCTGGAGGGCTGAACAACTGTTGTAGTTTAGCACCCAACAATGCTGCACTGATGGGGATGGCTATTTTTAAGATAATCACAAACCAATCAAATTGAGCATATTTTGTGATGGACTTGTATGATGCATCAAGTATGTGAAATATAAATGTGGGAAAGGATAACCAGGCTGTACCCCTGAACTCCACTCTAATGTCACAGTAACAACTGCTGAAGCAGACATTGCGCAATAATTCAGCAGAGAATGGTGCTGATGACGTTCATAATACTGCTGGAAAAACCAGCGCTACCCCAGCAACAGCACTGCTCTGTATTACTCCCGAGTACCAACGCGATCTTGAATAGGTGGGGGCGACTTCTGGTTTGACACTATATGCAATTGACTGACACAGGGATTAATATGTGGTGTTTATGAGATCTCGTCACTGAGAATTAAAATAACCCGTACTAGATTATGCAGATGGTGCTACAGCAGATTGTAGCACAATCCCCGTTATACGCATTCTAGCCACTTTACTCATACACTGTTTTGGTGCATAACGGCAAAGATTAAAATTGTCTTTAGGGAATTATGATAAAGCATTAATCACATTTCTTGTAAAACTACAGTGTCTGCACATTTGCTGGGGTGTTTTAAGGAAAACGTCCAATCACATCCTGACGGCGTTAAGAAATCTGATTCTAACGCAATATATATATATCTGTATATCGTACTACTGTATTATAATATTGTTACATCACAGACGGTATAGTTTAGTTTAGATAGGTGTTTTTGTTTAATTATTATAAGACATTTTCTTCCCATATTTTACGTATGATTGTATAGACAACATTATATTTTCTATTTGGACAGCTGTGTCACTAGTATCTGCGCATGTTATCGTTGTGGCCAGCTGTCATTATTGATGCACCGTATTGTCCGGGAGCTCTGTCCCTAGTATTAGTTTAGCGTAATAACACTATGGAAAAACCAAAATGCATCAACCCGAAAATAAACACCCGTCTCCCCTTACCTTTTCCTGAGCCCTGGTCAGTTTCTTTTGCACGTTGCTTGCTAGTTTTCCAGCAGTAACCCCTTTCCCCATCTCAGCCATCTTGTCTTCCTGGTTTATGATAAATAATCAGATAAGAACGAGGAAAAGAGAAAAACCGAGACAGAAACAATGGGCTAAGCTTCTTAAGGTACCGTAATGCTTTCCACAGGGAAGAACGCGTATGGCAGGGAATGCCTCTCAAAGGGGCAGAGCACTTTACAAAGGGAAGCGAGCAAGGTACGGCCTCTTAAAGGGGCAGGGCGATTTAATTTGATGTGGAAAAAATAACCTCAGCAGGAGGGCAAAAATATTTGAGCTTCGCCCTCTAATGCGGACATCAGCATGCAGTGTAAATGATACATGTCAGCATGTGTCAGAGTGAATAATGGATGCATTACAGGGGTTCGATATAAATGAATAAC
This sequence comes from Polyodon spathula, assembly GCF_017654505.1. Lineage (NCBI taxonomy): Eukaryota > Metazoa > Chordata > Actinopteri > Acipenseriformes > Polyodontidae > Polyodon > Polyodon spathula. The sequence goes on along the minus strand of NC_054544.1, from coordinate 25,286,719 downwards.
TCAGATGTGCAGCACACACTCTATTTTGTGCACAATTAATGGACTAACCACATGCCTGATTAATCCGTTTTGTAAATGGTATCTCTGACTTGCATGCTGGAATACTATATGTCAAATCGGTATCTCCCTGTTCCGACATTGTCACGATGCACAAGACAGCACATTGAAGAGACCCCTGTCCTAGAACCAAAAGAAACAAAATAAAAACTCTTTAATGTCACTAAGTACTTGGTTGGTAAATTTAATTTAATTAACGTTCTCTTTCTTCTGAAAATCCCCATTTTATTCATGTATCAGTATATTCTGTGTTGTTCTTGTAGCTCTGAGCTCAGGAGCACTGGATTTAAATTTTCCATTGTAAACAGTTTTGTGGTAATGTTTATTCTACTTTTGTATTTGCTACCTAGGAGAAAGATGCTCTGGCCTGCCATTTTAAATAACTCTGCATGTATCTATGTTACAGCTTTTTAACTAACAGCTAACAGCTCCAAGCATTAGATAGTGCACAACAGATCACAGAAGACAGTATTTGGTTGAATAGTATAATGTAAGAGTGCTTTTTTTTCTAAATCATTTCTAATAAAGCCTCCGCTCTTGTATGTATGTATGTAATTTAGATTTTGTCCCCTCTATATTTGAAATGACCTTGCAATATGCAATACAAACATTTAGTTCTGCACCAGGTACTGTATAGCATCTTAAACAAACAACTTCTCTTTTAAAAAAGCAAATATACCTTGTTTGTCAGATACAGATTTTTTTTTTTTTAAAGCTCTGTACAGTAAGCAGCAAAACGCTGACACATTTTCAGCCACACAGGAAATCCAAAAAGATTTAGACCGCATACAGTACTGAGCAGAAATGTGGCAAATGAAATTCAATGTCAACAAGTGTACGTTGTAATAAACCCCGCTGCTGTCAGCAGCCGGAATGGAAAAGCAACCAAAAAGTGCTTGGGTGTAAAGCCAAAAGTGTAGAGTACAAATCCAAGGAGGTTATAATGGGGCAGTATAATGCACCGCTGGGACCACACTTGGAATATTTCTCCAATTCTGGTAACCACAGCACTAAATGAACATTATGGCCCTGCAGAGAGTCCAATGACGAATAACCAGAGTAACCCCAGGGCTTAAAGGATGAGCTACGATAGTCTGAAACAACAGAATCTATTTTGCCTGGAGCAAAGAAGAATTAGTGGGGATGGGGGGTATGTTTGAAGTCTTTCAAATCTTAAAAGAAGTTGACCCTAAGAAATACTTTAGGTGCAGCCTTTGTAAATGTGTAATAAAGCATAGTGAAAGTAGGGTAAAGCATAGGTAAGCATTGTAAATAATAGAAAGATATGGGAAAGCATATAAATAAACATGGTAAACCATAGTAAACTATAGTAAATGCATAGTATAAGCATGGGAAAAGCATGGGAAAACTCAGCCACTGACTCACCGTGTGACCCTGAGTAAGTCACTTAACCTCCTTGTGCTCCGTCTTTCGGGTGAGACGTTGTTGTAAGTGACTCTGCAGCTGATGCACAGTTTACACACTCTAGTCTCGTATCTTGTAAAGAGCTTTGTGATGGTGGTCCTCTATGAAAAGTGCTATATAAAAATAAAATTTATAAAATGATAATTATTAAACTGCAAAAATGCCATGCAAAAATACTGTAGTACACTTTTATAAGGGAGTATGGAAACCAGGACTAGTGAACACATCACAGGGCAACTAAGGGGCAATTTAGGAGGTCAATCCTCCTAGCCAGCATGTCTTTGGACTGTTGGAGGAAACCAGAGTACCCGGAGAAAGCCCATGTAAACACGAGGAGAACATGCAAACTCCACACAGACAAACCCCTGAGGCTGGATCCAAACCCAGGACCCCGGAGTTGTGAGGCAACAGCGCTAACCACCACGCCACTGTGCTGCCCTTATATGTAATAATGTAAGTTTTATGTACAGACACCCATACACACAAACACCCTATATCCCCACATTCTGAGGTTCTCAATAACTTATGCTAAATAATGTTAATACCAAGTTTCACAATTATTAGATAGGAGGTTCTCCAGATAGATATGTGATAATGTATGAAGTTTGACATATGCATCTACGTATGACCACTTCTACTGTGGGGCATAATAGCAGGTGTTGTAGTCATGTCTGTATTAGAGCTGTCTAATCAATAAAAACTGCATTTTGTATGTTACTTCAATTCCCACATGGGAGTATAATTCACAGTATATTCATTTTCACCAACCTAAAATTAGGTAAACATTTGCAAACTATCACAAATAGTGCTTGTTAAAGCTGTTAAGCTGTTGTAAGCAGAAGTCCCCACTTACATTTCTATTATGTTTGCCATCTTTCTGAGTGGCTGTTATTGCAATTACTTTGATACTGTATTTATTTCTGTGTTAAGGTGCTTTCAAGAGTTCAAGCTCACAGACAATTTTAAAGTCATTGTAATAAGTGATGGCAAAAAAAGTATGAAGCTACTTCAGGTTTTTAGAATATATTTAGGACTTGACTATACAGCTTAATTTTTTATTTGATTTAGGGGACTCAGGGGACACAGAAAACCAGAGGTTCACCAAGTAAAGACAAGGTGATTGAAAGGTTCAATTTGTCTTTCAGTTTCGTTTGTCTCACCTCACCATAGCAACCCCTACTGGTTAGGTACTCCACAAGGCCAGATGGAGAGCAGTCAGATTGGGTTCCAGAGCTTACCCCTGTGATAGGTTCATGAGGGTGACAATCAAATTAGGCGTTTCAAATTGGGGAGGTTATACAACCACACACAGAGGGAAACCCAATATCCTTTTAAACAAAAGTTAATAAAATAATCAAGGAATGTGCCTTGTTGTAATATCAGCAACACTAAGAGTATACAGGCCATTGTTCAGACAACTGCTTTTTAATTATAGGCACTGTGGCAGGGCAGAGGCCTGCCACTGTAAATAATATATTGGGGTTTGGTTTGTAAATCAAAATGTGTAACTTTAGTCACAAAGTATTTCCTAGATATGGCCGGGCTGGGAGGTTAGACTTCTCTCCCAGCCTTACTGAAGTTTAATGTGCAGTAGTTTAATGTGATTATCGATTAACCCTGGCCACCTGCCTTTAAAAAGGGACAGGAAAGACAGTCCTTTGTTCTTTGTTTGTGTGTGTTTATGTCTTCTGTAAGTCTGGAGGGGAAAGAGAAGAATCCTCATGGCTCTGTCTAACCAGGGTGAGCTAATGATTATCACGTGTTTAACCAGGATAATTGCTACAATTTTGGTGTAGGAATTAATTTAATGGATTTTAATACCTCCTAAATTCATTAAATTTGTGTAGTTTGAAGGTTCCTGGAGTCGGACCTCCCTTTAAGTGGGAGCAGTGCTTGGCCTGTGTTTGGTCACCTTTTATTTTCGTAGCTGTTTTACCCACTGTTTGTTTTGCCTTTGTGTAACTATGCACACCTGTGTATATGTCCGTCCGCACTAGGACTACCATTATTGGTACCCTAGTGGCGGCCACCAACCACTGAAACTGCCTGATTGTTTATTAATAAAACCTGGATGCCGTAGCGGCATTTCAGCTGCAAACCATCTGTTTCTCGTGGCTGTCTGCGGATACCCACACTGTAACAGAATGCCACTTTAAGATTAACAGATTCATATTTTTCTTTGACAGGGTAATAAGTACTGATAAAAGTACAGGTCCTTTCCCATATCATTTGAAAACACCAGTCTGAAAATACTGTTCTGCTCCTTCATGTAAGCTTTTCCTTATGCGTTAAAATGGTTTAAATTCCTTTCAGACTAGTTGCCCATATTGTGGCTGCTCTCGTCTTCGTCAGCAGGTATTAGAGTTACCCAGTTTAAGGTTTGTAAGTTCTAGAAAGGCATTGAACTGGAAACCAGCAACTTGACTCAAGTCAGAAAACCTAAACTAATATAAAAAGCGAAAAAAGCACAATACATCACCTACTTGTTAGGTAGAAAAAGTGGGATAAAATATTCTTATAGGGAGTTTGCTGAGGTTTCTATCTCGATGGTCTTTACAGTGCATATCTAGATGCTTTACCTTCCTTTCACTTTATTATGGAAAACTTATAGGGGAATGTCTAGAATATGGAGTTCTGTGTTTTCACAGATGTGGAGGTCTTGGAAAGAAAGCATTTACAATGTGATTTGTAGTATTGGAAAAATCTGAACTACAGAGAACTTCTCTTGCATATGCTTAAAATGAACATTAAGAAATGTTTTCTGTCTGGCAGGGGAAATAGAAAGTTAAGATGCTGTACATGTAGTATCAGTTTTAGAAAAGGAAATAGCATTTCTTCTTTGTACCAGACTACAGCAGAAACGGTCTGTTTCACTTTCGATATGAATAATCCAGCTGCACCACAGTCATTGCTTTCTTAAAAGCGAGTCATGTATCCTGCTCCGTACTGTGCAGAAATCAGGTAGATCCAGGTAGTACACAGGTCATGGTGGGATCATTTCCACTGTCAAAGATATAAATAAGGAGCCTTCACAGACTGCAGGGTTTGCGTTTCGTATAAACAACGTTGGCTCTAAATAATGCCATTCATTAATAGAAGAGCCTCCAACAGAAATACATTGAAGAACTAACATACACTGTTTTATGTTCAATATTTAGAAATGCCCATAATTAACGAAAAATTACAGTATTATGATCTTTCTACGTGACCCCTCTTCTATACTAACTATGTACGTACTTCTATGTTATAAATATAAAAACAATACAATCTTTCTACTAGAAATAAGGTATATTTTAAAAGTTAAGATAATAGGAAGGGTCAAAATGGGTCTAAATGTTTCATAAATGCATTTCTGCTAATAATCAAATTCTAACGAAACTGTGTTTTCCTCTTAGGTTTCATATATATAGACACACACACACAGGGTCATTTCACCTCTGCAGTGTCTCTGGGTCAAAGCATATATCTAGCTGCAAGCATGTCAGACAATAGGGGAAGCAGATGGCTAGTTTTGACAGGAACGAAGCCAGTGAAGGGGTGAGGAAAATTTCACCCTCCAGGTGAAATGATCAAGGAAGTGCAACACTATCTGAAAGATTGGATATCAACTAGAGGTATCTTAAACCAAGTGTAGTACTAGAAATTTTGTTTTCTTCAAACTAAAAAAAAAAGTTTACAGTAAAATGTGTTTCGCAACCTTATTGCAGGTTGTGATAACCAGGAGATGCAATCGTATTGCCCGTTGGAATAACCAGGAGATGCAATTGTATTGCAGGTTGGAATAACCAGGAGATGCAATTGTATTGCAGGTTGGAATAACCAGGAGATGCAATTGTATTGCAGGTTGTGATAACTGCATTGCCTGGTTATCACAACATGCAATACGATTGCATCTCTTGGTTATCACACCATACAACCTTAAAAACCATAGGCTTGTCCATGCTACTGGGGGCTGTGACCCAGCTGTTAGATCAGAGATAAGAGATCTACTGGGGGCATTAAAACACTGCCTCGGCTATTATCTGTCTGACTTTGCTTATGTAGTACAACTACCTATAACCACCATACATACTCTTGATCTTTGGTTAAAAAAATTACAAAATGGTGGCATACTTCAATCGTAGTAAGAAACTACCAAAAATGTATTAATTATCAATGCCTGTTTTAATATATAATATTGTAGTATTCTAGCTCAGTGTGGTTCAGGATGAAGAGACAGGAAACGGATATAACTTTAGAAGCTCTTTAATTGAAATTCCAAACAATCCTCAAAAGGGCAGATAAGTCAGAGAGACACACAGGGAACACTCAGGCGGGGATGACTCTAACACACACATAATTTAACTGCAGGGGGATGACTCTAACACACACATAATTTAACTGCAGGGGGATGACTCTAACACACACATAATTTAACTGCAGGGGGATGACTCTAACACACACATAATTTAACTGCAGGGGGATGACTCTAACACACACATAATTTAACTGCAGGGGGATGACTCTAACACACACATAATTTAACTGCAGGGGGATGACTCTAACACACACATAATTTAACTGCAGGGGGATGACTCTAACACACACATAATTTAACTGCAGGGGGATGACTCTAACACACACATAATTTAACTGCAGGGGGGTGACTCTAACACACACATAATTTAACTGCAGGGGGGTGACTCTAACACACACATAATTTAACTGCAGGGGGATGACTCTAACACACACATAATTTAACTGCAGGGGGATGACTCTAACACACACATAATTTAACTGCAGGGGGATGACTCTAACACACACATAATTTAACTGCAGGGGGATGACTCTAACACACACATAATTTAACTGCAGACACACAGGACAGGGCAAGTCAGAAACAAGCATTAAAACGACTTTGTACATAAAATAAAGTGGCCCAGTTTGGCAGAGTGGTGCCAAACAATCATAACAGTGTCCCCCAGCATTCAAATGAGCCTTGTCTGTATGGCCCAGGTCCGGAGGCTCTGTCACAGCAGGTTCTCCCGTTGCTGTGTGTGTTTGTGGGGAGACAGTCCGACAGGTGGCGCTATAATATAGTAGATATTGAAACATTATTCTTTCTTGACTTCAAATACCCAAAACTTAATTCATGTTTTTAGTTTGTGCTATTCATGCCTTCCTAATTAGTAATTTTTGCTCAGAATATATTTTTTCAATGTTTTTGTCCAAAAACAATACATATTGAAATGCTCAGTACAACATATTGAGGCTTTCCCAGGTATTACCATGAATAATAATTCAAAATGACCATTCAAGAAACACCACAACACGAATAGAGTAAATACTTTATTGCACAAAAGAACTATATAAATATAATACAATACAATATAGTAGACAGACTCATTCTATTACACTAATACTGTACTCCTGGGTCTCCATTAGACAAGACAAATACAGCAGCAGATGCAGCAACATTTTTTAGCCAATAGGGGGCAGTAGAGGATGTACTGAGGATTTGTACTGATGGAGAAAGTAAAAAAAAAGCTCAAACATCTGCTTGAGATAGCACTTACATTATATACAAATAAGACTTTTTCAGAAACCAGCTCATTCAAGGCAGGGTAGATGCTTTCCTGTAGCTACTTCCAGTCCACAACATAGAAAAGCATGTTTTCACAGAGGGACTACTGGAATACTAATGACGGGCCTCCTTTAAATAATTTTTTAAGATTGTTAGACAAATGTTGCTGCTGTCAACCCACAGCCACATGTGACATGTTACAGAAAATAAGACCTCAGACATCTGGAATAGGGAGAGAGAGAGAGAGCTCTTCTTTAGAGTCTGAACTGCTTTTATATTTAATGGCAAGTGTCTACACTTTCAAAAAGGAAGAGGCTAAATACACAGCAGTATCATCACTTTAGTTTACAGCAAGAGGCCAACATCTCAATTCCATGTTAAGGTACAGTTTCTGGAAATTTGTTTCAAATTATTTATTTATCTATTTATTTTAAAGTGAATCTTTAATGAGAAAGGTGAGCCTCTTCAGGCTATACAGCAGTAGTGTTGCCGCTACTCCCGGTCGACAAACCTCAGGTTGATAGGTGCCGCCGGACACAGGAGTCCGTGGGTCTTGGCGTGAACAGGCTTGGAGTGGGGAGACATGTCAATCCGGAAATTCTGGAGCATCTGGGAGAGAAACATCAAAGGCTGTCAATTAATTGTTCTATTGTCAGTTGCCACTGCAAACAGAGACAGTGGTTTAATGCTGGAATGCAGAAAGAATGGCCCAAGCCTGCTGAATAGTGACACTGGATTTCAAAGGCACATTTCCTGAGAGGGACAGAATATTAATAAACATGAAAGGTAGAGAGGACCCTTGGTAGTTTTCCATGCTGCCCCCATCTCACTACAAAAAGGATATTGCTGCTCTAGAAAGAGTGCAAAGAAGAGCGACCTGAATTATTCCGGGTTTAAAAGTTATGTCATATGCAGACAGGCTAAAAGTACTGAATCTACTCAGTCTTGAACAAAGTACCAAACAAACTATCTGCGGCGATCTAATTCAACCATTTAAAATTCTAAAAGGTATTGACAATGTCAACCCAAGGGACTTTTTTGACCTGAAAAAAAAAACAAGGACCAGGGGTCACAAATGGAGATTAGATAAAAGGGCATTCAGAACAGAAAGTAGGAGACACTTTTTTACACAGAGAATTGTGAGGGTCTGGAACCAATTCCCCAGTAATGTTGTTGAAGCTGACACCCTGGGATCCTTCAAGAAGCTGCTTGATGAGAGTCTGGGATCAATAAGCTACTAACAACCAAACGAGCAAGATGGGCTGTATGGCCTCCTCTCGTGCACTTGTAATAACGCTTGCGTTTACCCGCACGAGTGCCAGTTGCAACTCCAGCTCTGCAATCCTCTTGCCGATGCAGCTCCTGATTCCATAGCCGAAGGGGATGGATCCAAAGTTATCCACTCGATCCATGTTGTCCTTGCGCACCCAGCGCTCCGGACGGAATTCCAATGCAGCCGGGAAGCACTCGTCTTCGTACGATGTGGAGTAGTGGCACAGTGCCAGCTGGGTCTAGGACAAAGAAAAGGGAACATGGGTGCTTTATGGGTCTATTTTAAAACCCCAATTTCAACACTCACCCTTTATTAAGAAGAATACTTGTTCATTTTAGAACCAACAAGTAGGTAATGTATTTGCTAGAAACAAAATCTATGTTTAATGTCCCTTAAATAGAAACTAATTAAAGACAATATGGCACAAGATTTCTGCAAATTTTAGACACGTTCTAAGTATGAGAGGAAGTAATTTGGCCCATCAGTGCTATAGTTCCTAGTAGCTGGTTGATGTTGAACCTTTATGAAAGCAAGTCTCAAAGGATCCCAATGATTCAGCATCAACAACATGCCAAGGTAACCCATTTCAATACATGTTGAAAATCTCCTATAATGTTGTTACTATATAAATAATCCACAAGTTGCATCTTTTTTTGCATGCATATAAATCCTACTATAAGCTTTTTCTCTGTCACATCTGGTTAGTGCATCAACCCAAATGAAGGAAAATGCACTTACCCCTTTAGGAATGAGGTATCCTCCCACCACCATGTCCTCATGCATTACCCTTCCATTGCCAGGCAGCACTGGGAACAGCCTGTGGAGAAAGCAGGTACCAGGTTAAAATCAGGCAGTAATCTCCTTGCAACCCATGACATCTTAATAATGCCTCTGATCTACTCTCTGGCACACACCCCAGGAGAGTTCTTTCAATTTCACCATGTGTGGTCAGATCAAATGGAGTGCAATTACGCTTTTGTACTCTTCAGGAATCAAAGTGCTGAGAATTTGGGGAACAAAAAGGCATCCACCTTCTATATGGACAAATCTAAATGCGCAAAGTGTACTCCTGGTGTTGTTCAGTACAGTCTAAGGTAAAATAAATCCCTGTGGTATACTGCAGTCAATCTGACCTACAGCAGAGGAAGTGGAAACAATAGTATCTTAAATTAGATTTTATTAAATAAAATCATATCTATTTTCAGCACAAGAAATAAAAAGGGGGAGCCAGCTTATGACATCCTTTTGTTTGTATTTTGTTGTGTTGCTTTTAAGTTGTGCAATAAGAAAAAAAAGTGAAGCACTTAAATGCAGTTCTTTGCGTTGTTCCTGCCTTACTGTGCAGCCCATACCCTACAGCCCAACAGAACTGCAGCACATTGTGCAGCCATTAGGTGCACCCCCATTGTACATTAAAGCAAGCAATGGAGACACGTGACATTTATTGTTGCAGCGAGGTGCATACAGGACACGTACCGGAGCGTCTCCTTGACGACCCCTCGGATCAACGGCAGCTGGGAGATGTCCTCGGCGATGGGAGTCTGGTTGCGGCCCAGATTGCGGACCACCTCATCGTACACGGCCTGCTGGACATGGGGGTGCCTGGCCAAGAGGTAGCTGCACCAGGACAGAGTGAAGGACGTCTGGGAACAGGGACACACACACACACACACACACACACACACACACACACACACACACACACACACACACACACACACACACACACACACACACACAATCATAGTCACTTAAAACTCACAGCCCTGGCCCCCACCCATTGATGTATGTTGCTGTACGGTTTAATAAGTAGAATTATACAATAATTGGTGTATAGTTTGTGATAGGGAGGACCCTATCGCTGGTTCTTTCGTGGATGTGTGAAGCTGGGGCGTCTAACAGGAGACACATTGCTAGGCAACTAATTGAGCAGGTAGGCTTGCCCGGTGCTCAGCTCGGGCAGGCTGCGCACAGCTCGAGAAGCGTCTGCACAGCCAAGCTACAACAACGGACGCTTTGTTTACATCAAGGAGAAGCTTCAGCTCTGCAGGATAACTGCTACAGAACCTTTCAACTGCAAGACAGTGCCTGTGAAGGCTCTGCTCAGCCAGGACGGCTGTAAAGACCCAGAGTCTTTGGGAGGCCGGGACTTAGGAAGCAACAGCAGTAGGTAAGTTTAGGAGATGTTGATCCCCACCAGTATAGAGAGGATAACGTAGTGTAGCAGGTTCCTGGCCTTGTGTGGCAAACTTATTTTTAGCTTTGTTTTACCCTAGTGGCAGCACCTGTGTTTATTAAATCTGCATGCCTGTGTGGCGTGTCAACACCCAATGCTCTGTGTCTGACCCATTACTACTATTATTCAGTGATGACCCACACACGTAACACTTCCCTGTTACAAGTTCTATTAGAGAAGTTTCACAAATAGCAAGATATACTTGATGTATCAGCATTTGTCAGTTATTGATGAATTCAAGTTTATAATCATAACTTATCCTCAGTCCCTTTGAAGTGATGTATCAATGGTAAGTAACTACTTCATATATTTATTTGTTTTTATGATGTTTTCAATAACAAAATGAGCGGCCCCAATTCATGGTGCTCCAGTACTGAATTTATACTTCAGAGCCTGTAGAATCCTAGTTACCAGTTGCACAGTTTAGAATACACTTGAAACTTTGTATTTTTTCACTTTGTGTGTGGCGATTGTATTTCTGAAGTACCTTATCCAACATATGTACGTTATCCAACATATTCCTGAAGATTGCTTTGAAGTAGACAAGTGTACAAAGCATGGTGAGTCAGTTAGAAGTCTAGGAAGTCCCACAATAATGACATGAGAGCTGTACCGTGTCCACTCCAGCCAGCAGCATCTCTGTCATATTGGCATAGATCTCCTCCACAGTCATCTCCTTGCTGACCAGCAAGTGGGTCAGCAACCCTCCTTCCACCTCCTCCCCAGTGTCCAGCTGCGCCTGAATCTCTGACAGCTTTTTGTCCACGTGAATCTGACCTGCGCACACACACACACACACAAACACACACACACACCGGTGTTCACTCGGTGCATCAGCTAGAGTGCATCACACACAGGTAACACTAGCAAGGCTTTTCAGGTGACATCATTGCAATCCGAACCTACGAGATTAGATTACTGATTTGTAATGCACATGTTTACAAGCCTGCTTCTGTGAGTTATAGCTTGTCAAGTCTTTAAATTAAAGCAGAGTACAGCGCTTGGTGTAAAAGTTTTGACAATATACAGCATGCATTTTCTTGGAACTTAAAAGCATCAAAGGTAATCCATTTTCTTACTAGTTATTACCACCCTTCCACCATTATTTCCGGTGTTGAAATCAAAAAAGAAACTTCAGATGGCTGTTTCTCACCATCAATACCAGGGTATATTGTATGTTATAAAGGCTGTAGTCTTACTGAATTTAAAAAGCCCGTCCCAGGAGTTGCAGAACTCGATCCAGGGTTTGGGGATGATTATGCGGAGCCACTTTGGGATGGCCCCTGCATACATGGTGGTCTTAAACATGCTGAACATCAGGTGGAGGGCCGCGATGTACTCCAGGCTCTGCTTGGGGATTTCACTCTGCAGGCAGCCCAGCCTGGCCTCATACAGTATGGAGGCAACTCCTGAAACAGACAAACGGCTCAGAGAAGCAGTGCTGGTGCAAATCACCAAAGAATGATGTGATCAAAACTTATCAGTCAGCTCTCTGAAAACATAAACAACTGCAACACACAGACAGGCCAAGGGATAACGTGACACACACATGGGACCTTCCACTGTGAACAGCGTGATGCCTCTCACCCTCCATGGCGTATTTGAAGTACAGATCGTTGATGTTGTTCACAGTTTCCCCATCAGCCGCCTGGCTCCGCAGGCTGTGGATCCTCTTGATCAGATCTGTCACCACTGCGTTCACATCGTCAGAAAACATTGCCACATCTTTGGGCTTCATGATCTTCTGCCTCAGGACGCTGCGCATTTTCAGCCAGTCCTGGCCCTCACTGTGCTCATTGAACAAGGCATGTCAGTAACACGCTTACCCCAGATGGAGGGCATGTGCTTTCTGGCAGAACTGCAAGTGTGAGACTTCTATTGCTAATGGGGGTAAGCGCCATCCACAGTATGTGAAATATAAGCCTATTGTGTGATTCTGATGAAAACAAGTTGCAACAAAAATTGGATTGTTCAGCACTGGTTTATAAAAATAAAAACAGGACAGTTTGTGGAATAATTCCTTGTAACAAATGTGTCAGTAATATATGCCCCACCCCACACAAAAAAAATTAAAAAACAAGAAAGTTTTCAGTTAGTCCCATACACCTCACAGATTCTGATACTTCCAGCAGCTCTATAAAGGGTGTCCTTCACCAGTTTTAATGGATAAGCACATACATTTAGAGTGACATACAGACTGACACCTTCAGATTGGGACACTCAGTATCCATAGCACTCTGTCATTGCTGACCAGTTTGATTATCAACTATATCCTTCAGTGAGTTATCCTATTTTATACTACTTATTTTTATCACTGCTTTTTAAAGTAATAATTAAAATGACCAACTACTTTACTGTATGTCATTTAAAGGGGCATGTTACCTGTTACCATCATATATTTAACTATTTTTCCATGTTGTTGCTTATCAGTAAAGCACTTTGAGGTGATTTACTGTAAAACGCGCAATTTAAGAAATAAAGATTGATGGACAGGCTGGCGCTAAGACCTGCAGCAAGAGAAGGTTATACAAATAGATGTTAAGAGTCTATAAAACAAAATAAATGAAAAAGGTATGCCTTTTTCTTCCCAAAAGTATCTGTTGCACTGGTAGGGGACATCTAGAGAGGATATTTTCATACTTTATAAAGCAGCTGATGTACGAGACGCTACCTCTTTCTAAGCAGGAGACACTCACGCAGAAATGAGGCCGGTAGCCCTACCCCTCATGTCACGATACTCTTTCCAGGACTCCATGTTGGCTCTCTGGGGCGCCTGGCTCTCAGCTCTCAGCACCTGAGCCACCATGTCCTTGTCAGCAATGGACACCACAAACTGGGGGCCAAAGCGAGACTTGAAGATCTTTCCATACTGCTGGGTGTGCTGTTGCTGCAGAAAACAAGAGCAACAGGGGTGTGTCCGTATGAATATTGCCTGCCCATGATCTTTGTCTTTCTATGGTATGTATACAGAGATTGAAGAAACAGCCACAATTTGCAATTAACCCTCTGGCTATAAAGGCTCATCTGTCTGAAAACGAGCCTTTTATATATCGCATAGAGTATGCAGAGACCATGGTCTTCAGTATCCACATCTATGCTATTTTAGGGACTCTGGTATACAGGGGGATCCACAATGTGTCACTAATCAAAGATGCCCAATCAGTCAGTCACTTTTGATAGGATCATCTCCAAAATCAAATTTGTGCATATTTATATCATAGGTCAATAAAATTTGCATTCAATCATTTTGGAGCAATCTTGGTACCAAACAGCCATATTAAATAGAAGGTAACATTCAAAGCCACCTAACACATCACCTTTGAGATAACAAGTAGCACCACAGAGAGCAACAAACAATACTGCAAGAATAAGTCAGACAGGTTGATCTTTGGACTGATTGATTGCTGTTTGAAACAGGCTACTGACTCGACTGCTGCAGGGGGTAGAGAATTATGTATTCCCTGGAACCTTCTCAGCAACTCTTTGTCAGCTTCTTTCTTGTGAGACACATGGTTATCTGCAAGGTCTCTACATTCCTTGACGGTTGAAAGAGCAGTCCGGGGGACAAGCCTGGGTTGCATGGACGTGCAGGAGTGTGTGCGTGTGTGTATGTGCAAAGTTGCCAACCATGAGTGCCACCCCACCACTTCTCTTGGGCAGGGAGAGCACCGTTTCCATACTTCACGTGTTGAATATTTAACTGGTTTTCTCCTGTTACTAATACAGTATATAGAAATATACATACCTTGCAAGATAAATAATGAAAAAAGTTTGAATACAGCGTGCCTGGTCTGGAACAACAGGTGTGAATAATGTGTAAGTGAGGTGAAGGGAACCTGTATCATTGCTGTGTTGAGGTGTCAGCATTTTAGACACATATATAAAAAAGAATGTACATAAAATAAGTTAAACATTTATTTAAAAGATAAATCTCAATCGCAACAAACAAATAAAGGGCACCTGTGGCCTTATACAATTTTTTTTGCAAACAGATTCACTTCTACTCATTCGCTCTTCAGCAGCTGCAATAGGACATTGAGACAAGCTGATTCTGGACCAAACCATTCAATATACAAGAAGGGGGAGTGTATGGGGAGGCAGGGACTGCAGGCAGTGAGGTAGGCTTGAGAGAGTGGGGGGAGGGGGGAGTAGATAATAGCGACCCCAACTTCTAAATATAGCACTACACCACTGTACGGGGTGTGTTATGGAACAAAGAAAGCACATGGTCCCTTTCCTTCCAAGGGATTGCTAACTTCCAATTAGTCACAAAGAACAGTATCTGTTATATCAGATGTTGCCTCAGGACATGGAAAACTAGATCAAGTGGTGACTTCTTTTTTTTTCACAATGAAATAACTTTAATTATGCACAACTTTGTTGTTTTGGAAGCCTACTTTTAGAGCTATTTCTTAAGCCCCATTTAACTTACTGGAAATTATTTAATAGCATATTCTTGAAAATACCTGTGGAAAAAAAAGTTAACAGTGTCACGTCAATTTCTGCTACCTATCAAATGTTCCTACTTTGAGTACTGCACAGACTATTTTCACCCTCAACTGCGCATGCCCAGATTTTATTTTTCCTTAAGACCGAGGACGCTTATGAAAAACTGCTACCTATTGTTTTTGGATGAGAAAGTATGTGTTGTGTGAAGTTACATTTTACTCCACATGTAATAATTAGCGTTACATTAAATACAGACAGCTGGTGTTACTGAATGATAAAGTGTACTATAGAGCTAAGTACATTTTTTATTAAAAAAAGCAAAATAAATAAAAAGGGAACTATACGCGGACTGCTGATTTTTTTTATATTGAAGCGTAGTGTTTTCTTGACACTATAAGTGACCCTTAAGTACACCACTGTAAAATTGTTTTGCAAAAGTATTCTTCTTATTATTATTTTTATTATTATTAATATGGATATTTCCTGGTGTGTATTCCGATAATGTTGTTGATATTAGTTTTGTTTTAACTTGACCAAGAAAAAAAAAAAAAACATTTATAGTTACAGATGACATTTTGGTGCAGGTGGGAGATTTTGACAAGGCAGCAAAAATGTGACGCCGATACATGTCATATTTTCCTACAGGGGAGGCAGACAGGGAGTATGAGGGGTTTATACGGAGCTGCAGCGGGTGCCGGTGTTCTGCCATTTTCTACTTCCTGCCACTTTTTGCTTCCTTCAGGAACTGTGCATGCTCTTTTGTTTTGTGACAATTCATTTATTATTCACATTGATCTTTAAAAATGGAAAAGAAAATTGCTGTTTTTTTTTTTTTTTTTTTTTTATAAATTGTGTGGTTCCTGACTGTTTTCCTCATAACCCCTCACAATAGAACCCCTCCCCCTTGTTTAAAAGGCATGTCAAATGCAGACACACTAAAATAATTGAATCTATTCAGTCTTGAACAACGAAGATCAAGCGACGACCTGATTCAAGCATTCAAAATTCTAAATGGTATTGACAATGTCAACCCAGAGGACTTTTGCACCCTGAGAAAAGAAACAAGGACCAGGGATCACAAACGGAGATTAGATAAAGAGGCATTCAGAATAGAAAATAGGTGGCACTTTTTTACAGAAGAGAATTGTGGGAGTCTGGAGCCAACTCCCCAGTAATGTTGTTGAAGCTGACACCCTGGGATCATTCAAGAAGCTGCTTGATGAGATTCTGGGATAAATATGCTACTAACAACCAATCGAGCAAGATGGGCTGAAGGGCCTCCTCTCGTTTGTAACCTTTCTTATGTTCTTATGTTTTTATGACCTCAAAGGTCTCTTCTTCAGGTGAAAGTCGGAAGCACAATGAAAGAGTCACATAATTCCCTGCAAGTGTCAAGTTCTGAGATAATAATTAATTCAAACTGACTGACAGGACTCTAATATAGCAACAGATTCATGCGACTCAGGGATGGGAAAATTTGGCTACAGAATACACAAGTGGCATTTTCTGACCTCAATACAACTTGCCACAATTCACTACCTTCTGTACCCTATGGAATATACAAGGGTGGCAATTTCTGGCAATTATATACAGTCTGTGCTGCTTTATCAGGACGCATGGGAGAAGGAAAAATATCCTGAATAAGCGACTGTCCCAATTAAACGAGAGGCAGTTGAGACGACCTTAGTCACACTTTTTTGATTCTTATTGAAAAAAAGGCCCATTGAGAAGAACAAAAATCCTGATTATCAGGATCCCGATTAGGCGGCATCAACTGTACTGCCACAATTTCTGGCAGGGAGGCATATTCTGGCAGTACACTGGCAGAGAGAAACGCCACGCAACGTCAAATACAGTCCCCCATAGATTAAATTTTTGCCAGGTAGTTAATATTAAAAACTCTCCTCTGTTTATGTTTAACACTATGCTGCCAAAGCACTTTAAAACCGATTGTATAGTATCGATGACCTTTTTTTGCGTGGGTCATAGCCATGACTATGGGCCATGTCTTTAGAGCTAGGATGGGTGAGACATATATTATAATATATTATAATTACAAGGACGCATCACACACACCGCCATTTTAGCTCACTGCAGATTCATCAAGACACTTGTCAATTTGCAAAGTCTGTGTCTCCGGTTCTACAAGTCCAGGAGTGTTGATCTACAATTCATTTGAAAGGTAAGTACTTGAACTAACTAGCTGTTCAGTTATTTTTTTTAACTTTATATTCACTTTAAAAAAAAAACAACAACAACTTTTGAATGATTATTTTGTTCATCTGTGTAAGCATGCATGGCAGGGCAGGGAAGGCAATAACTTTAGATACAGACAAGCCTAACTACTATACCAGCATCTGAGTGGTTATTTTTATTATTGTTTTTTTTTTAATTATATAAGTATTTATTGTTTTCCTTTTTTGAAAACGTTTCTCCTCAGGAAATGGATAGAGGCAAAACTAAATACATGCATCTGATGCCTAACTAGCTGTCGGGCCATTTTTTATTTACTTTTTTCTTAGTTTTTTTTTTTTTTTTTTTTAAACGTTACATTTTTATTTTAATTGTTTTCCTTTTTTACAAGGCAAAACTAAATACATGCATCCAATCTTTAACTAGCTGTCAAGTAATTTATATTATAAGCTATGTATTTTATTATTAGTAGTTTACTTTTTCTGTGTTCCTTGTTTATGTGTATGTATGTATGTATGTGTGTGTAAAAGGATGAAGAGTCATTATTTAGCTAGTCACTATTATTATTTATTATTATTATTATTATTATTATTATTATTATTAATTTACTTTTTGTTTCTATGTCTGCATGCGTGTGTGAGGATGGAAAGTAATTATTTAGTTGTCGTAGAAGTTATTATTATTTAGGTATGTATTTTATTATAATTATTTGCTTACTTTCTTTGTTTCTGTGCGATTTATTTATTCTATTTATGAAAATAAAAATCTTGCTATCAAAGTTTAAAATTGCTTATTTTTTAATAAAAAATGGAATTACAGAATCAACCTCTTATGTGGTATTTATTGTTGTGACCTCTATAAACATTCATAAATACACTTTTATCACAAACAAGGTGATACAGTTTCCAGTCTCAGTTTTTGGAAAGTCTTCATTTGCCTCTTCGGAGGTTGTTTCTCGTGAAATGCCATGCACTGTAAAACCTTGTGTATCTCTGCAACTGTACAAGATATTTCATTTCTGGTTTTGGATTTAAAATCCCTGGAAAATTGCGCGGCTCCTATATGTGCTAAGTTTGTTTTCTATATAACCTGGAAAGAGGCTGAAATTGACAGTTTTTAAAAATATTAGTTATTATACATTTTTCAATATTTTTGGAAGTGTGGCTTATATATATATATATATATATATATATATATATATATATATATATATATATATATATAATGCATTCAACAACAAAATACATTTTATGATTGGAAACAGCTACTTAATGTCTTTCTGTGGCTATATTCGGCTTTAATTTCTGATTTAAGGTTGCCAAACTACAAGCGTTAAAACACAAAGTGGTCATATTCATGCCCTTATATGGTCATTCTGCTTAGGCAGCAAAGGGTTAACAGAGCCCTCAGAAAAGCCTCATAACAATTGTCATAGTGTTAATGCATATTGTTAAGTTGGTTTAAGAAAGTTTTTATGTAAGATTGGAAATGAACTAAACTCTTAAGTGATGGTTAACACTTCACATTCCATGGTAGAGTAAAGGAAACCTTTGGTATTTTAGTGTAAAGCACTATTACATTTTATTGTAAAGCACTATACTGTTTGCACAATTTAAAAGAAACAAGTCTAGATAGTGTTTTAACGGTAACATTTTTATTTCTACAGCCTGTCTGTTCTGTGATAGTGAGATGAGTGCGTCTCTGAGCATGACAGGCTGGTGCTGGTTGGTCATGCCCAATTTTTCCTCCACCTATAAAAATATATCAACAAATGTTATCAATACACATTAAAAATAACAAAACAATGGCTCTAGTGGTTGTTTCCATAAAAAGAGAAAACATTCAAATTAGTAAAATATTAAAAATAATAACTGAGCTACAGGTAAATATGTAAAACAATACATATGCAGACATATATACATGGTTAAAAGATATATATATATATATATATATATATATATATATATATATATATATATACACACACACACACACACACACACACACACACACACACACACACACACACATAATGTTCTTTGTACAACTTCAAGAGGAAAGTCACACATGCAACAAAAAACATTGACAATGTACAACCAAAAAGAAAAAGTTCCAATAATGCTCCAACACCCCATCCCTGGATCTGCCTGCCCATCAACTGTCACTTCCCATACACATACCTTGCACTCTCATTACCCCTTGCACTCATTGTCATTATTGGTCTTGTTCATCATCCTTACTGTTGGAAATATATTGCTTCATCCTCTTTCACATATTCTTGTATATATGGGCTAAATGTCTGTCCATGTGTGCCCTCATCTACCTGTGCCTTGCCTGCATGTTGTCCGTGTGTCTTCCTAAAGCATACTTGTCTGTGACTGTGACGACGCCTCTCCCATTCCCTGTTCATCTTTCTCTCTGTAGTAGTGCTTGTAAGGATAACCAAGAACACTTCAGTTTGTGTTGAGTACTTTCCTTGGCACATACGTGTCTCAGCATCTTTATTCTGGTTACAACTCAGCTGATAAGGGAATGAGCATTTCAATTGTTTTCTTAGATTGACAATATTTTTGTTATAGACATATATACACACACATACATATACAGTCTTAGACTGGGTTGTGGATGCGGGTGGTCGTTGTCCACTCCCTTTTTTTGGTGAACGGCATTTTTCACTTCCTTGTTATTTATCTTGATAGCAGCCTATTTTATTTCTCCCCAGTACTTCATCGTTTAATGTTCCCGACGCAGCTTTTGCTTGTATTGCAACTTTTGCTTGTTGATGCCATGTGCTCTCCAGCTAAAAGAATATTATCACATAATAATAACGTGTTGATTCCGTTTGACATTTCTAAAATAAACTAAGTGAAAATGAGTATAAGAGCTGACCCAGTGGCGTAGCCACGGGTGGGCCTGGGTGCACACCTGCACCTATGTGAATGCCAAGTTTAAAGTACATTTACTTTAATTAATAAATAAATAATTATATCAACTGTGCGCCCCGAAGGCGTATGTTTAAGTTTAGGTCAAATAGGCTATTTTTTTTAAATGCCTTAGGTTTTAGCCAATCATATCAAAGTAGTAATTGTAATGCAATATTTGGGTCAGATCTTCCTCTCACACAATGAATCATTTGCAAGCCACGCTTGATTGACAGCTTGCGAGGCAGTTGACGCGGATCTGATGAAAGTGTGTCTAAAAGTCCCAGATGTTTATTTTAATGTACATTTTTAAAGTAATATAGTAGTAGTGCGGTGGACAACATGGAAAAACAAATATGCACTTACTTTTAAGAGTTTAATAGAAAGGCTCGAGTGCACAAGTTTAAGACAGCTGGCTAAATGCTGACAAATACCTTAAAATTGCTATCCTTTGAAGAGATATGTGTGATTTTCTTGAGTGTCATGACTATATAACTGCAAGCCCCAATGCTTTATCTTGTGTAAGGTGGAGCGGAGACAAGAGGATAATAACTAAGCAATGGTAAGTATGACTGACTCGTATTTAATAATTGCTTAAAAATGTAATACTGTGTTCTCGCTGGTTTGGTGACGCTGCCTGATTGACTTTTTAAAAAGTGCATTCATTGCGAATACATGTAAGTACATTTATTTTCTCTCTACTTAAAACATTTTAAATATTTAGTGGTTTGAAGTGTTCCGTCTAGACAGTTTTCCATCTTAAAAATATTTTGGGAACTGAAAAATGAGTGTGTGCTTGGAATGTGTACTGTAGCAATGGCGGGCATTGGCAAATTGAAAGCTAATTCCGTAAGCAAAAAATAAAAGTTGCTTTCAGCCTTGCAATTTACTGTGAAAAAATAGACATTTTATTTTCCTTACAGTATTTCACACTGAATTCATACATTTAGCATCGCTGTTACTATAGTTACTATGGCAACGCTGTCAAACAAATTCCAACTTCATGATTGGTGTTTGAGTCATACTACAATGACCTAGCGAGTCAGTGGCATGTATGATGTTACAATTTATTAATAATTTGAAGGTATCTGTGGTTTTAAAAGTTCATAGTTATTTCTATGTGGTATTACAAATGTAAAGGAAAACTTGAGTTTTGTCATTTAAGGTTTGCCGTTAACTTGTGATCTGTGTATACAATTTATTTTAAAGGCAGCTGTTTTTTGCAGCCAACACAATATATTTGTTTAGCTGTAACTGAGAAAATGTAGTGAAAACGAAAGCAGCCATTTTTACCTGGAAACAAGGTATTCTCAGCACAGCTAAAATTTTAGTTTTGGTTTGAAGGCAGCAAGAGCTTAGCGTAATTTATGCAGGGTGACTTACAGAGGTAACAAGTTATTACAATATAGCTAAGGGATTTTTTTAGTTTCTGTATGCACTTTTATTGTCAAATGAAACGGTTTTTGCAGTTATTGTGCACAATGTGTTTGTTTCTGTAGGTTGTAAGCATATGTGCTTTGTATTTGTAGTGTATACATGCAAGTACTGTTATAAACTGCAAAAAATGTTCACCTTGCTTCACTCGGCACCATACATTCTCAGTCTTGGCTACTTTGCTCTGCTCAAACCCCAGGGAGATATTTGCTGTATTCAATGAGTTTTAAGTGATTTAAATCATGTCTGTAATGTAAACTATTCTGATAATGTCAGACCTTTGGTACTTGCCCATCCACCCGAAGTTGGGGCCCACCCAAATTTTCATTCCTAGCTACGCCCCTGAGCTGACCTTGTTTTTTTCCCTTCCAAAAACGACAAACACTTTCCAAACAGACTCTAAAATAGCATTTGCTCCAGAACAGCCACTGACTCCTTTCTTTGTCCACTAAAAATCTGACTGTGCACTCACAGTAGACAAAAGTAAACATTTTGTAGTAATGATGCATCAAAATTGGCCTTGACAAAGAAAATGCACTTAGACGCAATTGGTGAATCTGTCATTTCGAAGACGCAATAAATCAGAATTGCCCCATTGTCCATCAAAAGTAAAACTGTACACATATATTATACTTACTCCACTACATTATTATGAATTTCAAGATATAATACCGTGCAATTTTGCAGGAATGAAGCACCAAAATCGTCTCAGACAGAAAAAAAACAATAACAAAAAAAACACTGACGCAATAGATGAATTGGTAAATGAATCTTTCACCACAAATTTGCAAGAAGGTAGACACTGACTTTTCAAATAAACTCAGCTGGTTCATTAAACAGTGTAAATGTGGTCAACCTCAAAAACAACAATAAAAATACAAAATACTTACAACCCACAATTGGATGGCAGGGGTTTTTATGAGTAGGAGGAGTAGGGTGACTAAACAGACTACTTTTTTCATATATATATATATATATATATATATATATATATATATATATATATATATATGAGAAAGTAGTCTGTTTAGTCATCCACCATGTTGCATAAAAGACAAAAAAAGTCCACTTGTTTGTTGTTTGCAGAGACTGGGTGAGTCGCACACTCAAGGTGGCTCAATTGTATCCTTATTTCATTTTAGACTTGATGTTGAAGAAAGTAAAAAGCAAGCGGCAATGTTTTACATCTGAAAAAGAATACGTGTCTTTGTGAGGTGCTAGAGATTTAAAAAAAAAAAAAAAACATCAGGTGAATCCATATAGAAGTCAGTAGATGTAGCCAATGAAATAGAATAATAAGTAATTAACTCATTAGTAAAGTATCTCAATGCAAGATAATTGGTCCTGACATATACTTAAATAAGTATGATAGTGTAAATATTATTCTGTCATTAAAAGTACATTGTTATATAATGTCTTGCAATCGCATAGTCCATGTTGGAGTTACGTCTATACGTATTTTTAGTTGTCTTTTAGTATGTTCAACATAGACTAGGCTACACGGTCATTTAAGTAAATAAACTACATGTGTAGTATTGCAATTGATGAAACTGCTTATATTAAATTTATCTCCAGCCAGTGGTTGGTTATAAAATGTTGTGTCATGTGTATTAGAACAGTGGATACATTTTCCACATCGGAAATGACCATGTGGAGCACTGATTGTAGTTCGCCAGTTTCCATTACTTTTGGGAGTTTTATGCATAGAAGATACCAAATTAACTTTAATGTTTCTTCCTCATTTAAAACTAAACCTGGAATTGCAGCAGGGCGGTAGAAAAGTCCTGCACATATAAAAGGGGGCAGGGCAAAGCCCCGCTATAAAATATATTGTTTAAATATGTTAGAACGGGGTACTGCCTACCCCTGTGCATATTTTGTATTATTATTATGATTAATTGTTTAAAATAGGATGGCGAAAAGCCATGCGGTTTGTTATTGTTTTGGGAATTTTACCTCATGCAGAAGATGACCATCTTCCGAGTTAATACATTGATTAACTGTTGTTAATCGGGAGATGGTCACCTGTATAAAAGCCTGCAGCTTTCTGAGCTCTATGAGAAGGTGTTTTAGAGGAGTGAACGACAACAAGAGAGCACAACTACGAAACTGAAAGAACTGGGTAAACTTACCCATATACGATCAGTGAAGGTGACTGGCTAGCGTGACCTAGATATTTAGTTTTGTGTTCCAGAGTTTGTTTTGTTTACCTTTTTATTTTCGCTCTGTGAGAAGTATTTTTTTTATTTTTAATTTAATTAATTAATTAATTAATTAAATAATTGGGGCTGATTTTGATGCATCATTACTACAAAATGCAACAGTAACTTTTCATGCAATACAAATACCCAGATGTTTCTAACTTGTTTACCACAGCACTGAAGATGGTCAAACGACCGAAACGTTTGCACTGCACTGGGCACTTTATTTGCTTGTTCTTTGGTCTAATAAAATAATGTTTTTTCGCTTGCTTCGATTATGCAGTGGTTTCCTTGTCACCACTCTCCTGATCAGTGTGCGGATCCTTTTTGATTTCTGCTATCTACGCACCTGGTTTCGTTTGTTTGGGCTTAGTTTGTTTTTGTCTTTCTCCAGGTTTTTTTGGTTCTTTGATAATAAGTTATTTTTTTTTATTTTTATTTTTTGTGTAGTTCTAGAGTGTTTTTTTTCGATTGGTATTACGACATGCTAAAAATGTTTATTTTTGGAAATTTAACACAAACAGCGCCCAAATGGCTACAGTATCTTTCGGTTTCTATCAAATAAAATAGACTGAATCAGTGTTAACTCTCGTTGAGAAGCAAGATCTGAGAAAACTGGCTGACTTCACCTCTCCCCAACATTTGTGATGTGGATTTATTTAATTTGTGGTCTTTTATTACGTTTAAAAATGCATTAGCATTATAATGAGTGCTACTGCGACGGGTATTTTAGTTTTTACCTTGTAGACGTTTTGCTCTTTTTACGTTTTAACCCCTTCAGTGCTAGTGGGCGTAACGCGTACGCCCACTAGAGTTCCTAAAGTGCTGAAGTCAAATGATGCGGAAGTCAAACACGCAAACAAAAAGGTCTGCATTATACTTTTTTATAGTGCTTTGTTTGGCGCAACTTTTGATGGATACGAAATTTAAGGGATCTAAGGACCTATTTTTTTAGTAAACTTAATCTTACTTTCAATAGTTATTTTTAGAACTGATCGATCGATTAATTACTCTATGCTGTCTGTTGTACCGTGGCTAGCAAGTATAAAAGAAGGATCGGACAGACTCCCATAATTCTGAGAGAGTCTACCCGTAATTCTATACGTTTTAAATCACAGGCGCCATTATTGGAGCCCATTAGTGCGTGGAAGTCAATGGGAGCACACGGAAAGTATATGATAAAATGCGATTGTGGTTCAAATTACCAAATGTTACTGTCCATTAAATGATATTATTATAAATATTTCACACTTCACGTGCTTAAGCATTTAAACTGTCCTTCCAAACAATGCTATTAATCCAAAGCATATAATAATAACTAGAAAAAACATACATGTTTTTGTTTTATTTATTTTTTATTTTGTACTCTTAAACATTTTAAATGTATGATCATTTCTAGGGCTTGACACAAACCGGTAACTTAGCAGTGTAAAATAGTGTAGTTTATTGCCTTGCTAGTTATTTGTGTTCGCACTGCCGCCTACCAGATTTGTAAAGTACTGCCTTAAGGGAAGCGTACTGTTGATTGTTTCGCCCAGTAGAAAACAAACATACTGGTGTTGTTATAATCCTGCAAGATGTCCCTTCGTTTTTGTTTATTTCAAGTTTAAGTGCCACCTCGGAGGCTACACATATAGCTAGCTATACTATAAACCCGGTGTCGTAAACATTAAATGCTTTCTGTACTGTCGATTATAACTAATTATACATTACGTACACGCATTAGGATAAATAAACGTTAAGCGCGGCCATGTCAATGTGAAAGTAATGACCACATCAATGCTTCAACATCCAAC
The DNA here is from genome assembly GCF_017654505.1 of Polyodon spathula. Taxonomy (NCBI): domain Eukaryota; kingdom Metazoa; phylum Chordata; class Actinopteri; order Acipenseriformes; family Polyodontidae; genus Polyodon; species Polyodon spathula. Next base: position 25,261,171 of record NC_054544.1, on the reverse strand, counting down.
CAGTTCACAACACTGACAGACACTATGAAAAAATCCTCGGTTTTGTTGGACGTACGCAAAGCCTGCGCTGTAAAAGCAGACGCGAAATTTTAAACAAGACAAAAAATTGGTTTAGTATTACTTTCAAATGAACCATTAAAAATGACAGTAAATATAGCAATCCAGTAGATCCTGATACGAAACGCCCATTAACGTGTTTCCGCAAAAGACTTAGCAGAGAGGGCTCCCACCTAAGCCACGCCCACTCTGTCCGATCCTGCTTTTTATTATCCGTGGGCACCTGCGGTAGTAATTCAGTGATTGGGCACGCTGTGTTTGACCAGTCGCTTCCGACATTTTAGGATATGTGGAGATGGTTTAGTCTCGCAAAGCGTGAATGGTGGATTGAACACGTAAATCAAACAGTAAACGACTGATGCCTAAACTGGCCAATAGGATTTCTCCGTGTTGTTCAGTCCTGGAATCCAGTAAATGAAATAAACAAACGAAAGTTTTCTGTTTCGGATCGTGGTTTGATTTGTGTAAATCCCGAATGCTATAACATCTAACAGACCCACAGGAGATATTTTGTCAAATTTTATTTTATTTTCAACAGTTATTTTCAAGACTAATCAATCGTTATTGATTGCTGTATACTGTCCCAGGCTATGCTGCACCATCCGCCTTAATAATAATAATAATAATAATAATAATAATAAATAATAATAATAATAATAATATAGTATGTAGTTGCCCTAAAGGCTGCGAGTGAGTAATAGGTTACAGAACATTAGGACACGTGTCGGGGGATTCAGGGTTTCTAAGTTATATTTTGAATTTAGTTTTTTTTTTTTTTTTTTTTTTTTTTCCATAGATAGTTAACATATTAGCAGTGCAAGACACATGCAATTTGTCTAATTACCATGTTAGGAAATTACTTTTTTAGGGTTTTAAAGTGCCACAGAAATTTCGGGGTTTTTTTTACAATCATTTAATCTGCAATATCTCGATCAGTTGAGTAGATATGACCTAGTAAATTATATCATTGAAAAATTCAGATTTCTGAAATATATATGTGTGTGTGTGTTTTCTTTAGATACCTGTGAGAAACTTGACTTTTAAACAATTCAGTCACAAATTCAAGAAAAACCTCTAGCAAGGCCAGTGTTATTTAAAATGAATGATTAAAACATCGAATTAAGGCATACAACCCCTCGATTTTGTATCAGTTAAAACCAAATTAGTTTAGATGAAGGCATAGTGTTAAAATATTTCCAACTTTCCTGCTCTGATTGTCTTTGAACATGTTAATCGTGTTTTATTTTGTGTTTTAAATATGTTGTTATTAGATATTAGAGTATTGAAGATTTTGGAGAAGATTCTGCCTGGCTTAGCATGCAGTAATAATATTTATTTGATTGAATGTCTGCTATTGGTGTGTGGGCTGTGGTCATTTTGAGGACTAGGACTTCGCTATTGCATTGTGACTGACTGTGCTGTCAAAGAAAACAGTGCCATTTTGAGAGATGTCCTGCAGTGTGTTGTTGCCATACTTTTTTCTATATTGTGGACGAAATAACTTTGTTCTCCAGTAAAAAAAAAAAAAAAAATCATTGTCTAATCCTAACATTTTTTAAACATTATACCAGGCATTTACTTTATGCAAAATACCTTTATTATTATTATTATTATTATTATTATTATTATTATTATTATTATTATTATTATTATTATTAAAAATGTTTGAAAAAATTTTGGGGTACCAGTTAGGGCATAATAGATTATATAGTTATGATAAATAGATTATTTTCCAGATGGTTTCATGTGGGTACATCCTGCATTAACATTTTTGAAAATCCAGTATTGCACCGACTATAGCCTTGCAGCCACATAATATTTCTCAAGAACAGGCAAGGATAGCCCTAGTTTAGAGAGTGAGCGCCTCCTTTTGTTATTTCTGACATAACGAATACAAGTATAAACGTTACGATTAAATAAGAACACCGCGAAAATCCTTTTTAGTTTTTACTCTGCACTTTGAATCGCGTGACTAAATCGTGCTAACTAATTGTGAAATTTATATATACCGAGTATCAGAAGAAACGTATCACTATTATAACACATTTCTTTTCGGGAAAAAATGTATATAAATGATGGACATTGACAATGTTTTTGCTTTCTTTTTAATCACTCGATCATTCACTCTTGACCATGTTGTTTGGACGCTAGATATGGAGTGACTTCAGCTTTTGAATTGCAAGTTTGAATACAAGCAATAAAGAAAATCACAGAAAAAAACAAACAACAAAAACAAAAAAAAAAAAAAAAAAAAAAAAAAAAAAACAAAAATGCCACGTCTGTCAAGAGCAGCGCCTTGCAATCGGCATATCGCGGTCTTGGGTGCTCACACACAGCCAGCAATTTCAAATCTGGCGAGACTGTATAACCAGAAACACTGTCAATGACAGGCCACGAACTGGGAGACCAAGAGTCACAACACCTGCCCAAGATCGAGAGATCATTTTGTAGCATCTTCGTGATGTCAATTGTTAATCAGCACACAGTTTGTCATTTTTCGATAACATCTAGTTAATTTTATCCAAATATAAGTGGTAAGTTTCTTTTGATGCTCAAAAAATAAGTGAACTACAAATCAGACAGTAGGCGCAGTAATGTCATTTTTGTACAAATATAAATATTTAAGGGGAAAAAAACACAATGACAATGGATTGTTGTCTTTTTTGCTATGTAGCCTATTCAAGTAGTGGAACAGAAATGCAACTAACATTATTACAACAATCTAGCAATAACCTACCGCCTTCTTCACCAATTGTAAATATATAAACGATTTTTGATTAATTAAAATCATAACTACCTGAATTTCATGAATCCTGCTAAACCCGTCCCGCCAGAAAAATTCAACCAAGTTAGTAAGCGTTTTCGGACCGGGCATCTCTTTCAAACTCTTGACTCGCCCATCTTTCGCCATGACTTTTGGCTGCATTAGCATCTCCGGCAAGACCTTCTCCTCAGCCGCTGGTGCCTGGCTAGCCGAAAGTTTCGGAAGTCTGTGGAAAGCCGCCACATTGCACACCATGTGGAAACTCTCCGACTCTAGCAGCGTCTTCCTACATGTGTTTTGGAGGATATTTGTGAAAATAGACATTTTAAATGTTTTTCGTTAGTGTTTTTTTTTTCTTTCTTTCAGTATTTTCCTGTTTAAGAGCACACGATGGGATTACAGATGTGTACTGATTTGTCCCCGTCACCATGTGTTTATAAAGGCTGACTGCTAAAGAAAGTTTAAATGCGTTGTGGGTTGGGCTCACATACCAAATCAGCATTCTGTAATCAAAAGCTTTTTAGTTTCTAAGCAAATAACAAAGACGGGATATACTTTAATCTTTCTTGGTCAGTTGATGATTAGTTTGAGCAACAGGCCAGATTAGGAATTAATAATAAGCGATATGGCTTTCTGACCCTTTACAAAAAACAAAGGGATCATACTGTATAATCAGGATGGGATTTGCTGTGGGATAACACGTGACGTGAATGAATATTTGTTTTAATGCAGTTATCAGAGAAAGCTGGCTTCTACTGGTTATACAGAATAGTGGGGTGTATTCTTAAAATAATAACAAACACATGTAGAATACTAAGTAATGTGATATAGTTATAAATATTAAAATTAATTAAATGTCGGTTAAACTTAATTATGCAGTGTCACAAACGTGTACAGAGGCTAAACATGCAGCGGCTGTGTGAGGTGTTTGTCTCGGGACTGGCAGTGGAATATAAATTTGCTGTGCAAAGAATGCTGTTATTGGGGGAACTTTGGAGTCGTTCATTTCTGTCAATATTTGATCGTTAATGATTGTTTTCTTGTCCTTTTAGTGTTGTCGTGTCCAGTTATTGACTTAGAAGGTTGTTTTGCTTAGTTATTGTTAGTGCTGTATTACCTTGGCTTGTGTGAGCGTTTATCTGGGATAGTGACAAAGCTTTAAAAATATATCGTTAAAAATAATAAAATAGTATAAAGTTAATTTTTGAAAATGTTAGTGGTTCATTAAGAGCTGATGCAGCAAAAGAAGATAGTGGCTACACAACTCTTGTAAAACATCAGTGATTAACAGAAACACCTCGAATACCCCAACAAATCTACTTATTAACCCAGTTAAAAAATATATTATTTTACTTAAATAAATAGTAAAAAAAAAAAAAAAAAAAAAAGTTTTAGTAATACATGACTTAATACTAACGTTATATTAAAACGTAATATTTAAAGTTTTGTGGACCTCTTTCATATATTGACACTGAAATGTAAAAATAACATGTATACGTAAATATGAATGTGTTGGTACATGTTTGTAGAATGAACACACATGTAGCCTGTATAATTATTGTGGTGGTACAACTACTTCTAGTGAATCTCGCTAGTTGAAATTATATGACAGGCCGGGATGCAAAAAATAAGTAGACAGGACAAGAGTGGGGCGGGATTACTGAAACGGGTATTGCGCATGGTCATATGACCAAGGGATGTATTTTCTGACATCGGAGTCGGGGGTGCAAGGAATGCAGCTGCACCCGGGCCCAGCCTTTGGAGGGTACCAGCTCTGAGTCCGTTTCTTTTTTTTTTTTCTTAGCCCACTTTAGTGACGACGTAAAAAATATAGAGATGCGTCTAATCTACTAAGATTAGAAAAAGAAACCGTAGCAAGGTAGTATTGGTAGACTGTCAATCAAAACAAATTCGCAAATCACAGCTAAAAGATTGTCTATCAGGAGTCGGGATGCAGAGCGAGCGCTGTGGTAATAGGTTGGTATTAAGGGCATGTGTTTGCTCTGCTGGACATCAAAGGTACCGCAATGCACAAACAGCACCCCCAAATCACTGTCAGCCATGATGCTAGAAGAAGAATTAAAAAATCTAATTGATGCCTATGATTAATACCTTTTATGACTAATTTGACGCTATTCATTTTTAACTTTTCAACTTTTTCATGTTCCGAGAAAAAAAAAAAATCTGTTATGTTTTATTAAATGTATCTTCTTTTGTTTCTCCATATCACACGTCTGTTTTGTTTTTCTCTGCCTTCACTACCTTTCAGTCTCCTGTCATTGAAATCCTGAACTGTCATTTGCATCATTAACATATATGTTTCTCGTTTAAATACTGAATAGTTATTCCACCACTTTTATGTAAAGTGCACCCACTCCACCTGTCGGAAAACAGCAGAAAAGTGTTTCATTTTATGATGGAAACAACGTTCAGTATAAGAGTCGGGTTAAAACAGATGGACAGCGAGTTTCAAACTGTTGGAAGACACTTGATATTCAGGGCCATTGTGTAAGTTTACACAGCAGTTAACTCATTTACAGTTGCACATGATACACGCACACTAGGGAGTGATACAGGAATTAAACTTGAGTTCCGTCCCATCCTGTCCTATCATAAATTTCTGTCCCATCCCATCCAGTGAAAAATGTTTCAATGTAGTTTTTGTTCCCATCCTGTCCCACCAGAAAGTTTCCCATCCCATACGGTTCGGTACATATATATATATTTTTCAATCCTGTCCCATCCCATCTTATCAAAAAATGTCCTGTCGTGTCCCATGATATTTAAGAAACAGAAGAGACTGATTTCTTTTAGACTCGCTGTATGACGTACATGTCAGGCAGGATATTTTTTGGGTTACCCTTTTTTTCTTGTGTTTTTAATTCTCATCCTGTTCCCAGTTGAATTTTTTTAATTTAATTCCCTATTGCCATATTACCTATTACAAGAATATCAAGAACCACACCAACATACTACAACTGTTGACAACAGAAAAAAGTTGAACTCCCAATAAGTTTAATTAATCCAATTTGCTGAGGTTGACATATTTAAAATTATTTAAGGTATTTTACAGTTTTACTGTAAATGTTAGTTGCAATCAATGATAGCAAGATGCAGTGGGGTTGAACTGAATGGGTGGGCTAGTGACATCACTAAATGGGATGTGTAGATTAAAATGAGTGTTGTGGATACCCATAAGTCTTAGTTTGATTTGATTTGCTTCATTTTACAACATCTTATATATATTGGCTTAATTGTACACCATCTAAAGTTCTTGTAGCTTGCTTGACAAACTAAAGTTTGGCACTGTACTGCTTTTCCCGCAGCCTTCAGTTTCTCTCCCAACTGTTCCGTGAGATTTAAAACTCTTTATTCCCGGTCCCACCCTGTGGCAGAGCACAGCTCTGCTCTTTAGAAATTGGCAGGGATGGGATTAAATTCCCCTACCTGCCTGGGTTCTTTGTGTTCAGATGGCTGGGGCTGATTAGATGATTAGTTTAATTAACGATCAATCAGCACCCAGCCACCTGACATAAAAGGAGGCCTCTGCTTCTCATTTGAGAGGAGGGAGCTGAGGAAGCAGGTTTGTGTTTGTGTTTTGCTAAAACCAGTGAAGGCATTGTCCAGCCTGCTTTATTTGTGTTTAAATCCCTTTATTTTGCCCTTGTGCACCTTTATTTTTGTTTATTTATAATAAAATTAGTATTTTTTTGAAACTGCAGACTGTCTCTGGGCCTCTATTCACTCGCCAGCCTGCCACATTTGGTGTCAGCGGTGGGATAGCGACACCTAGAGGCTCAGAGCAGTATTTTTTTTTTTTTTTTTTTTGTGGAATTTTTGGGATTTTTTTTTTTTAACATGGGAAAGAAGAGCAGACAGCGGCAAAGGCAGGACAAGGAGCAGCTGAAGAAATGTAAGCTGCTGCAGCCACCGCTGGAGGACCCAGCCAGCCTCTTCCCCTGGTGTTCCTGGTGCGGGAAGGAGGACCATCGTTGGCAGTCCTGCCCAGATGTGCCACCGGCAAACTGGTGTGGCCGGTGTGAGGAGGACGGCCACAACTGGGCAGGATGCCCCTACAACCAGGCCCAGGAAGAGGTGCAGTGTTCACCCCGGGCATCAGGGGCCACCCCACTAACTCCAGCACCACCACCTTCACCACCGTCCCAGGAGATCTGGGACTGGTTGATGCACCCTGAGGCAGACCTCGTCCACGATCTCCCCATAGTTATCAACACGCTGTGGCGTCGAGATGGGGAGAGGTGGGAACAGCGGGAGGAACAACACCACCCAGCGTCCTTCCCAGAGGTTGCCCTCATGGTGGTTAATTACCTGGCGGTAGACATGGGAGATGCCCCGGTGACTCCAATAAAGAGGGGTGAGCCGCCTTCCCGAGAGCCAGAGAGGAGTGAGCTGCCTTCCCGAGAGCCAGAGAGGAGTGAGCCGCCTTCCCGACAGCCAGAGAGGGGTGAGGAGCTGCCGCTCCCAGAGCCAGAGAGGGAGGAGGAGCTGCCGTCGCTCCCAGAGCCAGAGCGGGAGGAGGAGCTGCCGTCGTCCCGAGAGCCAGAGAGGGAGGAGAAGGAGGAGCCGGCGCTCCCAGAGCCCAGAGGGGAGGAGCTATGGCCCAAGGATGCCTGCCTTGCACCGCTCAGGGATGCCACGCCCGCTCCGCTCAGGGATGACGCATCCGCATCGCCTGGGGTCGCCTGCTGCTCCGCATCGCCTGGGGTCGCCTGCTGCTCTGCATGACCTGGGGCTCCTGGTGTCTCCTTTGTGTTTTTTAGGCCTCCCGAGCGTCCGCTGCCGCCGTCGCCGCCTCTGCCAAGAGAGGGAGCCGGGCCACCGTCGTCGCCATGCTACCTTGGAGAAGAAGTCTTGGGGGCTCCGACATCAACCCCGCCCACCACCACCCACCAAAACAGCCCACCCAAGGGACATAATTGGACTCTTGGGGGGGTGGGGGGGAGTTGGCTGATTGCGGCCGGTGTACGTTGTACATGGGGGGAGGTATGTGGCAGAGCACAGCTCTGCTCTTTAGAAATTGGCAGGGATGTGGTTAAATTCCCCTACCTGCCTGGGTTCATTGTGTTCAGGTGGCTGGGGTTGATTAGATGATTAGTTTAATTAACGATCAGTCAGCACCCAGCCACCTGACATAAAAGGAGGTCTCTGCTTCTCATTTGAGAGGAGGGAGCTGAGGAAGCAGGTTGGTGTTTGTGGTTTTGTGTGGTTTTTGAATTTTGCTAAAACCAGTGAAGGCATTGCCCAGCCTGGAAACCTTTATTTTTGTGAGTTTTGTTTTTGCTTTATTTGTGTTTGCATATCTGTTATTTTGCCCTTGTGCACCTTTATTTTTGTTTATTTATAATAAAATTAGTATTTTTTTTAAACTGCAGACTGTCTTTGGGCCTCTATTCACTCACCAGCCTGCCACACACCCGTTCCTGACAGTTTCATTTCCGTTTTCATCCATTCCCGCAAACATAAGATAAATGTCTTCCCGTAACACGGGAATCCCGCAGGAGTCACATCCTAATGTCACTCTCTAATGTTCACACACAGCACTAGCAACAACCATGGAAAGGAAGGAAGACAAACATAGATGTAGAACGTTAGTTCTATGCCTATTACTAGCCTAGTACTCCTGCCTATTGGTAGGTGTCACTGAGCTCTTACTATCAAAACTTCCGATAGGCCTCCTTCCCCCGATGACCTCCTCGGTCCTGCCTATCGAGGGAAAGGATCGACCTCTTTTCGCGACAAAACCATGATGACGCCTGACGCGACCTTGCAGTTGGTGGCCATCTTCTCTTTCAGGGAACCAGGTTCACGATAGGTAAACTAGCGTTCCCTTTCCATTCAAAGATGGCCGCCAAACATTGTTTTTGGGAAAATGAATACCAGCACTGTCGCGAGGGAGGGAAGAACGGAAGCACACGAGGGACGCCTCAGCCCTGCCTGATCAAAGGTCAGCGGTGCTAGTGTGCAACCTCAAGGACCCTTGTGCCCAGTGCAGCTGGAAGGGGGCCAGGATAGCGTTTACATACTGAGAATGTACGGGGAGCCAGGGAGAGGTCAAATGGCAGAACGGAAAACTCGTAAATGCTGTCTTGAAAGGCGAAGAGGAAGTATTGACTGTGCTCTGGATTAATTGAGACGTGAAAATACATATCCCGCAAGTCCACTGTGGTAAACCAGTCGCCCGGCCGGACAGACTGGAGTATGTGACGATGTGTCAGCATTTAGAACCTCCTCTGTTTCAAAAACCGGTTGAGGAACCGCAGGTCCAGGATGGGGCAAAAGCGACCATCCTTCTTTGGTACCAGAAAGTATCTTGAGTAGAACCCCTCCCCATAAGAGATGGGGTCTACGAGACGAATGACGCGCTTGCCCAGCAAGGCTGGAGGCCTGGACCGGGTCCGTCACGAACGTAGTTGTGACGCTGCGAAAAGGAGGAGGTCCCAAGTGAAACTGAAGCATGTAACCATCCTGTACGGTCGTGAGCACCTAAGTGTTTGAGGTGCAAGCGCTCCAGTAGTGCAGCTTTTGTGCCATGAACTGGGTCCGAGGCTGCAAGCCTTCAGGGGCCCTGCCGGGGCTACTGAGGCTGAGGCGGGGCTGACTGAGGTGGCTGCCTAGGGTGATTGCCCTGGAACCACCTTCTAGGGTGATGCTGTATGGACTGGCCACGGCCTGCATGCCTTCCACGTTGTGGGAGAGCCCTGTCTCTCACCTGTGGTGTGGCCTGTAGGCGGCGCCTAACGTCACCCAGCGAGGCTGTGGGGACAGGCACCATCATAGTGACTGTCCACGTCAGAGGTGCGTGCCAGTGGCTCAACCTACACAGCACCGGAGTGGGGGGAGGGAGCAATGCGGCCATCTGCAAAACGCCTCGCGTTCGTGGTGAGACTGCTGCAAGATCTCCATTGCTGGACCAAAGGTATGGCCTAGCGATATAGGCACATCCAAAGGTGCAGCCTTATCAGCATCAGGTACCCGCGTCTGCAACAGCCATAGCTGTCTGCACACGACTACCAGACCAGCCAGGTTCCGGCCCAGGGTCTGCCCCTGCAGGCCGGAGATCTGAAGCAATGTGTTCGACAGCAGGTGAAACTCAGTGGCCACTGGCTATGGAAGCGGGGTGTCACGTAAAATGCCGTCCATGTATGCCACCAGCATACTCGACGTATTTGTAAGGTGGGTACTCTGAGCCCCCGCTACATAAGCCCCACGGACATGTGTCTCTGTTAACCTGAATTGCGAGTTCGGCACATAGGGTCCTTGGGCAGACCTCCCACCGGTGGAGCCTTCACCAAGGCCACAATGGTGGAGTCTACAGGGGGAACCCTGCCAGGCCCAGCTTCTCCGCCCCTTCTAGTGAGGCCAGTTGAGGAGTGTGCTTCAACTGACTAGGCGCTGTTGGGTGGTCCCAAGAGCAGCGCACCTCCTCCATAAAATCAGGGAAGGCGGTGGGCTGTGGCCAAGGATCCACATCATGCGGCCAAAAAACAGAGCGACGTGACTCTGCCCCTGTTGCCCAGGGGACTTGCAGGTATGCTTCTGTGCGTCCCATGAGCGCGGACACTGACCCTGACAGCGGTGGTGCACTAGTGACCTCGGACACCTCGGAACTAGGAACCACTTTGGCCGGGAACTTGAGCTCTGCCTCGACCTCCATTTCTGCTGGGAAGACGGACTCCCCCTACAAGGTCGCGATGAAAAGCGCGTCCTCGTCGGAACATAGCGCCTCGCGGAGGCCAGGGGGTGGTACAGCGACCCTCAGTGGTACTGGGGGTGCGGGCGGAGCTTCAGGCGGGGCCACGGCCAGAGCCACCAGGGTCTGCTGCTTCTCCAGAAGCTCCATAATGCGAGCAATCTGGGGCTTCATGTCCATAATATCTTGCACCTGCCAACACTTTTTCACCTGTTTCGTGACGGGGAGCGGCTGCGGGTGGACAAGGACATCTGCGCACAAGGAATCCCTCCAGAGGGGCTTTTTTATTTTTTATGGCAATGGGGCGATGACTGAACACCAGGGAAGTGGTATCACACAATGACTGCACGCCCCACAGTGAGTTTATATGCTTATAAATTGACCAGTATTTAAAAATAAAACAAGACACCTTTTTCTGGAGATCCAAAAAAAGTTTGAATTGAGTAACGTTTTAACTAACACATTTTAAAATGTATATTAAAAAAATATAAGTGTTTTTGTATGTAATTTATATTATATGTTGACAGTACTACCGCAAAGTTTGCAATTTGTATGATTATACTAAACTTTTTTAAATTCTACACATTGAACTGTATGTTGCTGGTTACATTGCTGCAAATAAGGAGGGGGGTTGAAAATTGCAGTGTTTGTCTGGTACAACAGGGGTTTGGGTATTTTCTCTTGCACACTGTCAGCTTAATTACAAGTAGTCTCTGAACACTTCTAAACATATCAGTCATTCATTACATCTAAATAAAAAACAAAGCTGATGTTCACATATTTAATCTGTTTACAGTATGTAGATTCTGCTGTGGTTTAAAGGTTTTGAATTCTTTGTCATTGATATTCAGAGTGTGAGATCTACACTTCACTGCTGGTTTGTTTTATTGCTGCGACTATTTTGAAACACATGCTGAGTTGATGTTGCGGGAGTCTTTTTTAGGTAGAGAATAAGATTCGCACCTGTGGCCTGTGATAGACGTGTGTTAATTTCATGTTCTTTCTTGTGGTTTTTAGTGTGCAATGTGTTACGTTTCAGATTCACAGATACACCTTTTACCTTTGCATTATTTTATCCAGCAAAATATAGTACAGGAACAGTTGTTAATTATAGTAAATAAAGTACAGGTAGATACTGTACAACTTGTGATAATATTTTGTGTAGGGTTGTTTTTGTGTAGGGTCATTGTGTAGGGTTGTAGTTCAGTTTCTTAAAATTACAACATTAATTCTGTTATTGTCATTATAAGAGGTCGGCACCACATCGAGTGGTGACTGACATTTTAAAAAAAAAACATACTGTCCACGGACAAACAAAAACGAAGTTATATACAATTACATGCATGTGTGTGTGTGTTAGATGTATTCACTGCCACAGACACTGATAGCTCTTGCCATTTTTCCTTTTATCTGTTCTTAAGAAACTGGTTATAAACCAATATTCTGTAAAGTAGGTCTTGCCAAAGCTTGATATAATAAATCTGTCCAAACCATTTCTTTGAACTTATCTTTTGTACACTCAGTCATTTTTACTTGACCTTTTTACTTCACTGAGCACTTAATTCAAACTCCCAAATTATTCTCAACTCAGAGTATAAAACTCTCACTCCTGTCCACTTGGTTTACAAGATCATCACAGTTCTCTACAAATGTGATGAGGTCATGAGATCGGACCAGTGCAGTCATGGTGGGGTTTTACATGGGTCTTAGTCAATAGAGGATTTAGTTTGCCCCAGCCATTCTATTATGAGAAGCAATTGTTTATGGTATTGTATTATTCCACATTGTACATGTCTGTGAACAGCTTCATCAGAAACTATACTGTACCATGCACACCAGCTACTTCTTCCCTTTCTGCTTTACTAACAACAGAACTAACTGAGGAGCTAATATTTTAAACACAGACTTATAAGATAAGACCATAACAATAGATTAACATGCTATATCCTACCACAGCTATACATTCAAATCCAGAGCTATTATTGATGACCATGATGTATCCCTACAGTATATACAGAGTAGTGTAGACTAAGACATGGTGGCAATGAAGAACTACGTGGGAACTGGAGAGGTGTTATTTAAGACCTACAGCTATGGCCAAAGGCTTTGCATCACTCTATAGAATTAACTAATTTTGCTTCATAATGTCAAATGAAACCTGTTGAATAATATTACATTAATATATTGAATTACAATTATGGCTTCCGGTTGTAATACCATTTTATATTTTCTTTGATTTCAAGATGTTAGAGAAAAGATCTATTTTTTAAGTGATCTCTCAATCCTAAAATTCTAAGTGATGCAAAACTGTTGGCCACAGCTGTAGATGTCATTCACTAAGCAAATGAGATGTTGGTATCATGGGAAAGTATATTACAATGACTGATTACCAGTATGTGGAATAACTTCCTCTCAAGATACATGTAAAAAGGACAGAGACGGATGTACAGACAGAGAAACACCTCCACATATACTCCCAATACCTTATGTTAATACCAAGTGCAATCACAATTGGATAAGCTGCTTCCCAGATATATTGCAAAAGGTAGAGTGCAAGAGGTAATAAATTCCACTGTTATCTTCTGCTGGTCTGTATACTGTGGCCTTTGAGTTTTGCAGGTCTGCTCAACTTCACTTTATATTTTGGGGCCCAACCACTCTAAGGGAGTATATATTATGAAGTCAAAAGGGGAACTACAATACTGGTGCTTTTTGTATATTTATTAATTCAAATCATGAATTTTTGTTGTTTTCTAAAAAAAAAAAAAAAAACAAAAAAAAAAAGGTCCTGTCTGAGAAAAGTCATTCAGGTTTGCTTTTTACAGTTAAGATTTTGCATTTATTTTTTATAATTCAACAAAAGTGTTATGATTTTCTTTGTCAGAAATAAAGAGCGTGCAGCGACAATATTTCCTGTTGTGTCCAGTGGAAAACTTTGGAGCAATGCAATGCTGACTGGAACAAATAAAGAACCATTTTGACCCATTGAGTTTTGTACATGTGATTCACGTGCACATAATAAAATGTATAGATATGTGCAGCAGCACTGTTCTCAAAGATAATGTTATTACGTGTTTATCAAGGTGATTTAGAAACTACAGTTGTAAATGACTGCAAACTGCAGAGCTGTGTTTTTAGAGAACAGTAGGAACTAACCCCTTGGTCTTCTGGGTTTCAGTTAGCAGGAGCCAGACCAATCTGGTCACTACCAGTACATTGTGAAATGCCTAAATTCACTCATAACAGTGATACAAAAAAAACAAAACAAAAAGAAAAGATTGTTCATTTAATTGTTCCTTTAAATTCAATGTGTTTAGCAAAAATGATGTGGGAGGGAGCATGGAGCATGATGGAGGGGGGAGATAGTTTTAGATGGGGGGATTCAGAGGAGGGATGAGGGTTACAGAGGAAGTAACATGTAATGACTCCTTTTTGCCTCATGTAGGAAGATGTCATAATATGGACACCTTACTAATGGTATTCATCAAGCATGTTTATCCCTACACATGTTTAAGACTATTCTAACTCAGATCACAAAATATTTTTATTTTATTAATTAAACTGTTTAAGAAAACCTCTTATATCAATTTAAACTTAATGTACTCTGGGAATACAGTTTATTGGTGACTACTGACCACTGTTAATCACACATTAATAACTACAAATCCTATACCCCACTCATTTCATGTGATTGAAGATGTTTTAAAAGAAATCCGCAATGAACAAAATTCCGATATATCAGCGTCTTTACAAGAAATGAGCAATGGAGGTATGTCAAAAGATGAAAGCGAACAGTGAACTCGGGCTATGTTAGTTACAGCGTGTGTGTCGTCGTCGTCGTCCGACTGTCAGTCCAGCCATCGGCTGTACCCCCCCCCCCCCCCCCCCCCCCCCCCCCGTTACCATAAACAGGCAAGTAGCACATTCTTTGGAAGATGCTACCAGGCAGTTAAAAATCATTTAAGTTGTAAAAAAAAGCTGCCAATATTTTATATTATTTTGTTGGTTCTTTTGCGGTTCTTTGATGGACCCAGATTCAGTTAAAATGTCCCTTACCAGGCAAAAGCATCTTTTTTAATTAGACTCACAGCCTCAAAACATTCTGATCCAGCGAGAGCAGAATGGCAAAATCTACGGAGCACAGTTAATATGCCAGAAGCAATCAAACTAGGTTTGATTATAGTAAGAAAAAACAGAAGTATTTAAATAAATAAGAAACCTAATATAATAACATTAAGTATATGTATGAGCAGTCGTAAGTTTAAATATTCAATTAATAATATTGATAATTAAAAATTAGCCTCTTGTCTGTGTGTATATCAATTAAGTAATTGCAGTTTATAAGAGATTGCTATATTGACATATCTGAATTAGAACTACATGTAATAAAATCATTTAAAGTATAAACTGTAGCTTTACATATGCAATGAACCAATTTGTAACCCCATTCTTACCTGCTTGTAGTACAGGCAGTGTTGAAGGTGACTCATTGGTTTTGGCTAATGAAGCGGGGATTTTTGATGGTCAGCGATTTAAAAGATTCTCTCTATAATGAGCGATCTCATTAATTTTAATGAACGGCAATACCTTTCGGATAACAGAAGATAGGCGTTTATCTTAAAATATTCATTTTCTAATTATTACAGAAATTAATTAGAACCTGGCAGGAGGAGATGGTAATGGAAAGCGTAGGTCATGTTAATACGTTAAGTTAGAGATTGGTTTGAAATGTATTGACAAATGCTTACGATAGTGTTTCATGTTAATCAACCCTAAAATTGGCAAAAAGCAGAGGTTGTCTTAAAACCTGTTTTAACTGTTTTTTGTATGAACAGTGAAGAAGGTCAGACTTAGTTCAGTCACTACAACACTGTACCATTCTAATATGTTAACAGTGGCCTGTATTTAGATGTAAATAACTGGAGCTTCCATTGAAAGCTTAAAATACTTCATAACAGATCAACGGAATAAAATAAAATTATTGAAGTATCTGAATTGGAAATAAACTGTTGAAAGAACATATTAAAAGTTTATTATAGGAGGCATAGCATTGACAATACCTAAAATATATTGTTAAGACACATTTGAAATAATGTTCATTTAATGTAATCAATTTAAGAATTAGTTCAGTTTCTCCAACAAAACAAAAAGTGTCTTTTAGACATTACAATATCAATTAAACCAAACAATATACATGTTTAGTTTATATAAAGATTTTACTGCAGTAATAAACAGAGGTAATTATTTGTAGAGAGAGCTGTGGAGTTTGAAAGTGAAATAAATAATTTTTTAAGATCTACAGTTTTTCTGTAGATGTTTGTATCCGACACAATATAATTCTGGAAGGACATTAGACCTTCAAAAGATAAAGCTTGGTCTTTGGCTCCTCAAAGCAGGATTCGGTGTTGGCTCTTGAAAGCGGGATTTGCCAACCTTGAATGATTCCCAATGGAAGGTGCTTTAAGAAAGACAGGAGTATGCATCTCATTATGTTATAAGAAAATAATGAGAGCTTAGTTATAAAAATTAGGAAGTATGATTTTTGGTATTATCTGAAAAGATTCTGGTCCAGGCATCTCTTGGATCGCCAAAAAATGACTTCATCTGGTGAGTTTGTAAAAATGCTTATAGTGGAGTTTCATATAATTAAAACATTAACCTTGGCAAGTAAACAAGGTGTGGAAACCTGCTGGTGCAGGCAACTTTTACCAACACAGAGAGGTCAGTTTTAGTTCAAGCATGGAACAAGTTCATATAAGTCTATTATATTTAACATGTTTTATTATAGCTTAAATTTAAATGGAAATAACTGAAATGACCACTGTATGTTTATTCAAAGGCTTGTGATAAACCCCTACAGTCTTTTTGTTCTACACTTTGTTAACACACATTTGTATATGAAGTTAAACTGACCCATTGACAACACACAGAAATGGTAACATAATATGAAGCTAAGAGGTTAATGGAATTAAACAGGTCTGGTGTTACATATTAGAAACATCTCTCATATATACACATATACCTGTATTGAATTTGATAGCAAGGACCCTGTTCACCTCATTTTTAGGGAAGGGTAGGGTGGAAGATAATGAACCATGAGCTCACATTCAGTTAATTTTGAAAACAGTTAATTTTTGGCCGGATCCTTCTAGAAAGTATAATTAACTCAAATATAGGAACTGTCAAGGCAGATTGATGACCAGATTTAATTGGGACTCCTGATGTATTCAATGGAGGTAAAATCCTATAAAAACCAAAGTAAAACCCCAGTCAAGTATCCCGTGACTTGTTAACTACAAGCTGTGTGGTCCATGCTCTGAGGGTCTCTGAAAAACTGAATGCTTTTTGGTCAAATTTAGAAGTCTCTGCCTTTTGAAGACAGTTCTTATTTTTAAATATATCCTACACTACACTTCTGAAGACTAAGACTATGATAACCATTTGTATTACTGTACTGAAGTGCTAATGCTGTTAAACCTGTAAAGGCACTGGAAACGCCCAGGCTGCCTATTAGCAGGGATCCAAAATGGCTTGCAACCACTTGATCCATTTTTAAAGCATTTAATAAACCGAAAGAGTACTGCTCTGATTCGTAAAACTTCTAATTAAATGATTCTGTGTGATTTTCTTGAATATTAAAAAGTTGTCTGGACATACAGTGGTTTGCAGAAGAATTCATCCCCTACCAATAATGTCACATTTTGTTGAATTACAAATAATGTGTTGTGACAGAAATTAATGAGTTCTGGTTGTAATTCTCCCTCCCAACCTGTGAGGGTGCTGAGTAGCGAAATCTTTGGACGGGCTGGCCTGACAGTTTATTTCCTGTTTAATTTCAATGTATTAAGCAATGTGACAACAGGAGCAGGCAACTCACAATGCCTGCATAGCCTACTTGTATCTTTGAACATAGCTAAACATTTGTCCACCACGATGCCAAAAAACAAATGATCCGGAGTCGCCGATACACAAACCACAGCATTGGATCAACAGCGGAGCATCTCCTTACTGATGCAGTCTCAAAGCATGGCTAATAATGTCTGTCACTGGTTAACGGTTAGAAGGAAGCCATAAAAATTATTGGAAACCGTCTTGAAGTGATCGAAAACTGGATCCACTTCCTTTATAGCACTTCCTAAGACAAGAACAAGCAAAGCAATGTCAGGCTCCTCCAATTCTCTTGCTGCTCAGAATGATGATCTAGACAAAATGCCTATACATCTTCAAAACTGCAATGTTCAATTCAACAGCTATAAAGTGTGAGTAGCGAAATCTTTTGACGGGCTGGCCTGACAGTTTATTTCCTGGGTCAGGAAGTCGGTCAGCCTGGAAGAAGGCGAGAATCTGTTGCAGGAACGTATTGACCTGGAAGGTAAATGAGGTAGCCGCTGCAGGCAGTAGAGTTAGCTGCAATCATTTACCAAGGAGTCATGCATGACAGCATAAAGGGGCAGGAGATTCGTAAATCTTTTCCTCGCTTGGTTTTTATTAAAAGACTGGAAGGTACAGTTAGTACATGTCTTGTTTGTTAATCACCAGACAGCTAAACAGCACTTCACAACAGTCACAAAATATACCTGTTATCACCAACCATGAGCACTAATACACACACTCCGGACTGGTGACTGTATTTAGTATTGTGGGGCAGATAAGGTGTTATTATTTGGGCTGTAAATCCTTTGTTATTATCTCTGCGAATTATACATTGTTGAGTATTGCTGGGGCTTATTCTTTCAGTCACCAGACCCAGATTAAAAAAAGAAAATAAAGCTTTCCAAACCTGATTACAATTGTCTGTGATTATTCCTGCACTGCATAACCTCTGCACCTGTTCACAATCAGCAGCCACATGTGTGCACAGTTTTTCAAACAAACTTTTTTTATTCAAAGCTGTAGTGGCTAAACTGAACACTGTTATATGAGGAGGAGGTTAAATGTCAGCAAAACTTTCAAAGAAAATGTACAAAATCAAAATGTACTGGTTGCATAAGTATTCAGCCCTTGAAGTCAGTACTTGGTAGACCAGCTTTTGCAGCAATTACTGCTATAAGTCTTTTTGGATAGGTCTCTACTAGCTTTGCACAGTAGAATGGTGACATTTTTGCGCATTCTTCACGGGAAAATTGCTCCAGTTCTGATAAGTTTGTTGGGGATCGTCGATGGACTGCAATCTTCAAGTCTCACCATAAATTTTCGATTGGATTCAAAGTCAGGACTTTGACTGGAACATTAATTCTCTTCTTGGTCAACTACTCCAGTGTGGCTTTGGCTTTGTGCTTCGGGTCATTGTCCTGCTGAAATGTAAATTTCCTTCCCAGTTTCAGAGTATTGGCTGACTCAAACAAGTTTTCCTCAAGGATTCGCCTGTACTTTGCACCATCCATTCTCCCCTCTATCCTGACAAGCTTCCTAGTCCCTGCTGAAGAGAAGCATACCCATAACATGATGTTGCCACCACCATGTTTGACAGTTGGAATGGTCTTGATTGGGTGATGTGCAGTGTTGGGCTGGTGCCAGGAGTGATGCTTGGAATTTAGACCGAAAAGTTACATTTTTGTCTTTTTTGACCACAAAACCTTTTTCCACATGTCTGCAGTATCATCTACATGCTTTTTCACAAACTCCATACGTGCTTTAAGATGAGGCTTTTTGAGTAATGGCTTTCTTGCCATCCATACAGGCCAGCTTTGTGTAGGGACCAGCTTATTGTTGATGTGTGAACACTGACTCCCATCTCAAACACAGAACTTTGCAGATCTATCAAGGTCATTGTTGGCTTCAAAGTGACATCCTGAACCAATTTCCTGCTTGCCCGGCTGCTCAGTTTGGGAGGATGACCTGTTCTGGGTAGTGTCTGGGTGGTATGATGCATCTTCCACTTCTTAACGATTGACTTCACTGTGCTAAGAGGGATAATCAGCACCTTGCTTGACTTGTTTCGAAAGCTCCTTGGTCTTCAAACAAATCATTTGAACCTGAGCTGATTTAGGGCTGCAGTAACAAAGGGGTTGAATAGTTATGCAACTGAGATTAATCTGTTTTTCTCTTTAAATCTTATTTATATTCTATATGCATTTTTTAACTTTATCAATGTACAGTAGTTTGTGTAGATTCTACATGTAAAGTCTAATTTGACAGCATCGTGGACTACGCTCAGGTGCAAACAAAATATGAAAACTTTGCAGGGGGGTGAATACTTTGGCAAACCACTATATAGCTTGGACCAGTGCACGAACAAAACCAATTACAGGAGTTTTGAACATCTCTGTCCTCCTATGACAGAAATACAATGACCTTGGTTGTAAATCTCCCTCCCAACCTATGAGGGTACTAAGCAAGGATAGAGTTCTTTTGACAGGCTGGCTTGACAGTTCTTTCCCTGGGTCGGGAGGTCGGTCAGTCTGGAAAAAGGCGAGACTCTGCTGCAAGAACGTATTGACCTGGAAGGGAAACAATGTAGCAGCCACAGATTGAAAAGGCAGCTGCATTTGTTTACCAAGGGGTCATGTGTGACAGCATATAAGGGGGATGGAGAATCGTAATCTGTTCCTGCATTTGGTTATTAATAAGTGACCTGGAAGGAACTGTATTTGTGTGGTGAATAATCGTGAGTGTTTGTTGTGTTATATCTATTGTTGGGACCAAAGCAGGGATTATAAATGTAAGTAATACATGCCGCTGTATTACTTACCAGCATTATTATTTGCTGTTTGTTTCGCCATCAGGCACTGATAGAAGGAAATAAAATAAACAAACCTTTTTCACCTGGATTACACTTGTCTGTCTGTTCTTTGATCACCTGCACCTGCACACTATTAATCACTTTGTCACACCTCCTTAAACGTCTCCCCTGGGTTTAAAAGTGCGCTCAGAGCATATATACATAAATATAAATAAAAAGTGCGATTTCTGACAGTGACTACATTTGTTTACTTAGGCGCACATGTGCCTAAAAAAAGTTAACATAGAGCCCTGCTTACAACAGGTTTCAAGACTTGGATGAAAAATGCTGGTAAGTTTCGGTTTATAACTACCTATGCTTAATATTAAAAATGCTTTGATTGCATGTTTGTTACATTTTTGTTGTTGTGGTTGTTTTGTTTTATTATTGCTATCTTACTTATTGAACACTATTATATTAAATCCCTCTAATAATTGTTGGTCACAGCTTACTGGTGGATTGTGGGGCCCATTGAGTTCCACCAAAATGTATTGCAGTGTTTGGTGTATTGGCCACCACTGTACTAACTTGTAGACACAGCTAACCAACATTAACTCAGGCTTTAACTCAAATTCAGATCTAACTTTGGGACAAAACTGTTTGCATGGTGTCTCTGTGAAAGAATATTGAAATGTGAAGAAGACCCAAGGGTGAAGTTCATGGTGAAAGACAAAATAAAGGTAATATAACAATGACATCAATCTCTGCTATCTATTTGTTTAATTTCAATGTATTAAGCAACGTGACAACAGGAGCAGGCAACTCACAATGCCTGCATAGCCTACTTGTATCTCTGAACATAGCTAAACATTTGTCCACCACGATGCCAAAAAACAAATGATCCGGAGTCACCGATACACAAACCACAGCATTGGATCAACAGCGGAGCATTTCCTTACTGATGCAGTCTCAAAGCATGGCTAATAATGTCTGTCACTGGTTAACGGTTAGAAGGAAGCCATAAAAATTATTGGAAACCGTCTTGAAGTGATCGAAAACTGGATCCACTTCCTTTATAGCACTTCCTAAGACAAGAACAAGCAAAGCAATGTCAGGCTCCTCCAATTCTCTTGCTGCTCAGAATGATGATCTAGACAAAATGCCTATACATCTTCAAAACTGCAATGTTCAATTCAACAGCTATAAATAGCTCTTCTTGTTTTTAATCAATTCAATGTCTAAAAAATGTGTTTTACTTCTAATGCATTTTATTTTTTAATTTTAAAAAGTTCTAGGGACAATTTTTTTTAGGTCAGTCTTGGAAGGATATTTAATAAAAAAACGTTATTTTTTTAAAATTCTATTTAGTTAATTAACCCATTTTATAAGCGCAGTAAGTGTGGTTTGTACTGTAATGTCACCACTTCCCAGGCGGTTGAACCTGGGCAGTCGTGCATACAACACACACGCTGCCGTGCCTTATTGCTTACTCAACAGAGTTGGTTGACAAAACTTATATTAGCAAGTACTCTCAATGTCTAACTCTGTTATTCTAGTTTAACAATCCAGCTTCACACAACATAACAGCAACTCTCTTAAAACTTAGATACATCAACTTTTTAAAATTGTTTCTGTCAGTTTCAGCAACATCCTGCCAATAAAACACACAACAGGAACATAAGAAGTACTACGAAAGAGATAGATCAGCTAGTAGTGCTCTTCATGATATTTCAAATGGAAAAATATTATTTTCACATCAGCAACCAGAAATACATGCATCTCATCACAAAGACAGAAAAACAATAACAAAAAACAAATATAAGTACTTTACAATGTGTGCCTGTGGCGAGGTGCCCCCTCCCTGTCCCTATTGTTTTATATGGTTTATTGTTGTATGAATGGTGAAAAGCCTGCATTGTTGTTTGCAGCACAGAAGAAAAGCCGCCACAATTATTTACTATGTTATGTTTGATTACTCATGGGAATGCGTGACCGATCACCTAGCGATTATTGAACTGGTTGACGGTCATGCACAACTATCAAAACTTGTGAGGAATGTGGCTAGGAGTTGATCATTTAATTATCTAATTAACTCCCAGCCACAGGATATAAAGCCTGGCTATGCCAGGTAAAGGGGAGAGTGTTCCAACCAGCATACAACTTTTATTATTGTGTTTGTTTTGTTTTGGACAGTGTGCCGTTTATTTTAACTGTGTTTGCTATTTAAATAACCTGAGCGCATTAGCAAATTGTTTTGCCTCACGGTACCTTTGTTTGTGTTTCTCTTCCTGGTTCTGATGTCACCACTGTAGCCAACTTGCCACCTATGGAGTCAGAAGAAGGACAAACAATGCCAGGGTCAGACCAGTTACTGCAGGTGTTTTATTTATTTATTTATTTATTTATTTTTGTGAAGAAAAAAAAAGGATTACAAATATAAAGAGAGTAATTTTGTTTTGAAGAGAAAAAAAGAGGCTCACCACTGGAGGAAATGCTCCGAGGTTCCAGCGGGCTGGTGCAGGCGATGTGAATAGGGGTGCCCCTATGCACTACCTGTGTCGGTTTGGTCACAGCAGCTGCTAGAGCCAGAGAAGGAGGAGCTGCAGCTGCTTAAGCCTGCACCGCCTTGGGCTGCCGAGCCTGCGTCGCCTGAGGAGTCCTGCTCGCTGTCGCCTGGGGAGGCTAGTTTGCCACCTCCTAGGGATGCCTGCACAAATCCACCCGGGGATGCCATTCTGTCATCACATGGGGCATTGTTGAATCCAGCAGAATCCTACATTTGCGCTGCTGTAAATTCTGGGGCCGGAGCCCAAGAAAAGGCAACGACTGGCTACAGAGCCTGGTCTTGGGCAGGGGCTCCCTCCCGAGTACTCCTCTGGAGGGTCCGGAGCTGTCACTGTCAGAGGGGCTGGTGCTGCCTCTGTCACTCCCTTTTGCCTTACAGGGGGGACTGGAACCACCTCTGCCTGGGGGTCCGGAACCACCGCTGTCTGGCGGTTTAGAACCAACACTGCTAGAGGTTCTGGAGCTGCCGCCTCCCGAGGGTCTGCACTTGCAGTTGCCTCCCTAAGGGTTGATCCTTCCCTGCCCTGTCCCACACTGCCTGGGTTTGCCTGTCCCACACTGCCTGGGGATACCTGTTCGCCGTCATCTGGGTTCACCTGCTTGCCACGGCCCGGGATAGCCAGTTTGCTGCCACCCCGAGTAGCCATTTTGCTGCCACCCAGATTGCCACCAGTGAGCCACTTGAAGCCACTGTTCTTGGCCTGAGACTTTGTGTGAGACTTTTGGAGTTTTAACCCTTTGCGGTCTATTTATTCAGCACTTGCCAGGTGCATTTTTCAGAGTAAAACAGGTTTAAAAGGCACTGAATTGCAAAAGGACACTCAGTACTGTATCTCCAGTTAATAATCGTCTTGACCATGCTCCAAGGGATATTCAAGGCCTTTAATATTTTTTTATGCCCATCCCCTGATCTGTGCCTTTCACCAACTTTGTCCTGGAGTTCTTTTGAAAGCGCCTTGGTGCTCATGGTTGAGTCTTTGCTTTGAAATGCACTACCCAGCAGAGGGAACCTACAGGAACTGCTGAATTTATCCTGAAATCATGTGAATCACTACAATTTAACACAAGTGGAGGCCACTTGAGTATGATTTTGAAGGTTACACCTGAGCTAATTTAGGATTGCTATTATTGACACTTATCCAACCAATCTATTTCAGTTTTTATTTTTAATTAATTTTCTACAAATTTCTAGAATATTTTTTTCACTTGGAAGTTGTGGGGTAGAATGTGTAGATAAATGAAAAAAAAAAAAAAAAAAAAGGTCCAGATATTAAGTTGTTTTCGAAAGCTTTTTGAAATGTAGACTTTCTATAGGTACTGTACATATATAGTGTGTAAACAGGTATATGTACATACAAAACTGTAAAAATGAAAGTAGGCAACACCAACAATACACCCACAACACAACCCGCTGCTCGCAGATCCCCAGGAACCCTATTGGCTCACACACACACACAAGGGCACATTTGCATACACACTGACCAATTGTTCAGACTCTCGGTCCCTCGCAAGCAGCTGACTGGCAAAACCGAACACAAAGCCAACAAAGACCCCTCTCTCATACAGCTGCACTGTGCACGTGACACCCTAGGCAGCACGCCAGCACTGCGTAGACACGAAACGCGCTTCCACTCACAGACTCACATGCAACATGCAGTAATGCACTATTTACAAGATAAGAGTCCCGGTCCCCCTGCAAGTTCAGTGTAGCTCACAAAAAGTCTCACTTGATGATACTGCGAGATCCGGACGATGATATATATATATATATATATATATATTATATATATATATATATATATATATATATATATATATATATATATATATATATAATATAATAATTTGTATTATAACCAATATAAGTTTAATATAAGATATTATTATATGCTTGAGCAAGATTACTCCACACACACACACACACACACACACACACTGAGGCTCCGGCTCTATCAGTCCCCTCACATACAGAGAAGAGAGTGGATCAGATGAAACAAAAGTCTGCCAATCTGAAATGACTGGGTCACTAGAATATATTGAACTTACATTCATGAAGAGATATTATTTACATTTTTTTGAGTGCTCTAGTAATTATAACTATTTTGAGTACTCTAACCCACCCCTAGTTCTGACGTCACCACTGTAGCCAACTTGCCACCGTGCCTCTTACCCAACAACAGCATTTGCACCCCGCTTCTCCAGGAGTACCTGTACCATATCCAGGACATACTTTATTAGTCCAGAGCAGTGACTATAATTTTAGGTTAAAGGGTTTATCACAGTGGTGAATGAATGGTTATTTAATTATTCTTGTTTTGTTCACTTTTTGCACAAATAATTGAAGCCTTGTTGTATACTGGTTTAAGCGTGCATAAGCTGTTTTTTATGGAAGACCATTTGGGTCAAAAACGCGTTATTTAGAACATGTTTCAAATATTTACTACATGTATTAATATGAATTGAGCATGTGTTGTAATTCTGATTATTACACTTCCTAATTTGGCCAATCAGATCACTGAAAATGAAATAAGAGCCAATGAATTTAAAGAATACAGTACTTGTAATAAATTATCCAATTAAAAGTTGCCTTACATTTGAAACTGAGAACAACAAAAAAAAGTCTGGGTACCTTGTTAATATGAATTGAATTGTGTAACAGTTAACATTGTCTTTCTCAAAAAGTCGTTGTCTTGTCTTTCTCATATTCTCAGATTTCCAGATTGAAAAATCTGGGCATATTTTTTTTCTTCAATTCAATGATTCCACAAAACAGTTTAAGTAACTGTATAAAGAACATACTACAAGATATACTGGAAGACCCCTCAGACTGTTTGCACTCCTTTTGTTGACTGGTGGGATAAAATTACAGTTGTTGGGAGAAAGAAACAAATGCAATGATAAACCACGTAAACTCTTTGCTCCCGAATGCAATTCTGTGCATTCTGTCAATGTGTTCATAGTCATGTACTTTGTTCATGTCTTAGTTTATTGCTCAAGATTTTGATGTGTGAACAGTGAACAGATGGCCATTGAGATGTCTGTGTTTTTAATAGCACCAGTGTCATATTTCTGTGTTTTTATCTGCACCAGTGTAGCCAATACTGTTCATCCCAAACCCATCTGCTGTTTTGCCTTAGGCTCTGAAACTGTGGCTAAATCAGGAATGAAGCGTTCACAATAATTAACAAGACCTAGAAAGCCTCGGAGCGCAGCAGCTGTTTCTGGTCTGTGTGTATTCTTGACAGCATTCACTTTGGCTCTGGCTGCTCCAATCCCGTTTTTTGGACAGAACGTGGCCCATGAATTCCATCTCAGACATTCTGAAATGAAATTTTTCACATTTTAATGTCAATCCTTTTGTTTGTAGCATCTGTAGTACTTGGTGTGCATGATCATCGTGTTCCTCCCTAGTTTTTCCATATACAATGATGTCATCTGAAATGTTATGGACCCCTTGAATTCCCTACAAAACCTGTCTGATGATGTGCTGGTAAGTCGAGGGTGCTGTAGCGGTAAAAGCCTTTGTAGGTTACAAATGTAGTGAAACTGTGTGAGTGGTTCCAGCTCAATCCGGTGACAGACCCATTTTTGGTCTAACTTTGTGAACACTTCAGCCCCAGTCACGTCTTCCAGGATTTTGTCTATTGTGAGAATTGGATGCCTTTTGTGGATTACTGCTTCATTCGCACACCGCATATCAACACAAGCACGAACATCTCCACTTTTCTTTGGTACTACTTCCAATGGAGAGACCCAAGGGATGGGCCTTTCGACCTTTTTGAACTTGCCCATATCTTCAAGTTGCTATAGCTTCTCTTCTGCAGCCTTATGAATGCTGAACGGTAAGTGATGAACAGTCTGTGCCACCAGCGTGATACTTGAGTCGATATGTATGCATAGCTGGAAATCTTTTAGCTTCTTCAATCCTTTGCAACATGCTTTCTACTTGTTTTGGAGCTGTGCTCAGTGTTTTTAGCAGCATATTGACTCTCACTTGAGCCCTATGTACAAAAACACCTAGTGCAGTTTTTGTGTCTTTGCTTAACAGTGGCATTTATGCTCCTTCAAATACTAAAATGCCTGCATTGACAACCTCTGAAGCATTGGGTACCTGTATTGCTGCATGAAATGTTCTACATGCATATAGCTTCTTCACAGTTGGTGTAAGCTGCATATAGCTATTAGCTTACAAACTGCTCCATACTGCTGTACTAATTATGTTGCAGCTAGCCCCTGAGTCAATGAGCATTGTAACAGGTTCCCCTTGATAAGAGTTAGCATTTCCTCATCTGCTGATACACTGGGTAAAGTAAGTACATATTCACCATCAGAATCAGCAGCACATTTGGACATAGTGGGTTGGTTTGCAAATTAATTTTATCTTTAATTTTCATTCTGCACATTGATTCAAAACATCCTTCTTTACTGCACTGATGACACTGTTTTCCTATCTTGATATTTATTTTTCACTATCTGTGATATAAACACTGCCATTTAATACTGTGTGAAACGAAAACTCAACAGTTCTTGTTCAATTGTATATTAGTGAAGATTTTTGTACATAAAGGTCGTCATGCTTTCATATATTTCTACTTTCAAATTAAAAAATATATTAGAACGAGTCAGACAATTTCTGTGTTGCAGGACTTGTCTGCTCAGTTTGTCTCATCTGGCTTTTATGTTACATGTATTGTAAGGAGAGTGGGTCATGCTGTTACTTAGCATGGGAATGGAGAGTGAGTGCATGAGTGGGGAGAATGTGATGGTGTTGCTGTTTTTTTGGGGGTTGCAGAGCATGGGTGTGACTGATTGATGAGCTGGACAGCAGTGGGAGGTTATATAAAGGGGGGTGTGCATGAGCCTGGGGACTGGAGACAGTCCAGCGCTGAACTTGAAATAGGAACTGTGGGTGCAACCGGAGAGAATATGAAGTGAAAGTGCCAAGACTAAAACTTGGGGTTATTTTGGTCAAGTGAATTCCGGCCCCTGACAGGAATTCTCTGTAGTTTCAAATAAAACAAACATTTTGAGAATTCAACACCATCTCCCCTAGTACTGCTTCCTAAACATGAAAACTTTACAATATACCAAATGAACTTGCATCAAAAACACAAGTCAAGTTAGTAGAAACAGTTGGAGCAACTTTGGCCAAATTGGTTTTACAGTTGTGAGTATTTGTTTGGTGCTGGTCAAGGTTGCCCCAATGGTTTCTTGAAACTTGGCTTGTGTTTTTGATATCTCCACTTTAAATGGCTGGGCACTTTTGATAAATTGCCATTTTTTCACATTTCCAGTGTGTTTTTGTTTCAGATTTATTTATACACAAGGTAACAAAAGGGTTATGCACAAAAAATGTCTTGCTTGGTCCCAAAGGCCTGTTTTGTTGTATGTCTCTGCTGCTAATATAATTGTAACAAAATCAGTTATATGTACATATACACAAAGCAATTTTCTGACTATGCTAGGTGCAGTTGATGGGAATTATGAATGGAGTCAGAAAAGGGCTTCACCTCTCTAATTTTAGATGTGTAGGCTGTCATTTTGTACTTTGAGTTATGTATTGAAAACAGGGCAACAATGCAATCAGTCTAAGGAGTAAAGTACCACCAGCCTACCTCCATTAGTATTGTATTCCCGGTGTACAGCTTTTACTGATCAGTATATCATTTAAACAGGTTCATTCTTACAGTACAGTACATGTGCAATGCAGTTCCTTGCCAAATGAGGATCATTGCTAACCTGCAGTAGCTTGGTCCAACAAAATATGTTTTGGCATTTTCCCATTTGTGGAGAATTTATGTAAGCAAAATGTTCTTTTGGCAGGGTGGAACTCTTCACTAGACAATCTTTAATTGGCCCTTATTAAATTAATGCAGTCTTGTGTGTTTCTCGCAGTTGGTTTGTTTGCCAGGGTCGGATTCCTCAGTACTAAATCCTCAATGTAAGAGTTTCAAAGAACATGCTCTTCAAGCCAAAATACTTGAGTAGTTTTTTTTTTTATCCTGATAGAAACCCATTCGCATGATGCTCCATTGAAGAGTGAAGTACTGCTAGCCAACTCAAAGTGCAGCAAAGTCACTGTGTTCACGTAACAATTTACATTATAATTATGAATACCACGCTAGTTTGAATTCTTGGCACAGCCCTGTTGCGGGAATATCCAACATTTGGAAATTGCAAAAAGTCATATGATTTGGATTTTGACGAAGATATTATTTGTAGGCACAAAAGCACAACATTGTTTTAAACAAAGGGCTGACTATGTTACAACCGTGAAAAGAGTATTTGTTACTGAAATCAGATTACTTTTGGCTCAAAACAAATCCAAGCTGGTTTAATCCAGGGCTGTGGTACTTTCTCAGACTACCTTGTAGAGTACATAGACACCATTAGAGAGGTTTACAGTATGTAGATTGAGTAGCAAGAGAACAAGCAAATGAGTTTACTTTTCCTTATTATTTCCTGGCTGAAAATGAACGCAGGCTTACTTTGAACAAATCTACAACCAATTTGACAGTCTCAGCATCTGCTGGATTTGAAACGGGGTGCAACACTCTCGATTTGAAATAAATCACTGGTTAGATTTCTTTTGAAGTGTGTACTCTTTATTGATTATGTTCTGTGATTGTTCTGGGTGTGAAAATAACTTGCTTGAAGTGCAGCCAAGTGCAATTGTGTCCAGGAAGCCTGTATACATGTGTAAGGTTCAGGTTATGTTGCACGGGTGATTTAAGATGTATATTTGTATTTGGGAATGGGGATTGCACAAATTAGTTCACGTGCAGACTGTGCCGGGATTCAACTTGAAGGTGAAGTAAACTAAGACGAATTAGGGGGTTGGTGTGTTCAGAGGAGGAACGAGAGTCATGACTCGGGAGGTGAAGTAAACTAAGACAAATTATAATTGCTATTAATTCTGGGTTTATACCAGCGTGATACTTGTGTATTTCATGTCTGTTTTGGACAATGTGCTGTTTTCTTTTGTGTGCAGTGCTTTGTTTTGTTAAATCTTTTTTTTTTTTTTTTTCTATATAATTAGACTCATGCATCAGCACTTCACTCACAGTATTGTTACTTGTCTACTTCCTGATCTGATGTCACCACCAGTCATCCTGGTCACAACATGACAATTTTAAAATGACAGGTCCGATCAAAGCTAATGAAATATTGAGAAAAACAGCTGCAGGCAGTGGATTAGAATCTCTTTTTTTATATCATTATAATTGTGTGGCCTTACCTACTATAAGTGATTCTGAAGACTGTGCACAGGTTTGCCTTTACAATTCAAACCAGCCTCCTCTGAGTAGGTCTCATCACAGAGCAAACCCAAGCACAAGTCTCTCTCAAGACTACTGATTGGCTGATTGAGTTTCAAGCATGGTACTTGCAGCGACAAAGTTTTCAGATATGTTTTGATTTGCATGAGTTTATTTGTTGAACAACAAGCCATGTTCTCTCATCTGACTGAAAAGTAATTCAATAAATAACGTGGCGAAGTGATTAAAAATCCATGTTAGCCAGAGAATAAAGAAAGCTTTATTCTCTGGGTTTATCTTGGGGTTATTTTGTTTTCTTTGTTTGTGTTTACAAGTGTCAACTATCTATGTGTGGGAAATTAATAAAATAAATACTGTGTTACACTGCATATCCTGTCTGCAGCCTGTAAATAAGGTATACCTCGGTCACACTGCCAGAATACATAAATGAAGTACAAGTTGATTTAGGTGAGCCTATTAAATATTATTTAAATGCATTTTGTTCTAGTATCAATTCATTCTTCCTCTGTGATTATGTCCCACCCCCACAGGACAAGAGATACACCTTTCTGATAATAGTAAAAAGTGAAAATGTTCATTACATTGGCAGGTGGTACTGCTGAACACATTTGTGCTCTTCATGGTTACTATACTAGTTAATTCAAAGTCCCAGTCAAGTTATGTCACTTTTGCAATTCACTTTTGCACTTTAAAAGGGAGCAGAAATAATGAGTGCAGGTTAATGAGCAAGTGTGGTCAACTGCTAAGTACACAAACACTATTTGCACGTTGTGGTGTTGCTTACTGCTATACGTACACATCTCATCAGCCGAGTATATATCAAGTGCCTGAAAGTCAGTCTTTTCTCCTGGTGACAGCCCAAACATCATCAGACCCCTAGCCCTCTGCTTTCACTAATCATGTTAGTGTTTGTCATGGGAAACTGGTTCTACGATCTTTCTACACAAGAGCCACTGAGTGTCTCCTGTCTGTAACATTCTAATTACAAACAGATCCTTTGTTGCATAATTAACACAGTTAATGTTTACTGATTAAAATGTTAGGACACTTTAGTTTCTAGTTCGTCCAGTTCACTCTGGCAGTAGTATTCCAGGTTACAAGTTTCTGCCTATGTGACAGATGAAAAGTCCCAACACCACTTCATCATTATACTTTCCTCATTGCAGGAATGCTTGTTTCGGACATGCTTGAGGGAGGAACAACCTTCTTCCAAAAACAATATTTTCACATCCATATAATTTTCTGTTTAAAAAAATTGCATACATACGTTTACAATCACTTTTTGGCATTTTAAGTTGTTTCACTGAACATGACTTCCATGCACTTAGAGATGAAATATAAGATGCAATAAGTGACACTGCAGAGGGGAAAACCGATCACAGAACTAGAGATGCAGCAATTAATCAATACATCAATTATTGATCATTTGTCCTTGAATTTCCCAAGCTTAGAGGTAACTCGAGGGATCAAATCCCCCAAAAACACTACTCAACACAACCACTTAGCATGTTTTGCCATCTTCTCTTTTGTGAAGAACTTAGGAAAGCCAAATGTCATTTAGCTGTGTGTCCCTCTTGAGCAGAGATTCTTGAATTCACCCTAAATTGTGCTTCTAAAATGAACACAGGGTTTATGTGTTTCTCACAGTTGTTTGCCAAGATTGTATTTAACAATATTAAGAGCTCAATATTCTAGTTTCCAGGAATATTACCTATGTAAGTAGTCTTAATCTTTATCCAGATAGAAACCCAATCACATAACTTTGTGTGTGCACCCATAATGATTGACTCAGTTTGGCCCCTCTTCCTATCATATCCTAAAGCTATGAAAGCATTCCGGTAATCCTATGACATCCATACAATAAATGCACACAAGAAAAATAATTATCACTTTTTGAAATCACTACTGTGGTATTATGCCTTTTTTTCAAATGGCTCAGGATGCAAATATAGCCTTCATCCATAATCTTTATTTAACATCATGTAATCAAAGAAACTAAAAAAATATATCGCAAAATTCAATGAGCTCTTCCATCAGCTTTGAGGGTGGCAGTTTATCTTTAATATTCTCAGTAATGGGGTTTGTAGCCCACAGGCGTGTAGCAGCTTGTTCCATTTTGAGTTCAGGAAAGTATTACATTTGTTGAGTAGACTAGACAGATGCGCTGCCAGCTGTGGTCTGATTATGTCAATGTCAATGTTTCGTTCCTGAATGAAAAAATGTAAGAGCTCAAAAACATATCAATAGTGCCCCCACAGACATAAACGTTAGAGTTGTAGTTTCCTTTTGAATGCGTCAATTCTTTCACGCTGGGCAATAAAAAATGACTGTTCCCACCTTGCATAGTTTTATTCAACTTATTCATTTCATTTAATGTGTCTGAAAGGTAACCCAGTTTGCCAATTCTTCCAGCACTTCAGCAAGTTCGGGTGTCTTATCAGCTAAGAAAGTACGTAACTCTTCCTTGAGATTAAATATAAGGGTAACCATTCTGTCTTGCGATCCATCTCACCTCTATATGCATATGCAAGGAATGACGCACTATGCCGACTTCCTTACAAAGTGCAACAAAACACCTGGAGTTTGTTACTCTGGATTTAATAAAATTACAGAGTGTTACCGCTGTTTTCAGAACACTGTGAAGATCTGGTTCAATATTTTTCACAGCAAGCGCCTCTCAGTGTAAAAAACAATGTGTACAAATAGCACGAGGTGCAACGGCTTTTATTTTTAGAAATAAATGTCTGTAGATTCATAGCAAAATCATTGTCACGCTGCCGATCAATGCAATGTGAAACTAGGTCTTCTGACATAAAAGTGATCTGTCATTTGACATTGGTATTTTTGTCAGTTCCTTGGGCTTCTGCTCTCCAAATATTTTTTACAATTTCAATGACACACAGCATTATCAACTCCTCAGCA
This sequence comes from Polyodon spathula, assembly GCF_017654505.1. Lineage (NCBI taxonomy): Eukaryota > Metazoa > Chordata > Actinopteri > Acipenseriformes > Polyodontidae > Polyodon > Polyodon spathula. Next base: position 25,228,214 of record NC_054544.1, on the reverse strand, counting down.
ATCGCATGCGATTTTCTGTGCCGCTACTGTATGATGATGGACAAGCTTTTTATCTGCAGTAGTCACAGATTTCATTATGGCCTTACTACCAAGAAGTTCCTTAACCTTTCACTCCAATTAAATGTTGCTTGTTTTTACATATTTCATGCTTGGTAATTAAAATGTCTCTAAATTGGAGTGTCAAACATTAATTAGACAGTATGTATGCACAAATTACACACTGCGGTTGAGGTACATCTCCACTTCCATTAAAAATAAAACTGAAATAAAAGTAGCTGTCTTCAGTTTCTTAATTTTGCAGGGTTAATAACAGCTTTGTTTTTTTACTCACACCACCACCTCCTTGCTGTTCTTCAGCCCTTATGATTGAACTTGCTGAAAGAAGTTCTGTATCATCATTCTGTGAGTTTTGTTGTTTTGATGCTGATGGTGGAATTAAAAATGTATCCATAGCTGGTATTTACTGTGTTTCCAGTAATTTTTCCTCTGCTTTGTAATCTGTCGTGCTCCTGCTGAAATAGCTCTATTACACCTGAGAACGTGTTCATTTCTGCGCATGCTTATCACATGCTGAAGCTAATCATGAGTATGCAATGAAAATACCACACTGGTTTATTTTTGGAGACCCCTTGAAACCTCCTCAAGGCCCCAAGGGGGCCGCAGAACCCCAATTGAGAACCCCTGTTCTAGAGAGATGTAAAAAAGAAACCGACAGAGGGGTTCTTTTTCAGCTTATACTCGTCTAACTTTTTTGTAAAGGGAGAAAAATTCATTAGCAGTGTTTGAGAGACCTTGGATTGTATTACTTTCGTTTGGTTTTAGGTTTCTCAAATAAAACAAGTTACATGTAAAAGTTAAGGGTAACAGAGCCTTCATAACAAAGTTTACAAACGAGAGGAGGCCATTCGGCCCATCCTGCTCGTTTGGTTGTTAGTAGCTTATTGATCCCAGAATCTCATCAAGCAGCTTCTTGCAGGATCCCAGGGTGTCAGCTTCAACAACATTACTAGGGAGTTGGTTCCAGACCCTCACAATTCTGTGTAAAAAAGTGCCTCCTATTTTCTGTTCTGAATGCCCCTTTGTCTAATCTCCATTTGTGAACCCAAGTCCCTTGGGTCGCATTGTCAATACCTTTTAGAATTTTGAAAGCTTGAATTGGTCACCGCGTAGTCTTCTTTGTTCAAGACTGAATAGATTCAATTCTTTTAGCCTGTCTGCATATGACATGCCTTTTAAACCTGGAATAATTCTGGTCGCTCTTCTTCGCGGTGACCAGAACTAAACACAACATTCAAGATGAGGTCTTACTAATGCATGGTACAGTTTTAACATTACTTCCCTGGATTTAAATTCAACACTTTTCACAATATATCCAAGCAGCTTGTTGGCCTTTTTTTTATAGCTTTCCCACATTGTCTAGATGAAGACATTTCTGAGTCAACAAAAACTCCTTGGTCTTTTTCCATAGATTCCTTCTTCAATTTCAGTATCTCCCATATGATATTTATAATGCACATTTTTATTTCCTGCATGCAGTACCTTACACTTTTCTTTATTAAATGTCATTTGCCATGTGTCTGCCCAGTTCTGAATCTTGTCTAGATCATTTTGAATGACCTTTACTGCTGCAACAGTGTTTGCTGCCATTCTTATTTTTGTGTCGTCTGCAAATTTAACAAGTTTGCTTACTATACCAGAATTTAAATCATTAAAATGTAGATTAGGAATAGCAGAGGACCTAATACTGATCCCTGTGGTACTCCACTGGTTACCTCACTATGAAACACGCAATAGTGCTATCGATTAAGTGTCATTCATATAAACACATGAAAACTTCCAACAAGAAAATAAAGATTCTGAAAAGACATGAACATTTCAGACTTTATTGCAGTATTAGAACATTCAGTAATAAAAAAAGTCATTTTATTATTTAACAAGCCAGAAACTATTTATTGATTATCTTTTAACTTATAAAAGAAATGCTATACCATATAACCAAGGTGTACAAGGCAAGGTTCAAATATTTATATACATTTTAAGAAAATGTAACCAAATCTACAAGAGATTTGCAATACAGAGTTTGAAGTGTACATCAAAGAAAATAATCTCTATTTTTACGCCCCATTTCAGCGCAGTGGAGCAGACCCCAGCTCCTACTGCCCAATCGTCAATGACTGTTTTGAGTGAATCAACAACAGAGGCCTGATTTGAATAATTTCTACACTCCACCATTTTGTGATATAATTTGTGTTAACTATAGCAGAGATAAACAGCTAGAGAAAAAAAAAAAAAAAAAAAAATTTGAGACTTAATAGAAAATTAGGTTACTCCTCTACAAACTGCTTATATTAACATAAAATGTGTCACTATTGAGCAAAGTAATACAATTACTTAAATTAAACTGCTATTACTAAAAGGTTCTTGCAGAATGGGCACATTCTAAAACAACTTTAATCCTATTCCTTATTAAACAAAACAATATTTTCTTTGAGTGAAGCAGGACTGTATGCAGTATAAAAAGGTGGCTACTGCCTTTTTAGTGCAAATAGTTAAGAATTGTGTCAATGCTCCACATTCCCTCCTACATACTATGTAATACTGGGCTGAGGCAGCGATCCAGCCACTGTGCCTAAAGATCACAACCACGGATCTTGGCTGTTGGGATCACTTTGACTGCCATCGATTCAGTAGAGCAATGCCGATAAGGCAGTGGTCTATTTGCGGAAACGTTTGAACAGCGGGTGAATGTTTTTCCCAAAGGACACCCTGCTCCTAGAAGCGTGGTATTCCATGTAAACATTGTCGTCAGCCCCAGACATGGAGCTCATCGTGCCAGGACGCCGATAAACCTAAAACAAGAAAATTAATCTTAACACACACAATTATTCTTAGCTTAGAAAATGCTTAATATAAGTTTAGCAGTTACTACCTGCAATCTTGTTCAAGTATTTATATATGAAATCAGGTGTATTGCCCGTGTACTCTTGAACTGTTTTATCAGGACCCACTGAAATAATCAGTTTATCGCCGTCCTTTGACGATTTTAGTGGGTCCTAGTAACAGATCATTCTTTCTGTATCAAGGCAAGAATTGTTCGTTTTAATTGGTTAAAAATGTGTTATTAACATTTCAAACTAATTAAAACTCCCTTGTACTGTATATGTAAATTTTAATAGATTAAAAACATTTGCGATTAATATTTCAGATCAATTAAAAAATTCCCCTGCACCCCCTTCCTACCAGGGATTTTCCTCCGAACTCTCCCTGCACGATCTCCTCCTCAGCGTCCAGATCAGAGGCAGCCAGGACTTTCTGGAGGAGCTGCTGCTGTTCATCTCGAGAGGAGAACATCAGATCATCCTCTTCCATCCCTGCCATGCGAGTGATCACCTACAGAGGGATCAAAACTACAACATAAATATTTCCATCTTGGGACTGTATGTGTTTGTTACATCATGTTGCCAGATAGTAACAGTAGGCTGCAAAGTAAGTATATCTGCCTCCGGAATAGTCGATATTAAGGTCTTTACTGAAGGTGTATTTAAATGTCAAAGAACACAGACACATTACCCAATCCTGGGGTTGCTTAACTGAAGTTTAACTGTAGTTAGGAACAGTTAAATTTTGTATGTTTCTTGCTAGTTTTTGAATGCTAAAATAAAAGGGTGTGCCTATACTCAATGTTTGAGAAATTCCCTTTAAATGTTTTAAAAGAGCAAGATTTAACCTCTTAAAAAAAAAAAAAAAACACACACACACACACATCCCCCAGTATGAATGGCTCTTAAATCTCTGAAGGTATGTGAAAATTCATTGGGCATAAGCGTTCAATGCAAGAAACCAAAAGATCTTTTGAAGAATTATTACACTATGTGAATGCGATGGTGCAATGTCTGTGCACCTCAAAACATCCGTGCTACAATTGCACATACTACACTACAGATTTTATATATATATATATATATATATATATATATATATATATATATATATATATATATATATATATATATATATATATATATATATACACCACCACACAACACACACGTGGAGCGGAAATTATGATTAATTTTAAAAACAGTGCTTTTCCAGCAGCAGTGAAAGTTTCTGCAAATTGATTAATTTTAGACAGATGCTACAAATACAGTTTATGTGAGAGATTAAGTGCATGAGAACTTGCTGGTGCCAATTTAATGTAATATATAAACAAAACAAACAAAAA